>NC_050604.1:12810555-13410555 GCF_013368585.1 Megalops cyprinoides
TAAATATATATATATATATATATATATATATATATATATATATATATACAGACATATATTTTTCCCAGATTTGAGGAATGTGTGTTGTCAACCAGGAACTTGCAACAGTTCATGGAAAACTAAAATGAAAACTAGAAGCCAACAAAATTTTACCCAGAGGCAGAACCAGAAAATGTAATACAATTAATTTTCACAGTTCTTGAACAAAAAAGAAAAATTACTGAAAACACTGCTTATGTGTTAATAATTATATGCATGCATGTATTTACTTTTAGTTCCAAGGAACTCTCACAGGTCTAGAGTGAACCAAGAAATAGATATCCACTGACATGTGTAACAATGCCATCATGAACTCTGTGAAATAGCTTTAACAGACACATGTTCAGCTGTGTTTAACCAGCAAGACAATAACCTCCCTGCCCAAAATGCCTCTGTTCTAGCAAGTTGGAAATATATCCTCCTTCAGGGAAAAGACAGAAACTTGCATGCACTGATTTTATATTACTGGTATTTTTAACATCTAATCTATAAACTTAAATCTCCAATTTAAATTCCACATTTATTTAAGAACTGAAAATTTCTTAAATTAAAATTACTGTTGCTCTCATACGTAAATGGAGTTTTTTCTGGAGGTTCCACCAGGAAGGCGTCTTGGCCGTCTCTTCCTCTGTGCTCTCCCAAGTAGGCAAGAAGCACGAATGTAACCCTGTAAAAAGTTGCGTACCCCTGTTCTCTTTGCTGTCTCAGCCCATTACCAATTTATCTCACGTCCTCCCTACTGATACAGGTAGGTGGCATCACACCCCTGCCATGTTGCCGCAGGGCAAACACGACACGGGACAGGAGCTGCCTGTAGGGTGAGGGGGAGCAGGCCAAAACTTGCTCCCTACATCATGTCCTATTTCGTCAATCCCAGTGAAATTGATTCCTCCTGATGTCCGGACAGGCATAACTTAATTCAGACACAAATATAGAGCTACATTTATACACATACCTTGGAAATCCTTGTCATCAAACATTCATGTCAGGAAAGTTGTTGAAAGCTTGATGAGTAAAAAAAGTTTGAAGAGACGTCTGAAGCTCATATGTCATGATCTTACGTTACTGGGTGAGGCGTGTGTTTGCACAAAAATGTTTGAAATTATAAGCCTGGCTACTATTACAGGGTCTGATCAGAATGCAGTTCACTTACTCATTCCCATTTCCAGTTTCATATTTGACATAATACCCCCTGATGGTATTAGTACCAACTCCATAGAGGTCACCCTCCTTATGAATAAAATATTATGCCTGAGGATGGCTTATGTCTTCTCTAATTGTACGTATGTATTCAGAGCATGAGTATATTAACCACAATATCCTTAATTGTGGCCTGGAGCACAAAGTAGATGATGGTTTCTGTTGGAAAGATAAGTGAGGACGACATGATAACAAAATGGAAACACAATATGGTAATGGATGGAATGGGTTCTGATAATGGTGTTCGGCCTTCTAACAAAATCAACAGAAAAATAGCATAGGCAAATAATAGCACAGTCATTAGGATTTCAAGCGGGAGTACATATTTGCCGTGTGGTAGTGCAAGTGCTGAACATAGCCTTTAGTATGCACTTCAAAATGCATTTCAATCTGAGCCAGGAGGTGGGTGCTCAGTGTGAATATGCTGACAGCATTAGGGTAACAAATGTGTTACATAGTAATATTCAGCATTGCTCTGGACATATGACATTGCATAAAGCTACATAGATTAGACTAAGACCTGGTTTCAATCTAACCCCGATGTGCTGTGTCCAAATTGTATGCCCCACTTTTTTGATACACAAAATAATTATCTACAGCAGTTACCAAAATGGACATAAAGAGTAAAAGAACTGAGAAAAACCGGAACACTGAAATTCATCACTTATAGTATGTCATTTGGATCTGAACTGAACATGAACCTTGTGGCTTTTTATTTTTACATTGTGGAATCTTTTGTACATTTCCTTTATAGACATCCTCTTTCAGTCCAGGTAGCTATACAGGAAAGTGTCAAAGAAGACCGACTATGTCATACCAAACCAAAACCTCATACTAGGTTTTTCTGCAAAAGTCTGTCCTTTACAACAATCCAGTGTCCCCATTGGTTTTTGTTTTGTTTTGTTTTGCTTTTTGGCATTTTTGCTCCATCAAACTGTGAAATTAAGCACTCTCGAGAGAAAGACATTCAGATATGCTAGACAAATGCAAACAAACGGGGGGAAAAGACTAAAGCTAATCTATAATTATGCATGGCTATGATGCCCTGGAGGGGAATTGCTGCGCATGGCAGGGAGAGGAGATGGGTTCACTCGCTGCCTGAAATTATGTCCCTTTCCATCAGCGGTGCATCCCAGCCATATAATGAGATCCCACTGGAAGAGAGAGACATTTCCAGGGAGCCTTCCTGAGACGTTAGGTAAACGGCTGAGTCCTTGCATTGCGTTGTGTACACTTCTGACAAACGCTCCCACAGTCAAACGCAAGCCTTCAGGTGTGTGTTTGAGACAAAGCTGGGCACTGGCCCGGTGCTCTCATCACACGCGTTTAGAAGTACTGAGACCACAGATTGAGTATATGAAATATAAATGATTTGGACACGCGGGCAAAGAGTACACTAGTGGAAAAAATTGAGGGGAATTGCATTTCTGAGCAAAGGGAAATGTTAGAAGAAACAGCAATGTGGTTGAAAGTACAGTTATAAACAATTTTTTTTTTATTTACTCTTAACCCATATAGTTTGGACACACACAGCAATCAGTTAGGTCATTTAAAAGACTGTATTAATTTGCCATTTTCCTCAATGAAAAACTTTAAATTCAATAATAAAAGTGCCAACCTAGGTGTTACGGACAGCACCACTCCCATCAGAATGTATGTATGCCACCTGTATCTAACAGTGGCAACATAATTAGTGCAGGTTTTCCCCAGTTTCCTTTCATCAGTTATTCCTAAGTATGAAACTAAGGAATTCATTTCCACAAGATCTGCCACACTGTACACCTTGCAAAAGGTAAATAGAATATAAATACATATAAAAATGAAGAAAAAAAAACAGAGAACCCGATTCAGATGCAAACACAGACGCAGACGCAGCTGCTTCGTTTATACAAACGAATGGCAAATCCGTGCCTTCGTGTGAAAGCGGTGTGCCTTCACGGCGTGCGCGGAGCGCCGAATCCGCCACTGACCGAGCTAGATTATGAGAATCCCGCAGAGCCGTTCTCTTGTTTGTGCTGTGCTCACTATTTGGTTAGGTTGCTATTTCATCTGAGCTTAGCTCCAGCAACCTGCGGCCTTTTTGCAGACAGCCCAGATGCAAATGAATTAACCAGAGGCAGGGGGAGAAAACCTGTTTGAGGTTGAAACTGACATAACAATGGGGAGAATTCCTAATGGCCTCGGCCTTGATGCGACTTCTGAAAGGCCCAGGTAAATTATCTGCTGGTGATATCTGACTTACACCTAGCAAGGGCGCTATGCAGACAGGGGGAAAAAAATGCATACAAGAAAATAGCTAGTTATGAATATTATATAAGAGTGATACATTCATTTAGTCACTTACATTCCCAGTTGCATTTAAAAATGGTCAGATTGTGGTGGATTGATTGCAAACAACCAAAATGTTCATTTTAGGCAAAGTAATTCAAACTTAATTAATAAACAAGACACAACTGGTAAGAACCACAGTGTACTGCCTACACATTCTGGCAAAGACCCTTCATCATTCCTTGATTTTTTTTTAGTATTCATTTCGAGCTCTATTTCACAGTTTAGAATCCCAGAAGCACTCCAGTAGCTGCAACAGCTCAGTAAATGAATCATCTATGATTTTCAGAGGATAAACATTTATTTCTTGTTTACCATGATATCTGTGGTACAAATTAAATAAATAAAATTTTCTTTTGCAGGAAGCCAGACCTGCCTTACAGGGCAAGGGCAGTGATCAGGGAGGCATTGAGAGCCATAAGAATCTGTTTTAAATCCTGCTTTGGGGACTGAAACCTAAAACCTTGTGGTTAATTACCAAAGGCACTGATATGAACTTGGCAGCAAAAACATTTTCAAATGCATCTGCACACACTATGTGGGTTCCTGATCAGACTCGGGTTAAAAGACTTGTTTTTATGTTGCTAAGCTTATTTCAGTGGCCTGTCTCCAGGTTACAAAATGTGAGGTTTTGAAATAGGGGCCTTGTTGTACTGGTCTCAAGCACTGCTTGTGGAAGTAAAAAAAAAAAAAACATTCATCATTCTTTAAGAATGGCAAGCTAGGTTTTATTATTAATATTATTATTATTATTATTATTATTATTATTATTATTAGTAGTAGTAGTAGTACTAGTACTAGTAATGGATGTAGTAGCATTAGTATTTATCTTTGCTTGAAGTGGGTGGTCATGAATTCATCCCTCTCATCTTACTAATTTAATAACATGCTATTATTAAGCTATTTTAAAAACTTATAATCTATTCTCTTTTTGTTGAACATTAAAAGATTTATGGGCACTTTTCTTTAGTTGGAAAGACTTTCATGTAATTTTAAAACTAGATTTATCTTTGCTTAGTGAGAATGTCCAAATTCATTATCTCCTCGCTGTTTTTATTTTTTTCATCTGCTAAGTTCTTTTCCTAATGAAATTCACAGATTTCATTAAAACTGGTGGTATTGTAGCAATTTGTTTAACCAGACAATGTCCGTGCATATAGGCATACACGCATGAACACACACGCATGCATGCTGGCATGCACACACACACACACACACACGCACACACACACACACACACACACACACACACACAGAATAATGATTCATTTACTTAGCCTTTTTTCTCATGGACATACTCCATGAAGTCAACATGTCCAGCTTTTGACAATCTATGTCTAACCATTGAATGCATGCAGTTATGGCTTTAATGGTCAACATATACCTGAATTATTCTCTATTTCACTTTTAAATGTGGCTTGTTTAAGGCTTTTCATACATAATCACATTCTGTCATTTTCTAGAGAACTAACAGTGCGAATGACAGCTGCCTGGGGAACCAGTTCTGACCCCTCTCCAAGCGGGACGTCATGGTTCCTCACCAGAAACAAACGAGTTTGACGATGCGCTGGGAGGTGCGATCCCTGTCCTCTCTGCGTTGGAGCTGCAGAACGGTCGCTGTGCACACAGAACCTGAACGCAGTGATGAGGCTTAGTTGCCTTGGATATGACACTCTAAAACAGTGAACTCTCAGCCACACCGCAATTTATCTGGAATGCTATGTGCTGATGTTGAATTCGGCCATGGTCACAGCAGGACACTGAATTGCTAAATCAAGTGCTTTCGAGAGAACATCCTTGTTGTGGAAACCAACAACTCATGAAAAGCACCCACTCTATAAACCACTAACATTGAGTAGAAGGTCTCTGCACTAGCAGCCTGGAGTCTAAAAGTGCATATTATTTTTTTAAAAGCATCTGAATTATTGGTCAAAACTGATTAAATTACTTCAATTTTCACCACCTAATACCAGGATCAGGTAAAGATTACTTAACTCTGAGTAATGACTGAGAAAAAGTTACTTTTTAGTACATATATAACTGCATGATCTTGGTGGTCACTGCAATGAATGAAGCATGTGAACATGTGTTAATGTTTCTCATACTTACATTTTTCATACAGATTTACAGACAAGTTAAACTGTGGTTTGATTGCACAATGGACTATAAAACAGTTTGTAATGATCTGGTTTCAGAATCTTGGAGAGTCACATCTCCAGGCAAATGTAACACGCACCAAAGGGAATGTCCTTGCCATTTCTGCATGCTTAAAAGATAATGGTATTGTCTAGGTTAAGCATACATAAATGATGCACATGTTTAATGAAATCTTTAATCCTTATTTATGTGGGATAATCCCTAGTTTTGTTTTGGCGTTCTTTGAAGTTCAATGACAAAACATCTTCAAACAGCAAAGCCTCCAGCACTGAAACATAGACATTCTAGTTTTCACAATTCCAGTGTCCTACATATTCAGTGTGTTTAATTACAGTTTGGATATGAATTGCAGTGGTTGTATAGCAATTGTCTCATTCTGAGTTTGCTGTGGGGTTGGGAGAAGGACTTTAGAAATGTGTCAGGAAAAAATGCATACATAAAATTCACGGCCCTCCATTTTGATTCACACCTCTGCCTGACCCCAGCAGGTGTAAAAACATGCAGTAAAAGAAAAAAAAAAAAACTGACAAGATGCATCCTGTAGTGTTTTATGAGGTTCTGGTACTTGTCTGGGATTGCTGACCATTACCCCTCTCAGAATTTCTCTAATTTTCCCCCTGCCATCATTTTTTTCTCATTTCTCATTTTTTTCCTTTCTCAACTTTGAGGTCTCGAGATTGAAGTGATGAGTTGAGAACATTTATTTTGCACTCATTTAACCTTATCTTTGCACATTTCAGTGAATTTCATCTTTGTTATTCTGGAATGCTCTAATTCAGTCAAGTTTGAGCTTTTTGGCAGAGGGAACCAGATTTCTGGTCAATATATCCTGGTATGTGTTGGAGTTCAAAACTCCCTCTGTGTAAACAAGGACTTCAGAACCCATAGATACCAAACAAGTTCAAAACATAGTAAACCCTCTGCATATTTCACAGCGGACATGAGTCCTTCCTCAGCATAAACTTCTCCTTTTTATGTCAAAAACAAAGCTGATAAGCATGTCAAAAGCTCAATTTTCATTTCATCTGGCCGTGAGAAATGCCTCCAACTGCCATTCAGATGTAGTTTGACTAGTTTAAGTTGCCTATTTTTGTGGTGTGCCATCAGATGAGGCTTCTTTGTCACAACCCTGCCATGAATGCAACATATATGCATTCAAGTTTGAATAGTGAAGATGCCAGTTTGTTCTTACCTTCAGATTCCTGGTTTTCTCCCAAACCACTCATCTCACAGTCCATGGTGGCAAGATTGACATGTATCCCGTTCCTGGCAGGTCTGCCGGTGTACCAGAAGCCTTGTATTTCTTTATAATGGATAGTGCAGTGGAAAGTAGTAGATTCCACTTTTGTGAATTCCAGTATTCATCTCCCAACTTTTGGAGTTCAATAACTGTTTACCTGCAGACTTCAAACAGCTCTCTGAACCTAACCATGGAAATTACATGCCATTCTAATGATGAATCTCTTCTGTGTGTTCACTCTTTTTATAATCACAGAGAAACAGGAAGCCTTTGGATGCCTCTATGTAATTCATGATGTTTCTACTTAATTTCTAATAAATAGAATATTGCTGCTGATTTGTTTTGTTTTGGGGTGAATAAATACGATCTTCCTTTTTTATGGATTAAGATTAATTCATTGCAAACAATCTTAATTTGCTTGATTGAATGCTATTTAGACTGAACTATAACATTTGTTCAACATTTTTAAATTATAGCATAGCATGTCTTTTACTCCTGTCAGGTGCATGAGTAAGCATGAAAGACATTTTATACACATGTAATCAGCCCTGTGTCTGTGTGCTGGGGTGTACATTTGCCTTTTCCTCCGCATGATGTCCACTGTAATTGCTTGAACATCGGTTTAAGGGTGTCAAAGGGATGCTTTCACTTACTGGTTATAGTGCCCCTTCCCTTCAGCCTCGGCGCCATGACGACACTGCAAGCGGCAGTGTGGCACAGCAGCTAAGGAACAGCACTCGTGACCTGGAAGCTGGGGGTTCAACTCCCAGGTGGGGAGCTGCCGTTGTGTCCTGGAGCAAGACGCTTAACCTGAATTGCTTCAGTAAATATCCAGCTGTATAATTGGATGATGTGGAGGAATGTAGGCTATGTAAGGCGCCCTAGGTAAAACAGTCTAAGTAAATAACTAAATAATGCAGAGAAAGGCCCCCTGCTTTCGGCGGTGTGGTTGACATGTGACCTTGGCATGTGTTTGAGGTCGGGCAGAATCACAGATACATCTGAAACGGCTCTGATGTAGTCTAGCCTGATCCTCCTGTTTACCTTTTTTTGGGGGGGAAAAAAGAAGTTTGTTTTTTGGGGACTCACATCAAGGTAAAGAGATTCATTTATCAATTTACTAAACATACATTTGAGCATTGTTTGAAGAACGCCATAACACTGTTTCAGTAATTCAGTACTTACTGAATGATTATTATTTTTTAATTGCTGATCTTTGTTTGCGACTAAGCCATACTGTTATAGATTACTATTTAAACAAACAGTAAATAATGAGGCCTTTTACAATTTAACCTTCCCTGTTTGTTTTATACTGGAGGTAATGAGATCACTTATTTTTCAGCCTAAAAGGCATGGGCCAAGACATTATTAAAATGCCTCTATTAATATTCATTTCAGTTTGTATCCAAGGAAATCAAAGTTGCCTGCATTAATACACAGTAGTAATGCTACCCGGTAGACTGCTAATACATTAATTGCCTCCATCTGCACCCTCCTACATTCATAGTACCCAGAGTGCAGAGACATGCATCCACTCACTGACAGCAGGTGGCACTAAAACTCTTTGTGTGAAATACCAAGACTTTTTTTTTTTCCCTCATGATGAAGGTATACTGTAACGTGGCATACTGGGAACACAGTAAAATGGTCTTTTGCATGCAACTACATATCTCCCCAAAAATTACATTGGATACAGAGAGAATATATCTTAATTATTAAATGCAAACCAGTATTATCCAGTTCAACACCACATGCTGAGTGTACAACCTACCAAAGTTGTAATTAGACTGATTATTTAAAATAGCAAAAGAAGAGAGATGCACACATTAAACACCGTATAAAATTGGTCTGATGGAATACACTTAATTCTTGGTTGCTGCCCGTGTAACATTGTCTCCATGGCAACATGCCACGCAAAACAGTACTTAGCTAATGATGACAGCACTCACAAGGAAAGCTTCTAATAAAGAATATTTGGTCCTCAATTCACTGATATGGTTCATATGTGACTAGCTGCAAAAATAATTAATAATGAAGAAAAATGATTTTTCTCTTTTATTTATTTTTTTTTATCCCACCTTTGAGACAAACGGCCTCCCTAGACTTCTGCTTTGAGCAGACAGCTGCACTTTTTCAGGAGGAACTGTTGGGACAGAGGTCCGATATCAGCTCATAGATGTGGCAATACCAACTTTGGCGTGAATCTGCAAAAACGCAGTGCATCTGCTCAGCAGGAATTTTCACTTGACACTTCTATTCTACTCACGAGAAGGTTTGTGGGGATAATCCCATTCAAACAGTGGGATTAGGATAGCCTGTTTGTGGCTGCAAGCCAATGAAGCCATTAGCTGAAAATGTTTTGGTGATCTTCTTAGCTGGTCAACCAGCTTTTTATCAGTCTTCCCCCCTCCATTTTTCATTCAGTAGCCACTGAGTAAAACTAGCAATTTTACTGATAAATCTTTTTTTCTTTTTTGAGTCACCTCACATACAAAGCAGCAGATAGCATTAAATTACAGTTTGGGGAAAAGTGACTGCTGGGTGGATGAGTGAGAATGGCCACTGTGTGGAAGACTGCCTCATTAGTGGTAAAAAAAAAAACTTTCAGGGAAAGAAATGTAGCCAGATGGACCCTCTTGTCCATAAAAAATCAAACAGTTTCCTGAAAGAAAGGTCTTTGTGATATAAACCTTTGGTGCAGAATAGTAAAACCTTTTTAATCAGTGAGTTTTTTTCCCCCTTAAATAAAATGTACTCCATCTATTCAGCTCATTTTGTCGAAATGCAAGGAGGTGAGGGTGTGTGCGGATAGGAGGCTGTAGTCATTATTGTGTCCTGTGACTGTGTCAAGTACATCGAGCAATGTACCATTTCTCAGTTCATCAGATGTTTATTTTTTATATTTTATTCTTTCTGTAAGATAGAATTGTAAGGATTCTTTTGTCAAGATTTTGTACAATTTATTTTTAATCAATAAGGTATTGTTCAGGGATGAATTAAACCAATGATTTTCCTAAATCTGCTTTCCCATCATTGTGTTAAAGTGACTTTGGGTACTGTGATTATTTCTGTATCCACACACACATCACATCAATTCATAAAGACAGGCGCTGCACAAACACCATTTGTTTGTTCCAAAGGGGAAAATCACTGATATGAAAGTGTACTTGACCACTGACGGCCGGAGCCAGAGTTATTGTGTTCTGTTACCCGCGCTCCAGACAGGCTGTTGACAATGGAGCCTGATGTATTGATTCAAGCGGGCGCGCGGTGGGCTCCAAAGATCTGTGTGAAACGTTGTCCCTGCCCGGCTGAGGCGGCGGGCGGGTGGATGTTGCAGAGAGCTGTGGGGACCCGACACGTTGTGTCGTTAGTGCTTCTGAGAGGACCCGGTGATGGGATTAATGCGGGAATCTCCCAGACGTGAGCTGGGCTATCTGCTCACATGGGTGGACGTGTCGAGTAACCTTTTTACTTAACATATCAGACGGGTTCGCGACAATGTGCATCAGCATGCCTCTCTGCTTCATTCAGAAACACCTCAGCAGCTTTGGGTTTGACTGATACGTATGACAAATCACTTGAATGATAAAATAATACAGCCACAGCCAACTCAATGGCATCAACAGCAGTTATAATTAATCTATTATTGAAACAGAAACTGCACAAGAACACAATGTGTAACAGTATCACAGAATAAAAGACCTAGTGATAAAGCTAGTGGGTACATTCATAAAAAATGAATAAATAAATAACATACACTGAGAGAGAATGCACCAACGAGACAACCCAACTGCAAGTGAAAATGAATAAATTTGATTATCCAAGTGTGTTGCTTTTATAGTTTTCATGCAGCCTGCTCGGAATTTCATTCCCAGTCTATCACTTGTGAACGATTGTACTGAGCATGGATTCTGGACCCATTTTTGGACTTTGTACCATTTTCGGTTTGTACCATTTGCAGGTGGCTGGCTTTAGTGATATTCAGTTCCTTTGATTGAGGGGGAGTGTATGGTTGGCTATCCACCATTGTAATACAGAGCTAATAGGGTGGAGTGGCTTGGTAGAAACCCCTGTGGGGGGGCGGGGGGTCTTGATGCTTGTGTCTGAATTTACAGTTCCTCCACTGAACCAAGGTCACACAATTACCTTTCAGCAACCAGAACTGTGCCCTGTGGCCAGTTAAAGTCACGTGTTTGACATGGGCCCACAATTCATGGGAAATACTGTATACTGTTGAGCATGCATGGGGCTCCTGCTCAAATAATGTTTCAAACCCCCTTTGAAGACCAGTCACTTCATTCACGGGTTTTCCTGCTAAAAGGCCCTTGACATCCCAAACTCGTGATATCTGGTCCCTTACCCTTTCCCCCTAAAATGTGCCTTTGGAGAGGTTTTTGTTGTGCCCTTCCCTCCATCATTTAAGTACTGACTGATGTCGTCAAATAGCTGTCTAGAAGAAGGAGGCCTTTATGGAATTACACTGTGGAAAGCACACGTCAGGTGAAGACGGAGCCATAAACCCCTGCTGGTATAACTCTACTTTATGGCTGCTGCCACCAAGGCACAGGCTGATTCACAGCGTTCGGTTTTTACAGGTTCTGAAGGAGGTTGGGAAGTAGACCTGAGCCTCTCCTCACCTACGTGAGCAATCCATCTGCATCTCATTCAGGAAATTACTCAAATGCAGAAGGGAGGCTCTGCCTGTTGTCTTAAGGATTAAAAATAATCGCCACGTCGTAAGGCCTTCTCTGGTCACAAAAGCCGGGATGAAAATTACATTCAGTTTTCCATTAATATTTTGTGTATACTACAGTTATGGCACGGCTGCTGGTGCAGATTGGAAGCAGTATTTACACTTTTGAGAAGGACACAGTGGGGAGGGGTTGGAGACCCTAGACCACTTTTTGTGCAGGACATGGAGGATGTGAACACCGATACTCCTTTTTCTGACCCGGTTCTGACAAAGACCAGACTCTTTATCATTGTCACTTATTTTGGGAGCTGTATGGGTTTTTGAGTTTTTGGTCCATTGAATTATAACACCACAAAAATACTGCTTTATCTCTTAAATACATTACAAATGTTTTAAAAAATATTTTTCTTAAAATGTCTTAAATTTTTTCTTAAAATATCTTAAAATGTACAAATTATTATCACTTACATAGACAGTTTTTAGTAGAGAATATTTAATAGATATATATAAAAGAGTGACAATGATGTATAGTTTATAAAATGCTATATATGTTCACATGTCAAATATGTATTCCTTAATACATATACTAAAAAACTAATAAAGTTTTATTTAAATGCAATGTCCTTATTTTATTTATTTAGGACAGTTATAGCACTATATATTTTGTTATGTCACCTTGTTATACTTCTTGGTAGTTGGTACACTGTACTAAAAGTCTTTTGAGTTGCTGTCACCCATTTAATTTCTGCATGCTCAAGCTTTCCACACTCTTCCACAGTAGGAAAATAAATACATAAAATACATGCAAATTGCAACAGCAATTATGCGTTTCAATTAAATAGCGAAGTAACTTCTAATTAAAACAAAAATGTCAAAGTTGAAATTAGGGAAACAATTTACACTCACTACCAGGTTGATGAAAGAATAGAAGCTCTGAACTCTTGAATTGAACACTCCACTTTCATTTTTAGCAAACAATGTTAAATAGTACAGTGATGCAAATAAGAAATAATCATCCATAATTTCAAGTAATTTGACTTGTTTATTAATAATGAAAGATGATGGAGCATTCAGCGGAATTAAAATAAATTATCAGGCTGTTTGTTAAATGAAAGTGTACAGCTCTTGGGTTTGTTTTGTTTTAATGCGTCAGATTTATTAACATTGAAAAACAATTATTGCGAAGGAGGTCTTTTGTTAAGACAAACTTTCAAACATGCAGAACACTGTGGAGAAACCCCAGACTACTTCTGACAGGCCATTAGAGCTTGCAGGACAGTATTAAAGGGATAATCAACCAGGCTTTCTCAAGCTAATGAAGTTTGCTATAGCCTTAAATTTTTGTACCGATTTTAAGTTCAAAAGTTGCATTATTAATGAAAAATGTTGTCAAAGATGTAAAAACACTGTTCCACTTTTTAGTCAGTGCAAAGGGCATTGTGGTTGGACTGAAAATAAGCCAAAATCATTACCACCTCCTAGTGAACACATCTCCTCTGAGATTAGGGTGGAGTCTATCATCTTGCCTCTCCAGGGTCACACTACCCTTCAGTAGGTTTCCCTGGTTATAGAGGAGCTGACAGAAAAAAAATATTACATTCAAGGCTATAGGTCTAGGCACAGTGACATTTAAACTGGCATCCTCTGCTCTTAAAAACCATGCAGAGGTAAAAATACAATGAGGAACAATGGATTTATGATTGCTTAGAGAAGATGCATTTTTCCAGCAGGGAATTTAAAGTATTACCCATTTATAAAACTGGATACACAGTGAAGCAATTGTGATTAGATACCATGCTGCTGTGAGTGGCTCCCTCTGAGGGCATAAAACCTACAACCTCTTGGCCACAAGTGCAGTTCCTTAACCAGCACTCAACCAATTTCCCCCTTTGAAGTTAATCTTACCAATGGAGTATGTGTATAATGCATCTACTTTAGGGTTTAAAGGACATAAGTTGCATTACAGCCAAGTTTAAGGGAGTTAGTTATCTAAAACAGAGATTCTCAATATATATTAAGGGCTGGTTTTGTTTCTTAGACACATTATAAGGCTGCCCCAGATGTGCATTAGAAATACAAATTAATGCATGCATAAAATGATAACCACAACCATGCATAATGAATACACATCAACCTGTTAGCTGAATTATTTATTACTTTTAAAGCAGAATATAAATGATTTCGTAGTTCATGGCATGAATTACAGTTAATGAAAGGTAAATAATGATGATAAAATAATATGTATATATCGTCTGGTGTGGAAGTCTGATAATGACCTGTCCAGAATTTTAAAGGCTGTTGCAGTCTCTACAAAGGCTGGTATCTAGTTGTATTTCTGTCAATGTTTACCTGTTGCTGATAAAAACCCAAAACTCAAAACTGACTTCCTCAATACAAATGGATACCGTACATTTAATGGATTAGTTTAATTATGCCGCATCCTCAAACTCCTTCCCAAAAAGTTAACTTCCAGTTCAACCCCACCCAACCCTGTTTTCCTTTTTGTCTTCTCAGATACAAAAAGTAAGTACTAGTGCTTGTGGATTTAGGGATCCTTTCCAGACTGGCCTTCAGACTCCTGACTCCCCCTGTTGAGCAAATATTTTCCCTTATGTCACGAAGTGATCACTTAAGTGGCCATTGAGACAGGATAAAAGAAACAGCAGTGTTTCTTTTGGATTGCATCACTAATCTGACATTGTTTTCTGAGAAGGTGGTTTATTTCTCTTGCTCTCTCAGTCTTTTATGTACATAAGACAAATGTGGCATGACACCAGTGCAATCAGGTAACATTGGTATATGTGATGAGTTCAGTGTGTAAGAACGATTTCATTAAATGTGGTAGTAAGTACTTATGTTTACTTATGTATTTTTTTAAAAAAGGTAACTAATTGTAAACTGATACAGAACAGGTGAAAAAAAATGTTACACAATTTTAAACACTCTTTCATAACTTTTTTATTCATTTACATAGTTATTCATTATTAATTTAAATACATTTAATTTACGTGTTCAATACACACTTCAATATAGGCACATTGAACCCCCCCCCCCACCCCCCATAAAAAAAGAGGTACATGACATCACTTCAGTACAACTGTAAATCAGCAGAACTCCAGTTATTGAATCTGCTGATATGTCTTGTGTTTTGTTTTCAGCCATTTTAACGCCAGCGCTCAGCAAAATGCAACGTTCGAATCTGCTGGGATGAGACCGGGAAGGCGAAGGAGCGGAGGAAGAGGGGCGAACGCCGGGGCTGCAGTGCATGAAATTAAAAAGGCCTCGCTGCTTACTTGCCACCCTCTATGTTTTATCGCTCCGAGCTTTCCTTTCTGACCGCAGAACGGTGTCAGCTGAGTGGAAAATCCTTCTATTCTTGTCCACGAATTCCATTCTTTGGCATAGGCCATGTTACCTGATGCCTTGGCACATGGCACAGGGTACAAATCTAGAAATCAGCAGCACCCTTTTGTGATGTGCTCCTAACACCTCTAGGGCTAAGATTATTCTTTTGTTTCATTTACTCATAGAACAGCCTTATCCTGAGCGACATACACAAAATTCCTGTACTTCATTGAAGCAACTGCTTCAGTGCCTTGAAATGGAATCCTGCAGCCATGGACTTGTGAGCTTCTGGTCACAGACGAAGCTCCTTTGCCACTATGGCAGACTGCTGCTTCTGTAGTTTTCCAAAAGACTGAAGACGCAGCTGATACATTGGAAAATTGAAATGTCCCTCTCTGCTCAGTGCAAAATACCCTTATGACTGCAATTCATAAAATGTTACTGGTGATTAGCTTGGAACAGATGGCAAAATCTCAAACAGCGTCGCTCTTAAACAGTGTCAGTAGTTTTTGGCTGTCACTGCTTGCTGCATGTGACAGATTGCACTGGTATGATTAGCTGTTTGACAAATGTTCCTGAATAGTCAAGTATATGGATAAAGGTTAACAAATTTTTTTTCCTATTACTGAAAAGTTTACTTCCTTACTAATCTGTAGCTAGTGGATGCACATTCTGTGCATTCCTTTCAGAATACGTTTACTTCTGATAATGTTTGACGCTGGAATGTCAGGTCTGTTTAATCGGTAGTCATTAATAGTCCTTCTAAAACATTGTTGCATTGGTTTTGGAGTTATATAAATATTTTGTTTATATTAGATTTTTAGATGTGTGTTTGTTAAAGACAGAATTGTAGTTACAATTAGTCTGGTGTGATCTCATGGCCTGCATTCAGGCTAATGAATGGCTCTTGAATTGATGAATGAATTGATCATAAGACATCATCAGCAGATCTAGGGGTATGCTAGAGTGGCTTTGAGCTCCAAAGTGCTTTTCTGACAGCCCTGCTCCTTACCAGTAGTAAATATAAAATATTACATAACCAATTACCTGTATGGGGGAAGGATAAAATAGCCAGCCACAGGCTTTTTAAAAAAACTATGATAAATGATGACCTTGTTTAAGCATTTAGCAAGTTTTGAATTGACTCCGTATGACATCTGAAGGATTTGGAACTTATGTATTTAGTATTTGAATGTCTTTATAATGGACCTTGGAGATCAGCAGTGGAGATCAAATGGAGTCCCTGATACCTTAAGAGACAACTTTCAATTAGCAACTGATCTGCACCAGGAGCACCAGGTGAATTGACCTGCTCTTCAAATAATGACTTGAACAAAATCATTAAGCCCTCAGGTAGCATACAAAATGGACCTTGTAGGACCTCAAGGGCTGCCCATGCCTGCTTTAGATATTGAGTTAATTGACTGCATCGTTTTAAAGACCTTTTTCCCTGAATACGTGAGACTCAAGGGCCAATTAAATTCAACCTGCTGGATCTGCCTCTACTTTTTAATTTACCATAATCATTTGACCTCACTGTATCTGCTTGTCCAAGACAATCAACAGTCTCCAATAACTTTTTTTTCCTTGTGCCAAAGGACAGAAGTCACTGAACTCATATCAATTCAATATAAATCCATTTTTTACTGTTACCACACATTAATGTTAAATTACTTTTGGTCTCATGGGTACCATAAAACTGAAATTTCAGTAGTTGTTTGAGTTGAGATTATTGAAATGAAATGACCTAGAATGTCTGCACCAAGTTTATGACATATATTTTATGCCTTCATAATTATTAGATTAATACCCGTGGAACACCCAGGAAGCAATACAGTAAAGCAAACAATTAAATATTGGTCTTACCACAGTCATTAACACTCCTATTTAATTGCCATTTCATTAAAACAGTCCATGAAGACACAAGCCAATAAACATCAGACATTATTTTTATGGAAAGCATTGTAAAGCCATTTTTAATTTGTTGTCGGCTTATTCCACCGACTGATAGATTGGCTTGAGAGAAAAGAAAACAGTATATGTGTGTTGTCAAACATGTTTTCAACATACAAAAATGCCACGTTAGTCACATGCTCGAAGCACATATTCTTAATGAACAACTGCAAAGACAATTGCAAAAATAGTTCTTCCATAAAATATAGATACTAAAAGGAAGCAAAGCAAAGCAAATGCCACACAATTTCAGTCACATTATCTACCACAAAGTGGGCAAACACTGTTCTCAAGCAACTTGGCCCTGTGTTTTGCTTTTTTGTTAAGTTTTACTACATGAAAAGAATGTTCTCTTTAAAACTGTCCAAGTCAAAGTCTCAAATGCATGCTGTGGAAGACTGTATTGACATTGCTCTGTCTGTATCCTATTGATTCAGGCCAAACTTATTCAGGCTTAAACAGCGGCCAGTTATTAATGATACCCAGGAGTTTTGACAATGGTCAACTGTCATTTAGTATGTATTTCTAATTGGGGCTTGAAATGAACTTTTTTCATTAAGAACAAAAATAAACAAACAATAATCAACAATAATTTGACTGAGTCACAAGAAAAGTTATCAGTAGGACATACCAAACGCACACCATTTCAGTAGTCCGTATAAGGCAGAATTATACATGCTTGGTACTGTACACCTGAACACAAACTATTTCCTTGGCTATTATTTACATAGGTGTATTTTGATGTTGTGTGCTTTCAGATAAGACTTGTCCCATCTGTATTCATTCACCAGCATAGGAATTCTTTTACTTCCTGCAACATCCAAAATTTTCTATTTTTGCTTTTATTAGTCAGAAAATCCAAGCACAAGGGGTTGGCTAATATAAAAGCTATCATAATTATTTTCTCGCATGGAATACTGAGGTGCAATATGTGAGCATGCATATACATGCCTTCCATCCCACCATAATACATTTTTTGTAAGACTTGATGTGTCACACTGTCAGGCTATTGACTTCCATTGTTTAATTTTTTTCCCCCCATGGTGCAGCTAGCAGGAGAATTGATTTAATGAGTGATATGATGTATGCACGCGTTCTGTGATGAAGTGCATGAATGCAGTTCGAACTTGCAGCAGGAACATGATTCATTAGACATCTCCTGCACTCATATGAAGGAATGCATTATGCTGCCATCATGGTTTCCTAAATTGAAAACAGCCCTGGCCCTCAAGAGTTTATTTTCCCTTTCTTAAACTAGCTAATGCTCTTGACAGACTGGGCCAAAAAAATGCAAGACCGATTAAGTAAGTCCAGACTCATTTGGATTAACCTTTGCACAATCATATCTGGCCACTGAGGAATTAGAGCTTAATAATAATGCAATCATTTTCATTGCATTAAACTGAAATATACAATTCTTCAACCTACATGTGGAGGGATATTCAGCCAGACCAATATTAAACTCAACAGTGTCCTGGCTGAATTCCCAATCAGGCTCTCTCAGTCTGGCCATATAATAATCCCCTAGTTTAATTGGCTAAAGAATTTCCTCCCTCTCCACCTCATGTGATGTGTAGTGAGTATTCTAGTACACCCAGCTGGATGGTACACATTGGTGGTGGTCGGAGTGGTTTATGGTAAAGCGCTTTCTGTTCTTTGAAAGATGCTATATAAATACAATCCATTATCATTACCATCATCATCATCATCATCATCACCATCATCATCATTATCATTATCGTCATCAGGGATTTTGCCCTGTGTTGATGTGATATGGTAAGAAATAATTGTTATATTTGTGTAACGCGTATGTATGTGTGTGTGTGTGTGTGTGTGTGTGTGTGTGAGAGAGAGAGAGAGAGAGAGAGCAAGAGAGAGAAAATGGAGAGAGACTGCAGCAGGTAGAGGTATTCAGACAATGCCAGTAGATTGTATTCCTCTCCGATCTGAATTTTGGTGATTGATGGATCTGAGGAGAGCAGCAAGTGTCCTACTGACAAACACAATGTGACATCCTTCTCTGTACTGCTGCATGGACATTATCACTACTGAGAAATGCCCATCTGTGTGCATTGGCACTAAAAACTGATATATATTATGATTAAAATGTAATACTCAAACCTATAGCTACAATATTCTCCCCTTCCTCTGGTGACCTGCTATGATTTTCAATATCTTATTTTGGAAACTCAGATTTTTGTGTTGGATTAAGTCCAGCAATGAGGATCCCAAAAAATAATCCATCCAACTCCATCCAACTGTGAACATAGGGATTTACAGCATAATTTATCTATTTGTTACCGAAATAGTGACATGTAATCCCCCATTTTCCATAATTGTGGAGTTTGCATGCAATTTTTATTTAAAACGTTTTTATATCAGATTTGCATCTACTTTTCTGTTTGAAATTCTACAGCATCTCCATGCTCTCCTGCAAAAAATATTACTCTCCTACCTTTACCATCCAGAATAGGCTGTCGTTTGTGGAGTGAATTATTTCTTAAACTGCTTCATGAAGTATTTCCAGTGCAATATAGTTCAGCCGTTTGGAGACAAATGGGCTGCTTTTATGATAAAGGATTATGGCAGTAAGCTCATGCCTGAGGGGAAAGGGGTACAGGCCTCTTCCTTCAGATCATGTAGCATGCATTCAAGTGTAATATCTATAACTGACATACATCACTGCATAACACGAATAGACTATTAAAGTAAGTAACTGGGAGACTTTAATGGATCAATCAATCCAAACATTATGCCACTCTGTCCTTAACTCCATATAACAAATTTAAACAAGTATTACATTTTGTCTTTTATTATATGGTGTGTTTTTGGTTATTCCACTTATTTCTAAACTCTTAATGATGTTTAAGAATACTTTAAAAAGAGACTAATGAAACTAATATATTATTAGTTAGTATATTATTTGCTCATATTTGTTTCTCAGACTTTTAAGATCTCTGTTCAAAATAGGCTATGCTTTACGAGGTGTAGCAAGTATTACACACTCAACTGACTGTCCTGTCAGCCTATGTCCAATTCCACGTTTTTCAGCCACCTATACAACCAGCCAGAGCTCTTCAGCAGAGCAAATGAAGAAATGGAAAAATCAGAGAGATGCTTTTACCGCAGATCACAATGTTCCTAAAAATGGTGGCAAATTCCGCTTTCTGCTCTTGCTAGTGAACTTTGTGTGACAGTACTAACTAGTGAAAGGTATATTTGTTTAGACTGAAAACACATAGACCATAGCTGTCACCAGGTGGAATCATGCAGGTGGGAGGGTTTATTGGGAATTTAGCTTGAGCAAGCTTAAAAATCAATATCACCTGGGTGTATTTAGAGCAATTATCCCTCCCTGTGGGTGTGTGTGTGTGTGTTGAGTGTTGCAGTGATTTGCTGGCTGGAGTCATGTTTTCGTATTTAAAGCTCTTCTAAGGAAACCAACGGGAGGGCAAACCTGATGGGAGGCAAGAGGTTGGGAGGAGAGTGCTGAGATCTGGGCAAAGAGTGCACAGCAGAGAGCTGATGGGTGGAGGTGAAGTGGCAGTGCGGGAGCAGTAACCATGGGACACAGCACAGGTGCTCCAGAACCGGGTCCCATTTCTATGTGGAAGCAGAGGTGTGGATATTCAGTGGCCAATTCTTGCACTTCAATATCCCTTTTTTCCCTCTCTTTTTTTTATCTTGTTATCACTCCCTCTCTCTCTCTCCCACTGTGCCCCTGTGTGTCTGTGTGTGTATGTGTATAAGAGGCTTTCTGGGCTTAATTGGGAATGGAGTTTGACAGGTGTATGCAAAAGCTCTGTCCCCCACTCAGCCTTTTGTGTTCATCAATTTATGTTTGAGTCTGTCTCCCCATTGGCCTCCCCAACTGTTTAGGTAGGCCTTGGTGGGTCAGAGGGTTCAGGGCTGCACAGGACTCAACTTTGGTTCATTTATGCATGCATACCCATATGAGTACATTTGTACAGATAATCACTTATATGACTATAGTAACCCACAGTGAAATACTCCACAGCTTGTAGTGTGAGCCCATTAGTGTACATGTGAATGATTCTGAAATTGCAAGCTTTACTGCCTCTTGCATTTCCCCCAACAATGGCATCTCCAGCAGTCCAGGTCCCACATCCTCAGCCAGCTGTATCCAGTGAGTCCATCCAGCCCATGCCCAGAAGTAGACAGCTGCGCTCATTTTAGATTTCTGGCTCATTCTGAGCATTCATGAAATAAACATTCTATCTTTGCGTCAGTGTTGGTCTGTGACAATGTAGTGGAAAATGTTGATATTTTTGGGTGGTCACATAGCAAATTGTGGCATGAGCATCAGTGGCTAGCCAGCTCAAAATGCTGTGTTTGTTTTGTAAAGAACAATTAAGCTAAAAATGGTCTGGCTGCCTGACATTTGTCTGTAAAAGCAACTTTAATGTTAGAATTGAGCTACAAACACCTATTTCCATTGCTAACATATTTAGTAGTAAATATGTAATGTCAGTATCAATATGAATGGTCACATAATACACACTATGACAGTCAAACTCACTTGCCATAAGCTTTAATGAAATGCTTATGAAAGTGTTTTGCAGTGCATATATATACAAGCTTTATATAGCTCTTCTATAGGAACCTTCACAGAATGTGTTACTAAAATAGATGAATATGCGAAATACATAGGTTCTCAGCTACTAATTAACTTTGACATTTTAGTTCCTGGATTAATGCGGCCATATAACTGAAAACATGCCCCATTAAACATGGTTTTATTGCTTCATATACATGTCTGTCAAGGAAGCAGTAAAATGCCTATATAGTAACTTGGGTGGCAGACATGGCACGCAAAAAACACTTTAACTGGAAACAGAAAAAAATGGTTTGGATTCCAGCAACAGCTAAGACTGACCATGGCAATTCTACTGCCTCTACCTCTGATTCAACTCAAAAGCCACTTTTGTCATGGTTTTACACTGGTAAATGCAACCTCTGGATGACAGAACTCATACTGAATACCTGGATATTAGGTTGCCAGATGACTGTGGGACTGTTGCTTTGTAGTTCCAAAAGAGGCTATAGCTAAGGAGTGATGCATGGTATGGAGGACTTATATGACAGATAATTTGTGTGTAATATGGCACTGTGCACAATAAATGTTATATACTGTATGTCTGCAACAGCACTGTTTTCCTTTAAACAGATGTGCATAAGCTGCAACATTTCCCCAAGAGTTAAATGGATCCCCTACCCTCATAAACCAGTTGATGCTGGTTGAAAGACACCAGTTTGTTGATTCAGTTGATGTTCATGCACCAGTTTTTTTTTAATCAGCTAATGGCATTCTTCTGTTAGTCTCATTATTCAAGCATTATTGTGGCAACATTGGAATAGTTAACAAATTTGGTTATTTGCAGCTGACACATTCACCCTGGTTCATGAATGAAACCTCTTTATGTCAGTTTTAGGTTTGGAAATGATTCAGCTTCTGATGCAAATCAATACAATTTTAAGTCTAGAGTGTTTAGCATGCATGTGCCAAACATGTATTTTCTACTGTAGAAATAAATAATTTAATGGGACACAGATGCAGTCTCACAAGAAATTAACCAATAGGCAATGTTTCACTTGTGAATTACTGTTTTAGTAGTGTTCAGTATATAAGATAGAATATGTTATTCCATGTAGTATTTCTTCATTTTATTTTCTTTTTTCAAAGAAAAATTCAATTTTTTTCACCATTGCAAAGTACCCTTCTATGAATTTTATATGAAATGTATGGTTAAGCTTAAATGATACTGACCAAATATCTTTTTACATTTTAAGTTTTCATTTTGAAAACCATCGCCAGAACTAGTGTTGCTGTTTTTATTTTTTGCCAATCTGTCAAACCATCCGCTAAATAATCTCTTGGAATGTTTTACATATTACAATACATATTAATGTGAATTCATGTGCCATGCTGTTCTGTATGCTGTGTAGCAGGTCATTTTGTGATGGAGTGTAATTTTAAGGCAAAGAACAATTGCAGGTGGGTTGATGCTTGATCCAGTCTGTACTGTTCCTCTTTCTGCTCCGGGTGTTTGATGAGATTTTAAACCTTAACACTGAAGCTTGAAACTTCACATCAGACATTAAATAGACATTAATAGACCAGAGCATGGAATGCATCTGTCGTCTTTTGAAAATACCTTAAAACACTCACTCAGTGTGGGAAGGGACACAGGACTTGCGTTGCCAGGTCTGGTGGCATATGGTGTATACCCAGGTGATGTGAAAGCCCCATGCTTTACTTACTGTTTGTTTCCTCAGATGTCCATCTGGGCAACCTTCTTCAAAGCAACCCTTCCGGGGATTCTTTATAGGCAAATTAATTATTTAGAGAATTCTCCAGGTGACACCAAAGTGATTGCTACATTGCTAAATGGTGGAAAAGTTCGGGAAATCAATCCATCCTTTAGTCCTCCACCTGGCTCTATATGAGAAGTCATTACATGTGTTCCCCTGGTGAAATTTGTGAATATATAATAATAAGTCATGGTGAAACTTGTTTGCTGTAAGTACAGCGTCTACTTCTTGAGTTCAATCTTTCATCAATCATGACCGTGTAGTTCTGAATATAGCACAGAGCTATAAATATCCAATCCATTCTCACAAAACATGTGTGATAAAAATATTGACATGTCAACTCCTGCTGACTTCAAAATTTAGTAGACTTTCAACATAAGGACACTGCCAATAGTATGACAAAATTGTCTTTCCAAAAAAAAAAAAAAAAAAAAAAAATTAAGAAAACAGCCTGGAAGTATTTACTGAATAAATGACAGTTTGACAACTTGAGAAGTGAGAAAACTTGTGTGTCATCAAGAGGAGCAGCTTGCAATAGTGGGAGATTCTGAATAATTAGAACTCTGATTCTGGTGGAAGATGCACCCCCCAAATGAATTAAAAATGGCATATAATTTTACACATCTATGTAAACTGGAAAAGGTAACTGGCTCAAAGGTAACTTATGTTCAAAACAAAACTGCCATTGTACATGACCAAAAAAAGCTCACAACCCCAAAATATGCTTTTGCTAGCAAAAACAAATATATATTATTGCTCAAACAAAATAATAACGCAACTCAGTTGCTTTTTTGACAGCTGTCAAAAAGTTATTACAATGTTATAGACTGCCTACAGTGAAGTCACTGCTGGTTTAGGAAGAAAACGTTTTGTTTGGCAGTCAATGTTTTCTCCCTGTATCATGTTGCAACATATGAAAAATTGACGACTGTACCTTCTTGGCTTGTGAAATCATCTGCTATTGTTTTCGAGCCCCATGGGAAGAAAATGCATTAAAAATATTCACTTCTTGAACTGTTATGGTGTCTCTTTGGCTTTTCATGTAGGACTGAAAGCACATTGTTCAGTAATGAAGTGGTGATAAAGATGTGTGATGCTGTGTATGGAGGTCGCATATAAGCAGCTCATATCTCATCATATATGATACATAAAAGACAACTGCTGTAATATAGATAAATACCCCAGGGTCATACCTTTCCTCCAGTGTGAATACCTCCAGTGTTGTACACAAGATCTAAAAGAGGCAAGACCTGCAGTGCACTCCTTATAATACACTTACCTGTATATACATGAAACACATTGTTTTCCCTACATGGGGACCCATGAATAACTGTATTTGATCTTAAAGGTCAGCGTTCAAATTGTGCAAACATATCTTACCGTCTAATTCTGTTCAGACAGGTTATCAAGAGGAAGACCCTCCTGTAGCTGGAAGTGTAAATACCGTTAACATTTATGTTAATATTTCAATTCATTATGCCCACAGACACTGAGGTTGAATAGACAGTGATGCAAGCTTAAGGAAACTGCTACGTCTCCTTTGGGAGGATACGTTTAAGTACTTTAGAGATTGAACAACTTTCCCTCTACATCAAACAATTTGTTTTATCTGTTCCATACACTCCTCTTCAAACCAAACTCAAGATTCCTCTTTGATGATGAAACAGTGAGGACATCCATACGACACATCTCATTTAAAATGCACAAGACAGTCACAGCCGGATTGTAGCTGAGCGTTCCAAACAGAAAGCTGCCATCAGCATCCGGTGTGAGCCCTGTCACCTAGAGAATAACTTGTCGTGGTGGCCCGTGCGCTGCAATTTTTTTCTCCCAAACTGGGGTTG
Organism: Megalops cyprinoides; assembly: GCF_013368585.1. NCBI lineage: Eukaryota > Metazoa > Chordata > Actinopteri > Elopiformes > Megalopidae > Megalops > Megalops cyprinoides. The sequence goes on from NC_050604.1 coordinate 12,835,691, forward strand.
AAGAAAAAAAAAAAGGAAAACGTCTATGACAATCAGTCCAGGGTGAACACCATATCAGCCAGGACTAAAAATATCCAAGGCATACCTTTAGACTGAGTAAATGTATAATTCTGTCTGACATACATAAACTGCCTTGAATGAGGAACACCGTGGACAATGTTGCCATTTAAAAAAAAAACAAAACATTTTTTCAAATTCTATCTGAATCTTATGGTTCTTTTGTTGAAGCTTTGATATGTGCAGATGAAGATTTATGATGAAATTAATTAAGGTAAAATCCACATGCTTTACCAAACTGCATGGATATATTTAGGATGCCTGCTATTTTGCTGGCACTCTTATTTATGGTTGTGTATTAATGTGTCTGAGCACAAAAGACTTATGGTCCATATTTATTAAGTCAATTTTCATTACTATGTATACATGCTCCACATAATTCAATTTTTTTTCACGTTTGGGTCAGTAGATGCCCCGTTCATTTGACACATGAAGTACCAATTGCCTTCACAGCTCTCAGACAATTCAGTATCTTTTTCAAAATTCTGTATTTTCATTTTGCCATTTTTCCACAAGTTTTAGATGTTGATGATCAAGCATAACACATAGTAATATGATATTTCAAGACAAGTTCCCTATGGAATAACTGAAGCCTCTCTGTATCCCGCATTCAGTAGCTACTCTAGCCACAGTTTCTTAATGAATTATTACCATTTTATGATGTCCAATTCAGAATATACTATTCTCTCATATTTGCTTTCAAGTGATCTCTCGCAACTCAACATTTTTAAGCCTGTAAAACCTATATATCCTGAAATATGAATATCTGTACATATGTGTTCTTACCAGATCCTGTGGTATTTTTAATGTTTAGAGAGGAAAATGAGAGAGTCCAGATGTTTTCTTTATGTGATTAATTGCATGACTTGAATTATGCAAGAGACAATACATTTGGCATATGGAGGAGATATGGCTTTCATCCCCATTGATGAGCCCATTTTAGATGTTAAAAAGAGGCACAGGTACAGTATACAGCCTCCATCTTGCATAGCATCAATGGAGGGATCACTGCTTTTCAGAATATTGCCATACAGCATTATTTATTCACCATGGAAACTATTAATGATTACATACAGTGTTTGCATATTTCACCCTCACTATGGAAACTATTAATGCATTTTAACATGAAGTAGTTGGCAAATTCCACCAAGCGTGACTGTAACAGTTAGCAAGACCAACAAATCAGTATCTAGTATATATCCTATTTTCAGTATCTTACTGAAGTAAGATCAGCATGGCACTCTAGAGGGATGTCATATTTATGGCTTCTAACACACTCAGTTTTCAAATTTATACTATAACATAAAAAAGAGTGCTTACTACATGGACATCTGAGCTTCCAAAACAAGAGAGGGTATATTGACCACATTCAAACATTTTTTTCCACCTACATTGGAATTCGCAGCACTTTAAGGATACATTTCCCTGTTTGTATGAATACTTCAAAGACAAGGGAATAGGACACTCACCCATATGGGGTTTGTTAGGTGGGTTTGCCACCACAGGACAGCCACAATGCCTGTCTATTCTAACTTGGCTGAGATATTTCCCCCAGAGGATCCAATCAGTGGCATGAACTGTTTAATTTTCTCAGCACATGTTAGAGAGGATCCTCTGGTGCATGATTTCAGTGAAACGACCTGGCCGTGAAGCCTATGCTTTCTACCCTAAGTGCTCCTATCCTAGCAGCATAGATGATACACCTTGCACAGCAGGTCAAGGCCCTTGCCCCGCAATGAAAAATAGCAGCCCCTGCATGGCAGACATCTACCACACTAGTGTCTGAGCAGTGGGCAAAGTCCACCTGTAACACATCTGTAGTCAGCTAGTTAGGCTCTGAGGACCCTACTTTTGATATCCCAGCGGTCACTTGAATTGGTAAGTGAGATATCAGTAGGTTTTGTTAATATTAGGTGGCATAAGCAGATCTGTGCCTGTGGCTACCACTACTTCCTATGTGATTCATTTTATATTTATATTGGGGTCAATGGGAGCATAATATAATTTAATTTTGGTGGGGGACACAAGGGACATCGATATTCATTGAGGTGCTAAGTGGCTGGCCCATATTGTTCCAGACATCTTGGATAGTGTTTAATTACAGGTGCACTCATATTTCAAAATTCATATCACACTGAACCATGGGCTGTTAAGAAATGTTGTGAGTCTGTTGACGCACTGGTCAATTTGGTTTTACTGTACATTCTACCCTTGCAAAGAAAACATTTAATAACCATGTGGTGAAATCCAACACCTTTAAAAATGATGAGAATGCACTTTATTAACAAAGGAACAAAAAAATACCATACAATCAATCAAGTTTTTTTTTTTTTTGTTTTTCTCACACAGGAATCACGACACGTAGAATGCTCGACACAGTACTTTTACTCACCCACAGCTAATGACTATTTTATTCAACAGAAGTCCAACAATGTATTCCAGAGGAACCATTGCCAACTGGAGAACATAGCACCTCTCTCACTGACATCACCCTAGCAACTCAAAGGCGCTTGAGTAATATATGATGCTTTTGACAACTGTCACAGCACTTAGATTTACAAATGATAAAACTGTAAGCAGTTTTCGGTGGCGTTGGTGGGGTGTGAAATAGCCATTGGCTGTGAATCAGTGTGTTTGGGGATATGCACTGACATGTGCATTGCCCCACTGCTTAACTATGCATGTGCAGAAGGGTGGGGCAGTGTGGTAAACTTAATACTCAATTAGCAATTCCAATTAGCAAGTTGTGGTGAAAAATGGAAAATACAGAGAACAAAGTCGTGTTTGCTGAAAGCACTCGCAATCTGCTCATATCTTTCATGCCAGAGATACCACTTTTTATCATGTAGCATTAATGATTTTGAAAAGTTTGAACTGCATTTTTAAAATGCATATTTTGAGCATAAAACCCTGCCTTATATTCTGGATAGTATGATATTAACATATAGTTCTCAAATAACATTCCACACTTGCCATATAGAAAAAACTATTGGTGAATATTAACCTAGTGTTAATACATTTCACCTGCACCATGAAAACTATTAATAATATTTAACATATATATATGCTGTATATGTACTGTATATGTATTACACTCTTACCCTGAAGGGAAACTACTGGAAAGGTGACAAGACTGATGTCAGAGAACGCTATTAAAGATTTCTCACTAATTTCAGGACATTTATCAGGATGTAAATCAGTTTTTTTTCCTTGAAAATGTATATAACTAATCATTGTGTTCCTTTAATGCCAGGAACATAAAAGTTGATGAAAATGTGAGACAAACATACTGTATGCCAAATCTGCATTCACCAGTGCACATGCTTTCTGACTAACCATTTTGATGCCTTCACCTTTTGTGTTAAAATGAGGTAGGTCATATGGGGGAAGATGAGCGTTTGAGTAATTCATTCATACTGTGTAATTCTGTGTTCACACTGTGTAATTATTAAGACAGATAAACAAGCAACAACTAGATACAGTACAACTGGGCTGTCACTGGAAAATGAAAACAAATAGCCATTGTGGTGTTGTTCCTCACAGGGTACTGTAACATTTTAAAGGAGCAGTGTGAATAAATAAATAATGATAATAATAATAAAACTGTGATAGGTCCTAACTGTTTCCCAAGATTTGCTCGCATTTTGGCAGGGTGGACAGAGCGGCAGATTTGCAAGTTATCTAAGAGGGACTGCCTACAGCTTTGGCAAGCCCTGTCTTCATTTTGTGCTTAACACTTTCAGATCTGTTAGCCCGAGCATCGGTTGGCCTGTTTAATTGCTTGGAGGTGTCAGAGAGCCAAGGATGCAATGCTGTGTGAAACAACAAAATGTCTTCTGTTATTCAATGCAAAAAGCCTCTGCTGGAATGTCCAATACACTCGTTCCAGGGAAAGTTTCATGAGACGGACATTTCTGCAAGGTAGCGGGTACCATGTACCATGTCAGCCAGGGTGGTTTGGACATTATCATGCTCATATTGTAAAAAGTAACCTTCTGGAAGCTTACATTTGTTTATATTTTATTTGGGATGTAAACCACAAGTGCAAAATTCAGTTCTAATATAGAATAATGATAACATATATAATGCCAATTTAGAATAAATTTGTTGGACACATTTTCACCACATGTGGTTAGATCTCTGCATTTTGCACCTGGGTGTTAGAGGTTGGAATGCTAGGTGGGTCGTTGCTAGGAATATTAGCGCACATTCAGCAGTAAAAATATTGCTGCATAAATGGGTTTCTGGGTGTGTGCTGCATTATGTGATATTTTAAGCATTGTATGTCAGCCTAGAAAAAGGACATCTGAAAATTTGTTGTGCTGTGATAGGCTTGTAGTTGACACATGGCAGAAGTACTCCACTTCACTGTTGTTTCATTACAATCAAACAGCTAATGCAATATTTGCCAATTTGAGCACTACTAAGAAGTAACATATTTTCTCAGATGCCTTTAATTAATGATCAGAGGCCTCTATATCGTAGATAAGCAATATTTGTATTTGGGTGCCATAAATTTAAAAAGGCTTTTTTCTTTTGACCGCATTTCATTCAGTCTTCTTAAAAAGGCTCTTATTTCAAGCATGATGGAGGTTTTAGATAAAGTAGAGGTAATTAAGAGCAAAATATCAGTCTCTGAATTGTTCCCTTACAGAGTGTGAAAGGCTGTTGTTGCAGAAGTGCTTAGCTGTTTGGAACAAGCACCCTCATTTTCATTTCGGCCTTGTCTGGAAAAACCACTTGAATGTGGAGTCTCATTCTTTTAATGGCATCGCCGCAATCAGCAGTTTAACTTAATTTAAAGAGTCACTATTAAAGAGGGTTTCATCACAGCAATACTTCAAGGAGGCCTATTTAGGCTTCAGGAAATTTCAGCACACTCGAGCCCCACCAACTGCTCTGAAGTCACCAGCGTTTTAAAGACACATTACTCTGGCATGCAAAATGAGCAGAACTCTGGCTTTCATGTGCTTGTTTCTGGCAAACCCTCCATTTAGTCTCCCCATCCTTTCAAATTTAAATTCTGTGCGTAGTTTTCAATTCCAAACTGCAAAATCTTTGTCTCAATCATGTGCACATCCTTGCTGGTATCTTAAAATCAGTGATTTGATTGCTCTGGAAGTTGACATGTTTCTTTACTTACTTCAATAACTGACTTACACATACTTTAATAGTAGGTTAATGTTTAATACATGATCTGGATATCTTACACTGTTAAAAATTTAAACAGGAACTGGATGGCAATTCATTGTTGAACAATACGCTCTACAAAGCTGCCGTGTATGGCCTTTACCGATTTGCCTTCATCAATATTGTTGTGAGGGCTGTAGAGAGAGAACTCAGAACCTGGTTTTGAGCATGGCGCTTTGTGTGCGTCCATGGTTGTGGATGATGGCGGTGAAGGAAACTGCATTTCCTGACATTGAAAAATTGCAGTCAAAATATATGTTTATATTTGAACAGCGGCACCAATAGAGTTCATTACTTGGCTCGGCTGACCGTGGCTGGAACAGCTATTTCCTCTGTTTCAAGCCTGAGGAGTCATGAATTAAGCCTCAGCAGAGTAAGTAGATTCTGATGATGACTCATAAATCAAATGCATGCTTTAATCTTTAGCAAGGTGTTTCCTCCGCTGACACAGCGGATTTGTATTTTCTTTTGCTAAAATACCTGGCCCTTGTATTGATTTTTCATATATATATACCGTGGTTCATTGTAGTAAAAGATTAAGCTGCAACAATCTATTCGAATCCTGCACCAGATCGCCTGACATTGCCCGCATTGTACGAACAGGACGAACATTTCAAAGGAACCATATGGACTCACTGAAATTGCTTGCACAAATAAGTTCGAATGAAAGGAACACTGATGTTGCTTTATAAATAAAAATGCTGCTGTGTCTTGCAGTTCTCAGATGTGGTGATGATTGCATTAACCTCAGTGGTGACAGTACTCATCTTGGGCAGCACCGGTGATATTTTGACATGAGAAACCTGTGAGAACAACTGAGATGACAAGGAAAAAAAATAAGGAAAACAAGAGCAAGCTTGAATAGAAACATTCCTGCTAACATGGCCAGCCCATAGAGGTAGATAATGTTCAATGAACAAATTCTTGGAAAGGAAAATTAGAAAGGAAAATCCTGGGTTCAGAAATTTAGATCTGGGAGGTACTGTTCATATTATGGTGAGCTTGTACTAAATCCACGTGCATGACTGTGTGGACATGTCAATGGTAGATCACATCACTGAAAAGATATGCACAAGAAATGTACAGGGTTGATTTTTCACAGTCCATACTATGAATGTGAAATATAATTTCCTTGTCATTACACCAGTGCATATGTCTCAGTCGGTTTTGAAAAATGTAAGCGTAACAATATCAGTGTTCCAGTAGCATCAGCAGAAAATTAGCACAAAACCCTGTGTGATGGCGTACTTCCCTTCTTTTCATTTTTATTGACAATCATAAAGAACTGAATAACCTTTTTCAGAATTTAATGGGAAACTTAATTATGCAGAACAGACATATAGCTCATAAATAAGATGTCATGGGGGTGGGGCAGCATTTATTCTAATCACTACAGTAAAAGCCATATGAATATAAGTATATGTACATAGATGGAACATGCATGTAATGCACAAGTAAACACTTTCTGAATATCATCATACCTCCCTACTGATTTGCAGGCAGTTCATCTTCATTTCCCTTTTTAAAATTCAATTATTAAGTAGTACGGCACCATTTACAATCAATTGTAAAATTACGACCTGTGTATTATCAGGTAATTGAGTTAAACTCAGGGAAAAGAGTGTTAGACTGATGATTCCAAGATCATTGTCTCACATTGGTCACAAACACCCTAGATGCATTCACTGTTTTATGCCTGAGAAAAGAAAATGTTCTATAACTGAAAGAGGAAACCAGCACCTGTTAAGATAAAAGAGGAAACAGTCTCAGCATACAGGGTTTAGTTCTGGGTCTGATACTTTATGACGTGGCAGGGGGGTGAGCTGAGGGAAGCAGGGCGCTAGAAGAAGCTTCAAGGGGAAAACCCTGAGGGAGGAATGTCCTTAAGTAGTGACTTCAGGGCCACCACAAGGTCCTCCTCCTTCACTGCCTCAGTACATGTGAAAAGGCAACAATGAAAAATGCGTAGGCCATGACCAAACAAAGGGGCCAGGGGGTAATGAGGTTTAGCTGTTGTATTTTTAATGAGCACCGGCTTCTCCCCTACAGGTGTCCAGTGGTCTCTCTGAATAGTGAGCAGAACTGTTACCGCTGAAACTCACCGTCTAATTTATACTAAAATCCTTATGAACATCTGATTGACAAACCAGCTGCAGTGATTTCCACCTAATGGACTACATAACCAAGATAGCTAAACAGGTGTGCTGTCTTGGCTACAGGTCATTTTGCAGTTCTGTGTTGGGGAGGTATTTACATAATGTCATGTTTTATTTAAAATATCTAACATCTAATATCTACAGCCATTAAAATCAAATAAAAAATGCAATACAGCTTGAAAAAAAATAATGCATGCCAAGCCATGTTTTGATTCTAGTTAGGTTATAAAGATTCCTTAGATTCCACCCCACTTGCCTACAGTATGGCCTGATCTTCTTTATGTCATGTATTTTGAAACAGCTTAACAAGCTTTTTTTTGTCAAATGCAGCTCCAACAGTGTCTAGCTAAACAGTTATTTGTCCTGATCACTGCATTCTGGCAGCCTTTTAGTCTCCATGGAGAAAGTCACAAACCCAAGGGACCAGAGGCTGGTCATTAAATATATATTTTAAAAAAATGCAATCAGTGATTGCGGACCCTCTCCAGTCTAACACATCCTCGACCTTTAGTGGTAAAACATCATTATGGGAACTTTCCAATTCGGAAAGACAGAAATACAGACAGGCATACTGAGCCAAATTCAATACTCTTGGGTCTAGAGTAATCACTATGATCCAACACTGCCATATTCAGTAAATCAATTGCCTTTTTGTCCTTTACCTAATTTCGGAGGAATAGTGCTTTCATTTAGAAATAGAGTATGCCATCAAGAAGGCAAAGTAATACAATTTAAACATAACCATGCATTCAAAGCGGAGGCTGCCCCTTTTAAAGAGAATATTACAAATAAATGAACTTGAATTGTTTTCGTGAAAGTCAGGGTTCGCTCCTGGAGTCATCTGATGGAAGAAATATGGTCTGACTTGTCATGACCTGTGGATGGACTGTGCTCTCTTTGCAGTTTCACAGCAGGGCCCTTTGCTCTTAACTGTGAATAACATGCTAAAGAGAATGTTTGTATATATACATTTTTTTCTTACATGATGGTTTTCATTACCTTTCAGTTCATTTCAATAAAATAATGCTGTGCAATCAACAACAAAACCCTTACCCTTCCTTAGATTTATTGATCATGGTAGAAGTGAACCATAATATCTATTATAATATGACGTGAATTGACTTGGGTTCCACAGTTGAGCAGTACAAGATTTTTAATATCTCCGTATGCTCTGGGATAGCATTTTGGAGCATCGCGACCACAACAGTGTATTGTCTAGAGAGGAAACTTTCGGTAGGTGTTTACATTGTATATTTGATGACCATCCCCACAGTACCCTTTCAAGGCCTATGCTGTGATCAAAATTTACCATTTTAGAATGCTTTCATAAAACATTGACTAGAAACAGAGCATTCTGCATAGACCCTTATGTATTATTAAACAGTTTCCATTTTCATTCAAATAACCTGTAAGCTCTTTGAAGTCCAGTAAAATTATTCACAGTGTTCTTGGCAAGCAATTTTCTTTGTCACCATGGTATTTATCAAATATGTGCAGCCTGCTAACTGTGTACTAGTGTTGCCTTTTTATTAGTTTTTGTTAACTGTATAAATGCCTGTCTTGTCGGTTTCTGTTTAATTGTATCGAAGCAGCACTTTAAAAAGAGCTTGATGAATATGAATATCTCATTTACTTGCAATTCCCAGAAAGACCCACTTTCTTATCAATTTGAGCTATCATTGTCTTTCTGCACACCACATATGGCAAGTTACAGTTTTTATTCACTATATCACTTCATGTTCTTAAATAATTGATGAGTATAATCATACATTTGCTAAACCACTTGTTTCTGCTGTCTGTCTCCTGGATTCAATCAATGTTAAACGCAAGTGTTACTGCTATTTTTAACTCTATAAACACATCATAAACACATTTATCATAAACACAGTTTATCATTTAATTAGTGATCCATTTTAACCACTATTATTTTTAAACAGAAATTAAATGAAACAGGCTGTATTTCTTGCTAAACACGTTTCAAACGGAATAGAGGCTAAATTCAGTTTCATGTAATATGTCAAATGGTCAGTTCAAAAAGCACTGTATTTTGTGGTCTTGCATTTCACAAATCAAAACCAGCGGGCTGCAACCGGTTCTGTTCTTAGTTTTACACTGAAAGAAGACAGTCATTGTCAAATGGGCACAAGGACATACATCATTGTTTGAAAAATGAGAACTTATATCATCACCTCCACGTGCCTGAAGAAGGAAATCAGATGACCGCAGACAATAAGCAACTCTGTGATGAAGTACTGTCATTCCCAGTGGCTGATCCAAGGGAGGCCATCTACCAGACTCTGAGGGGGGATGGTGTTAGAGCTGTGAGGTTCTGGGGTGTCCATATGTACCTTCCATTATGACTTTATTCAGCACCATCAGTAGGGCAGGCACATGCCTCCCATGAATGACAGTGCATCAATACAAATGGTGTTTCTCTGGATGCTATTACATGCCCTGGACTTACAATTGCATCAACCTCAGACAATGTTTGCAAAGACATTTAGCTTGGACAGAGGAGGGAGTGTGAAATTGCTGGTTTCTCTCTCCGCCTTCAGGCCTGTACATAGTGGTCCATTTCATTCGGCCTGCTGACTCCAGCTGTCTGTTTTTCTTTCTTTCCTTTTCCCCTTCTCTCTCTCTTTCTCTTTCTCTCCTCCTCTGCTCTGTTTCTCTTTTTCCTCCTTCGCGTCTGCACAGAGTGGTCTGCTTCATTCAGCTTGCTGACTCCAGCTGTCTCAGTCTCTCTCTCTCTCTCTCTCTCTCCCCCTCTCTCCCTCTTCTCCCGCTCCCTCCCTCTCTCAGGCCTGTACATAGTGGTCCATTTTATTCAGGCTGCTGACTCCAGCTGTCAGGGTCCAGGATATTTGTTAACTGATCTATGTCATACCCGAGGGGTGGAAAATCAATAATGGGCTGGAGTGTAAAATTCGGCCCTCTCACAGAGACATGATTAAAAGGCCAGAGTCTATATGTTGAACCCGCCCATCAGTTTCAGCCACTGGCACGCGCATTGGGTCTCTTAATCCTGATCCAGTGGTTTGTCTCAGAGAACCAAGTTCAGCTAGTTTTTCTACTGTTGAACATATTGTTGAGTGAAGCTTTGAGCAGTTTTAGTGTGGAGGTCATTTACTGTTCAGTGGGAAAGAAAAGTATCATTTAAAGATGTTTCAGTTGTGTGATTGTGTGGTCGTATATGTCCACACTATTCTAAAATGCAATACACAAAAAAGAAAAAAAAAACATTATCAACATACAGCATTATTCATCTTGAATTAAAATAAAGTAAACAGAGCCCTATATTGGAGAATCAGAATGTAACTCCATGCTTTGTTTGTTGAACAACAACTATCTGCAAACTCAAGTCTTCTTCTGGAATGCCAGATAGCTTGAAGATAGACATTTAACATAGGTGGACATTTCAGTATTTCTTAATATATTCATGTTACACATTCAAAATTAATTTACCATTGGCAATAAAGCATCCACCCTTCATTCAAGGTTTGATTGATTTTTCTGGCCTGTCAGCATGGAGATATGGATGAGAGGAACAAACCTCATCTCTTCCCGACACTAAAATAGTACAAATAATGTTTCATTTGTCACAGTGGCCTATAAAACTCCTAGATTACTTGAGACATACCTTGTGTAAATCATCTTAATAGTTTATAGCTTTTGAAAGGAACATGATTTTCAGGATCTCCTATGAAGTCATGATATTTTGGCCTGTTTGTCAAATTTATACTAAATTTAGTTACATTTTGTCTCTTAAATTCCATTGCTTTTTGTTTTTCTATTTTTTGGTTCAGTTCCATTGAGAATTAAATGGATACACTAAGTACATAGCACACAAATTTTAGACAACCTATCTGTTAACAGTATTCACAAAAACAACAAACACCAGACATGAACTCACCCACAACAACATTAGTACTTGTTATACAGGTGACATTTTGTCAGATTGATGGGCTGATGCAAGTGTGTCTACCAAGCTATTTTCACAGCATTAGTGGTGCTGTACAGATACATTTACAGCAATCATGTGCATCACTTGTGGCACCAGTTTAAAGCAGTGATTAAATAACTCAATTAAGTCAACAGCGAGTCAATGACAATAAATACATACTCTATAATATGCAGCTTTATTGAGTTAATGTATAAATAACAGACTGGTTTCTGTGCAGAGTGTTGTAGCAAATGTTCAACTGCCAATTCTGCTTATTTGCAACACCCTGACAACACACTATAGACTTTGTGGATATAAACAAGCTGGTAGCTGTCATACCATGATTTGAAAAATTATTTTCGGACTTAATTGTCCTAACATTCAAGATAAATAATCAATAATCTTGAAAATAAAGACAGAAATCACATTGATACTTTACAAGATAATGGCAAAATATGCTTATCCAGGATTATACAGATACGTATAGACCAGTTAATATTCCATTCCTTTTTTTCCTTGTTCGGGTAGCTAAACAATGTGACTTAGCAACAATCAATATTGCTTGGCGGGAAATGTGTGAGTGGACCAGAACAGTAGAGAGTCTTTATTGTCATTAATTACCTGTTCACACAACTTTTAGCCATTGCTTGTCTGTAGTCACAGCTGGATGTGTGATGTCTCACACCTGGACGTCTTGTTGTGAATTCAGTAATGGCAAGAAAACAGACCTCCTTTCTATGGGTGTTAGTGACAAATGTATGCTCCCACTCTAATCGCAAATGGAGACTGTCAATTATTTGTTCTGTTTAAAGATGGTTTTTGCCTTATATCCTTACAAACAATTAACTTTTGTGACATTTCTACATTGCCGGGGGACACGGTATTTTCAGCTGTCATCGCGGTGCAGCACAATACAAAAGCATAACTTAAAAGATTGTTCACATAATTGACACTGAGGTGACACCTAATGCATTATCCACTTACCAGACGAACTATTGCAAATTGAATGACTGTATTTTTGTCCAGCATATTGCTCAAGGCCAAAGTGGCATGAATTATTTCTGCAGAAAAACCCAAGGGCCAAAAAGAGAATGACAAAACATTTTTTTTATAAATATTAAAGGAATTGTCAGAACTGATGCTGGGTTTAACAAAGTGTAGTACTAAGTGTTCACACAGTAGGTCTCTGGTATGCCTTGTCACAATGGCACTGTCAGAAAGTAAAACTCTGCCCACAGTCTAAATGGAAATTCAAATTACCAACTGGTGCAAGCCTTTGAAAAGGACATTGCACTTAATTAAGGTGTGGCATAATACCTAAGATCTTCATTAGCACTTCACTTTGATATTCATAATTGTTTTATAGCAGCTGACATAGACCAATTTAATGTGATTTGTGTCACATGCTATATTGTATGTATAATAGCACCTTATGTGGGATTTGCTGCTGCTGACTGCTGGAGTGAAGATAATAAGGATGAACTGTTACAACTCCATTAGCTATAACCATACAAACCTGTCAAACATAGTCCACACACAAGACAAACCCACCACTATCTAAATTACCTGCTATAAAGCAATTATGGACATGTTATGAAGGACAGTATGGTGCTTGCTTCAGTGGAGGGGTCAGAGTGTTGTCCTTATGTGACACATATACAGGTCCAGTGTTGCTTTTTTGTCATAAACATAATTTAATCCAAACATGGCAGTAGGCCCCTCTCTCCAAACCCTATTTCCTTGCTCAGCAAAAGTATAACATCATGGACTCTCTTATCAGTTTGACAGTTATTAACAATGCCTAAAATATGCTTGAGAGAAAAAAAATTGGAGGCTGTTGATGGCTAAAATGGTAACTGTTCACCTTGCTGTCAAAATATCTACCCATCTTCATTAACATGGCAACTGCCAATCATTTCCAAGTAAAGCATAATCCAAGCCATGCTTAGTGCGTAGGAGAAAAAAAAAAACCTGAACCTAAGGTCAAAAAACAAACTCAGAGTAGACTGCTGTCAGGTGATTGGCCTTTCTAAAATCCTGATCCTCTACTGAACTCTGAAAGGAGTTGCGTCAAGAAGATTATTTTTAGGTTTAATTATTCCTGGAACCAGGGATCTTGCTGCTACAAATCGAACTTATTAAGAGCGCACAAAACACATGAAAATTTTAAACTGAAGAAAGAATGGGCTCATGCTCCATTTTAATGAGGACATATACACTGTCTTCCACTATTTTCTTTTTCAGGAGGAAGGGGGGGGACTGTTTCAAAGGAAACACAGGGATATGGAGCCAAAAAACTGAAAGAAAAAAAAAAAAACACAACACTTTTGTCCATATTTGACTTTTGGCAGGTAAGCAACAACTTCTACGACCCCATGCTGACATTTCGTGTTGGAAGCCTTGAGCCCATAGAAACAAAAAAGCCCTTGCTACCTCAGTTGCTCCTTTGATTTCATCAATCAGACGGCCAATTATTTTTGTTGAAGACTGTGTGTTAGGAACAGACATATAGACTATTAATGCTGCCCATCAGTTACCCAGTATGCTGGAGTAACTAAATAATTAATGAGTGGATGAGTTAAATTAACATTTCTCCTGCACACTGGCATTTGCCTCATACCATGTTAAATCCCAATGTAAGCTTTTTAACGGTCTAACAATACAAAAAAAGGCCCTCTTTGAACATTTTGGGTATTGAACTACATGACTCTAAAATATGAAGACATTTCCCGTCTTTGTTGAATTGAGTATGTCCATTCGTTCCCTTTTCTTGCTGTAATTGCAACATTACCCATACAAATCAGCCCGCTGTAGACACCTGAACAGCTGTTGATAAATCCTGGGCTACTGAATTAATAAACCTTTGATTCCCAAGAGCTTGCACCAGCCTTTGTTAAGGAGAATGCAAATTGCCTCAATTATTCAGTACCTGAAAGTTGGCTTTGTGTGATGAAAACTTCACAAGTGTTAATTATAAACTCTGCAGGTTTCAGAAAAGGGAATGCAGGAGGAGAATTTCACAATGAAAAGAGAGAACATATTGCTTGTCAACAGCATATACATATCACTTAAACAGATGACACCACCTTTGGTGGAGGAAATTCTTCAAGCGTTAATAGAACTATCTCATAATGGAGTCATCAATATGATGTCCACCCCCCATCACCCCCCCACCCCCCTCACCCGCCCCACACACACACGTACACAGTGACTGGTTAGATGTTACAGCACATACTGATTCTACCCACAGCTGTCCTTGGAAATGAAGTACCTAAATGTGTGTCACATTTACTCAGTGTACTATATGTTCCTGTCTTACAGCAATCCCATTTCATTATGCTGAAGAATAGTTTTTCCCATCTACCCTGTCCTTCTTACAGATAACTTAACAAATTGAATAGGGTGATCTTGATGACTTTTGTAAATGAGCTATCCCTCCATATGAATGCAATCAACTTCTTTGTTTGAAAGGCACAATGTAAAATCTGGCACTTTAAAACATATAACATTATCATTGTGTTACAAAGTATATAATGGTACACAACAAGTTTAAGGGGGTTCCAGGGTGGCTCAGTTGGTCGGGCACTTGTTTGAGTGCAGGTTGGGCCCTACAGCCCGGGCTTCATCCCAGCCATGCCACATCCAACAATACGTGGGTGCTGATAATGGTAGTACACAGTGGCCTTGTTCCACTGGGATAGGGGTGAGTATGTTGCCTTCACCTCTCCACCCCCAGGCACACTGAAGCCTGTTAGGCACCTGCAACTTTCAGATGATCAGTGGAGATGTGCCTACCCTCCAATCAGTGTCTGCCTCTGTATAGCACACTGTGGTACTTTAATTGTGAGACAAGCGTGATGTTCAATCCAAGAGATGAAGCATAAATGTTTAAGTCTTAGATCTTTTTGTGGGCTACTATTATTTTCAAGCAGGAAGAAGGTGTAAATGTTCTTTAAACATGTACCCATTACAGTTTAACTTGTACAGATAATGCACAGTATATTTGACAGATAATGACTTTTCCGAGAAGTCGCTTTGCTGTGGCCTTCTGCAAAAATCAAAAATCTAAAGTATGAGGTGAATGACCTGACTCAAAAACGTGTTTTACGGTTAATTTTACCACAGTAAGCACCTGAACCCCATCTTTCCAAACCCGATCCTGGTGTCCCCTGTGTTTCTGTTCGAGGGGATCATTTGGTGAAGTAAGGTTATTGAAAATATGTGTTCCCTGTGCTTCCATGATTTTGTCTTTAAACAGATTTTTACATGACACAGGTTTGGCTCAGTTGCAAAGTGAAGGAAGGTCTCAGAACTAATTTTCCAGACATTTATCATGTTTCTGTAAAATAATGTCTACAGCATGATTGCACTTTTCAGTCAGCCAGTCTATCAAATATATCCCTCTTTGTAAAGGGACTGTATAACAGATGATGAATACATTGGTTATCCAGAGAACTGATCCAACAGAAAAGACTTAAGTTCAATTCAATGTAATGTAAAGTTTTTTTTCCTCATCTGAAAGAGGTTATTCTCAATTCCACAAAGTCATACCTTGGCACTCACACTGGTATTTTATGCTGATGTCAAATGACACATCCAATCATTGACTGTTTATTTATATCCAATCATTTACTCTGTATTTCAGAGGAATTTTCACTTATTTATAACTGAAGTAGTAGAAAATAAATCCACTGATACAGCTCAATAATTATCTTTAGAAAATGATAATTTAATCCCAAAATGAACCTTTTGCCATTTACCACAGTCCAGGAGCACACATAAAAGCCTTCTCACAGACAAGGAATTGCCACTATAATGTGTTTTAGCATAAATGACCAAACATCTGAGAAATATAGAGATTTGAGATTTAAAAAAATAAGAACTCTCAATTCAAAATAACAAATCACCCCCTTCTCCCAACACACACACACACACACACACACACACATTTTATTGTTAGCAGTCTGTGATTTGGGAAAATGTCAGAAAACCTTAGGCTGTCACCACCAAAAGAGAGAGAGAGGGGGGGGGGGTTCTTTAATCAAATGTTAATCCCATGACATCTGCTACAGAGAGCACCGAACACATCTTAAGGTTTTCATCTGTCTCATTAAAATTGAAATTTTCATCACAGCCACACTCAAGCAAAGTAGGTGGTGAAGCCTCCATATTAGTGAAATAGAAATGTGTTAATAGACATTCCTTGTAGACATTGATAGGAAATGTGGGAGAAATCATATGGTGGTTTATAGCTAGAAAATCTGAAGTAGACCTTTGGGTGTGCTTTGGTTATAGTTCATAATTCTTCTGATCAAAAGTATTACATACAATTTCCTCAAACTCTGGTACAGCAATTATGTTATTCCCCTAGGAAGCACATTAATGGCCATAATACAGGATCTACAAAAACAGGAAATAATTCTTACTGCAAACAAGTAACAAAGCTGATTGTGTGCCATTAATTCATAGAGAAACATAATGTAATAAAACATAAAGAGCATTCAGTCATCATTGGCCATGTTAGTCGTCACTTACTCTGATGGGACCCAAGGCACATTGTTTCAAGCAGTGCAGAACAGCCTAGCTAGCTGAGATGACTGTGAATTGAAATTTCACAGTACATTTACATTTTGTCCAAGTACGTACAGGGCACGACTGATCACATCTGCACACTGAGACCTTACACAGCGCTGTGATCAACAGTACATATATGCTTCAATACCTACATAATAAAAAAAAGCTACACATAAGTACATACAGCATACCTTGAAATACGACTAAACAAGTAAGGGGAAGGTGGGATATGCTTTGGTATGAGAGTTTAAACGTGCTCTGAGGAGATAGGTCTTTAGATTGCAAGGGGAAATGGCAAGTGACTCTACCGCCATGACCGCCGTGAGAAGCTCGTTCCACCACGCGCGGCCAGAACAGAGAGAGGCTGTGGCCAGGATGTGTGGCTACGAATGGGGAGGAACAGCTAGTCATCCCGGAGCTGCGGAAGAGAGTGATCTGGCCAGTGTGAAGGATCTGATTGATTGATTGATTGATTGATTGATGATAAGGGGGAGAAGTTACCCTCGCTATCCCCTATGACTATTGACTTACCACCATCATTTTGAAAAGGAGCCTATTACCTATCATTAGTGGAATGAGTTTCTATAATTTTAAAGTTTTAAAGGTTGTTTCTTCATATGTAGAAGTATTCAGTCAATGTAACATTGTGGATTAACCATAATAATGTTGCAAATTACTTTTACATGTGCAAAAGCAGGAAGTTCACCGTGGGCAGCTAGCTAGCCATGCTCTTGTCCTATGTGTTATCGATACTGCTGGAGACTCCTAGTTGGCCTGTGGAAATAATCAATATTTGCTGCGATCTTTTGTAAAACTGCCTAAAACATTGGTTTTATTCAAGGGGAATGCGAAAGATGTTATTCAATGTATGACCGTTTAATTGCCTTCAACAATCTCTGTGCATTACGCTGCTATTAACACCAGCAGGTAGTTTAGTTCTTTGGTGGTAGAAGAGGAGGTGCTGGGACAGAGGGGCCAGCTCCACAAGCTGGGTTGCCCATCTGAAGAGCAGGCACTTGGACAGCTGTGGGCTCACTCACAGGTTGGGCGCAGCTGTGTTTTGTGTTCACTTGGGGTCCCAGGTGTTCCTCCTTGCCATGTATAGACAAAGTGTAAAGGCACATCCTTCACAGCCTTTATTTTCTTGCCCTCCCGGAGTGCTTAGCCTGCTAGGTTTTGTCAAGTTTTGCTGCTTTTTCTAGTAACCCTCACACCTGAGTGTGGAAATAAAACAGCCAGTGATCTATTGTCTCATTGACATGTGTCTCTTGTCCGGTCACCATCTGGCACCACACCAAAGGTTGAGGAGCATACAAACCACAGTAGCATAGCAAGCTACAAAAATTATTGTAAGCAAAATCAATAGCAAGTACCTGCCCCTGCCTTTCAAAAATAAACTCAGATGTTATACAGTCAAATCCACACCCACCCACACACACACACTGTGCACTGCTAAATATGTGGTAGCCTTCTGACCATAGTTTACAGATTTTTGATATACCAAGATAAAAACAATCCACTCCATGAAATGTACAAGAAAGAAGTGCCTAGATGAGAAGTTCAGAAATATGTTTTAAAACTCCATGAGATTGAACAGTAATGTGGGCTTTCCAGTTCAACATTCAGTACTTTATTGAGGAACTGCAAGGAAAACAATTCTAATATAATACTGTTTCTGCTCCAGATTGTTTCATTGAATCATTACTTGGATAAAAAGTCACCTTATCCCATGAGCCAGGCGTAAATTATAATTTATGCTAATCGCTAATTTGAAAGGTTAGTCTAAAATGTTGTTTGTTTGCAAGAAATTTATGAAATGTTACCAATGAACTGTATGTTAGTGTTATACAGACTACTTGCTCTGCTATGGAGAAGTACCAGAAACATCCCCAAGGGAACACTGGAATTGTCAGACATGAGACATTGTTGTGGAATGCTCATTTCTTGAGAATGTCTTTCTGCTGTTATGTGTTGAACCACAGGAATTAGCACAGTGTTATTTCTCAGATTGATAAATTAATTAAATCCTAATAAAAAGCTGGTGGAAATAGGTGGGTTATTCTTCAATTCAATATCAGATTACAGTATACCTTATTATACATTATTTTCAATATAAGTATCTGATTACTAATGTTCAGCTTTCAACAACAAACCTGAAATCTAATGTGACTACGGTTGTGATTCCAGTTGTTATTACACATCAAATTATGCTGTTATACATTTGTCTGTTATTTTACATTTACAAACCAATTAAATTTTGATTGGTAGTAACAGAATTTTTTGATCAATTAATGCTGTGCTGATTCTAAACAGATTCACTAGTTTTCAATTCACACGCACATGTCAGAAATAATTTTTAAAGAAGCTAAGGCATTAAGACAATGCATTGCTTACACATTTCACAGGCTAAAAATTGAAGTAGGCTATTTCACATGTGATCCCCGTGTTACTAACAATGATGAGAAAACCTTTTTGTTGAATGATAAAAAAGCAAAGAAAATCCCATATGTCACCAACTGCTCAGTCAAGTGGCATGCTAATCCTGTTGGAAACTTCTGAGAAAGGCTTTATTCAGATGCAGCCTCCTAAAAAAAAGGAATAAACCCTAAGTCCACTCAAGCCGTGCTGCTGGCACAAAAAGACAGAATAATTGAGAAAGTGTGATGCTGAATGGATATGTATGCCACTGATAAAGCAGCGAGCACCCATTTTATGCATTATTGAAGTTTAAAGTGTGCACATAGATAGCATTATATTTTAACAGAGCAGAGCTTTTTGGGCTGTGCCTTGGTTATGTTTCATGAACTGCCTGGCGATATTAAACCAGACGAACTACATCCATTGCAATGCCACGCATTCTATTTGCTCGATTGCTTGTTTAAATAAAGGAACAATTGATTATAGCTTAGCTATAAATTTTAATAAAGGGTTGCATGCTGTAGGTAGCTGATAACAACAAAGGTACACATAGGAGAGACAATGAAGATATCTTTCAACTGGCAATGGTACTAAATCTGTTGTATTTATTTATTTACTTATTTATGATTGTCAAGTTTACTAGTTTTAGGGAGGATTACTTATCTACAGCTGAGCATCTGATTCCATTTTCAAATGTTATGTGATTCTTTCTTTTACTCATATATCAAGCGTCTAGCCACGCCAATATTCATGGTATACCATGGGTTTGAGCACCATATACCTTTTATAAAACACATCAATAACCAGCAGAATTTAAGGTTAGCTATTTAGTCATATAATGTAAGAAGAATGACTAAATTTAACAAGTACTGATTACATGAAACCACAAAAAGCAATGACTACCTTGTTATGATACTATTGATATAGTAACATTCCTAACATTATTGAATTGGTGCTGCTGGCCAGCGAATAAGCAGGGTAATAAGCTAGCTTTAAGACATCTTTGACTATTTCATACTATTGCCACACAGAAGAGTTCAATTGCTGGCTTACTACAAGAACTAATTACTTGTCAAGAGAACTGGTAAAAGTTTCCATCTTGGGTTACCACTCATATTCTGATGTTCAGTCTGACTTGGGTCTGCATTACTTAATAGCACTCATTAATTGGTTTGGAACCTGCATTACCTGCTGTAAATTAGTTGCGAGGTGAAATGTATATCTTACAACCTTATAGTTATATAATTCAGCAATACTATGGCAACATATTGAATATGTATTTCCCTTATCCTCTTCCATCCCTTCCAGCAGATGGATGTTTGTTGGCAGATTAATAGTGTAATTCAAAGCACTGTGGGAGAGACTTCTCAATAGCCAGAAAATATCCTTTCATTGTATATCTATGAATTGTACGATGAATGGCAGGCACATTCCTAGAGTCCATGAACAACATGGCTTGGCAAGGTTAAAAACCCCAGCTTTTCTCAGTGGTTCAAGAGATCTGCTCTACACTGTGACCAATCTCCAATCTGTTAATTAGTGTTGTCAGTCAAGTGTGTCAAATAGGATTATTGAGTCCTTTTCAGATGTTCACAGCCGAGAAAGGTATAGTAAGGAGAGACCTTGTTCATTGCAACGGGTTGCTGGGATCCCCAATTTTGAAAGAATTTAATTTGATTAAAGGCATGTCTGTGGCATTTCATTGAATATATCAACAGTATAATTGTGTTCGATCCTTGTTGTGTTCCATCAGATTTGAACCTCCCATCACATCAAATGTTTTAAGGGTACATATACAAAGCATCCAGAAATATAACCAATATGAGCAATCAAAAGGACTTTGCTTTGTCAAGGTAATTTTAGTGCAACTGTACTGGAGTGGTACAATTTGTGGTTTTGTTTATATACTGGGGCATAAGTACACGTGTCACCAGTAACCTTTCTCTTGCAGCTTCTCAAAGAGATGGACTCATTAAGTGTGCAGACTTAGCATGGCACCAGACAGCAAGTAAGGATGGACACAAGTGTGAATTGTTCATATATACCTTATATACCTTAAAAGTAATATGAAATATGAATTTAAAATGTGTCAAATGTTATTCCCATGCTAAATTTTGGACAACGTCACACTTTTAAAATATGCAAATACATATTGGTGGGAGTAATATTTCACTGCAACACTGCAACAAGCCATATTTGCTAATTGCTAATGAAAAATATATGCCAGGATATGTCATATACCTATAGATATCTAAAGGGAAATGCACTTTGTGATAATTACCATCCTGTGCACATTTCATAGTAATATCGGTTCATGTACATAGTTACATTGATGTGAATGTAGTAATAATATATGTCATGTTACAGAATGAATTAGTAATTAACAAGGATATAACTCCAAATAAGAAATCTGGTGTCTCTGTTACAAAATACCAAATGATGCCTATCTCTTCTATTTTATACAACTAAAAGCTAAGAAGCTAGCTATTAATCAGCCACCAAGCTACTCTGAGAACACTTGCAATGTGAGGTCATTTTTGTGTCAAATTCACATTAACTGTCTCTTCTCTGTTGATGATAAGGAATTGGCACAGTGAGAGATGTAGTTGTAATTACAAGAGTACAGCAAAAACAATGGAATTATTCTTGAACTGCCCACAGTCATTGACTTGTGCGATAAATTTCATTGAAAATTTCATTGAAAAAAAAAAAAAAATCTCTCGAAAGGACATTACATCAGTTTTCTTGTGACTCACACAAACATTCTCTAGTGCAGTTGTCTGGAACACACACACACATCTATGTGCCATTCTTCAGGTAGAGTGACAGCATATGTGAATGCATCCTAACTCTCCCACGTTTTCTTACAGTGCAGACTTTTCAGAAAACAATGATTAGGGGAGCAGGCCTGAGACTCGGTGTCACAGACAATATAGAGGGAGATGGAGAGAAGACAGTTTTTGTTCTATTAGCCTAGATTTGGAATCTCAGTGGCAAATAAATGCAGTGAATTGCATCAGTCTGTATCAATGCTTCTTTATATCTGGAAAAATGGCTATAAACAATCTGAATCTCTCTGTTCAGGGAATGCTAAATGATGTTTGGTTGGTATGTGATACATTTTGATGTCTCTGTTTTGAATCGAAGGCTTCAACTATGGCATGAGTTGCCTGGTCTAGTATGAGTAGTTTATTTCCAGATGTAATATTATGTATGTGGTAATTAACATTTTAAAACACCTGAATAGTGTATAGTCTAATGAACTAATGAAAACAAGTATATATTGTAAACAATATTTACTATTACTTTTATTAAAAATATATAATTAAAAGTTTGTAGATACTTCATGAACCCATCAGGGGCAATTCGCATTTGATATTTAGAAAGATTTCTATTTCAGATAAACACACTAATTATACTTGAGATTCTCAGGCTGCATTTGGTGTGATTTTCAGACAGCAAAGGTGTTCATAAGCTACTCATTATGTCTAAAATTAGATAATATATGTTAATAAACCTCCTAAACAAGGCTTTATACAGGCTAGGACATGTGGAGCATGCATAATATCTTGGTGGTATTGGCGGCAAGCTTGATATGAATAACCATGAAACAGCAGTCTTTATTCCCAGTGCAGAGCACCATAAATAGGTATTCTTATCAGCATTTAAATGGTAATTAAGATTATCCCAGCCTGTTGAGAACACAAGGTTTCATAGATCTTTGACTGACAAGAAACCTTTTGCAATAACAAAATAACCATGAAAATTGTCCTCAGAGTTACATGTCAAGTGGCACGTATTATGGAAAGGCTATTCCCTGCTGCTTATTAACATAACTATTCACAAACAAGTGAAGCAAGATAGAGAGGCCCACGACATCTTTATTCTCACTTTAATCCTTTCGGTATAATCCTGAAATCCCTGCTGCTTCAATATTGACACATTTCCCTTTTTTGTGCCACATGGTCTCTTTCAGTGCCTGGAATGTGAAGGACAGGTTTCTGATTGATTGATGTGACAACTTTCAGTTATCTTGAGGAGCACTTTTATTTCAAAATAAATACATAAAAAACAAAAAAAAAGCTGTTGGCCTCAAATGGTATATTTGGCTGTAAAACATGGCAAAATTAAAATAGTAACATTTAATTTACCATTAAGTGTCATATGGTTGAAGCGGACTTCCAGGGTATCGAAGTGCCTTCTAATTAACCATTCAAAACTTGTAATTTCTTTCTGCCAAGCAGAATTTAAAATAATGTTCAAAAGAGAAATAGTACCATTGTGTGTCATTGTGTGAACTGGTAGTTGCAGGACAGCTGTAACAGTGTGATAAATTATGCTATTCACTCTTTCATGCATGGTTTAAGATAATTATGTCATAAAGACAAAACTTTGCTCACAGGGACTTCATATCAGTTCCATGTGCTAATCAATATCCCGACAGCGCAGTGCACATAAGATTGCACAACGAAGGGCTGTTGTGACTTTTTGGTGATTTCCAGAATGCTTCTCTGCTTGGCGCTCCACTAATAGAGGGTCATTAAAACCCTCTTGAACCTAATGAACCCAATTCACACAGAAACACAAAGCCCTCCAAGAGAAATGAAAGGATCCGTCCTTTGTGTGGGGAAAATATTTTCACTTTGCTCCTCCCGCCGACATGACCTTTTAATGCTTACTTTAAAAAAAGATTATCTCTTATTAGCAGCTCAGCAGCAATGATTCTTTCATGAGATGTGCCTGCGCTCCCGGGAAAAAAAAAAGAGCGGCAGAATGAAAGCGAGAAAGCGAAGTGTTCTTTTGCACTAAAGCAGAAGAATTCCTTTTGCCTGCTGGTTTTTCCCCCATCTATGCAGCACCTGTTCTCTGCCCATTATCACTCTCATCCATTAACTCAATTTGCTAATTTACCATTTGAAAATCAGAGACATACATCCACACCATGGTGCCACAGGTGTTGTATGTTCTGACTGAAAGATGAATAAGAGAGAGAGGATCCACTTTTCCTCCCAGCAATTCCATTAATTAAAATCAAGTTGCTGCTTTGATAGTGGAAGAAAACTATTTTTTGTCACTTTTGATTAAAAAAGAGTGTCATGGCAACGGCGGTGGGACTTGAGCATTTCTCCCTTTTCCTCACAGGCTGTGTGTCTCACAGATTTTTCCCAAGTGCATTCACATCTTAAACTTCACCTTTATAAATATCTTTTTTTTTTTTTCCTCTGCTCCTCCTCTCGACCCCTTCTGATCGCTCCACCACTCTAGATTCTGTCACTCTCTGCCTGTCACCTTCTGCTGAAAACCTCTGGGTCACTCTGTGGTGTGCCTCTCTCTGTCTTTCACTCAGCATAAGTCTGGTCTGACTCGCTTTTACGCTTCTACCTGGGCAATATTCCAAGAGGTCACCCTCTCACAACATAATGGCACAAAAGTCTTATAGTGGCCATTGATCATTAATGGTCAGTGGGCTGGTCCAAAAGCATTTAAGAACACACAGACAAAAAGCTAGATCCTCTACTCAGATTGCATGCACTAAATATGGATATAAAGTATTATTTCATTCATTCATTTGACACTACACACTTCCTGATTCAGGTTTTTGCCATTCCTCACCTTGCTGCAGTGATTCTGTCTTTGCCGGTTGTCCTTCTTATGCTGACCTCTTCAGCTAACAGAATTCTCTTTCTTACTTCTCTTAGCAGCTCTGATGCTCACTTTAGCCGTCACTGGATCCCTGTTGATGCTTTTCTGCTAAAGATATCAATAGTTATATTTAAATTGTGTCTTCTGTGAAGAGATATTGATGCTCGTTAATTATTGTGTACATGGTGGTAAATGTAAAGTTCATCTAGCCATATAAAGTTTACCAGTGAAGACTTAAGGCTGAGCTCTCAAAACAGATTCTTGGTAGTTGACCTTATGGTTACATATCAACATGAGCTGTAAATTTCTGGAAAATGTTAATCAGTGTTTGAAAATAAATCAGTCAACAGGCAAGTCAAATAAAAGTCTTAATAGAGTATTCATACTTGCTGTTTATCCTGGCTCATTTTCAATAAGTGGGTGAACTGTAACACAGATCCCAATTCCAAAATGGCACCTTGGATCAAAATCAATTACAAAATAAATAAAAGTGGATAACTACATACAATGTGTGATTTTCTTGAGTGACATCGACCATGGCAACTAAAACAGAATGTGCTGTGCTGAAGTTTTGTCTGCTGGCAGCTTGAACTGTGCATCCTTAAAAAAGCAAACTTTAATATGTGAGATGAACACTGCTTATGTGAGTTGCAGTGATTGCCCTTGGCATATGAATGGCGAGCATTCCGATTTCACCTTGGAGCCAAAAAACCACTGAGGAACACCAAAGCGTGAAAGATGAAGCTTGCCCAGGGCCCGCGTTAACTGATAGGTAACCAAAGCTATATTTAAAGAGTAGCCGTTTTTGACATTAAACTTGAGGCCATAAGCTTGGCAGATATTTTAATTAAAACTGTAATGTAACTGTGGCTGTCACTTGTATTCTTTTTACAGCAATGAAACAACTAAATGCAATTAGATGGCTTATAATTTTGAGAACACACTCAGTTGTAATACAGGACACTTCTCATTGTCTTTGTTTTGAGGAGTAGCTATGTATCCTGTGTAGTATGGTATGCTCGGGCACAATGGTACGGTTAGCATGGTGTAGCAACATTAGGTGCTTGTTACTTTTCTAATTATTACTTACGCTGCTTGAAAGGATACTTGGATTCAAACCACATTTTCAATTCAAAATTTGGGTAATAACAGCTGTAAAATAAATATTAACCTTAAAATATTTTTAAGTGTTATGCATAACATTTTTCACATATACTGTACAATATTTGATGCTGCTAGAGCAAAAGATGGCAAGTTGCAAAGGTAAAACAAGTGGGGTGCTGTAAAGGGAATAGAAAAAGGAATAACTTAAAAGTGCACTATCATTCAAAAATATTTTAATTGAGTTAATTAATAACACACACACACACACACACAGTGTTGCAGTACAATAAATAAAGTGAATGTCAATTACACTCATGAACTTGTGCGTTTTCTACAGTACACAGTCTACAGCTTAATAATTGCATATCTCTCAATCTCTATAAACAAAACACATAATTCTGTAACAGACTACTATCATGTTAGTTAAATGTCAGAGAAATATCAAAAGCAAAGAACATTCATCTTATAAATAGCTGAAATCCTTTATTATTATAATGATGTATGAACGTAGCGAAGTCATCATCTCGAGCATTTTACATTGCTTACAACTTGAATAATCAGCTGTATTAACTGAATGAATTAAGTACAGTACCTTGGTCAAGGGGACAATAGTGGTGGGATTTGAACCAGTTCCCCACTGGTAATAAACCCATGTTTATAGCCGGTTCCTATGCCACACTGCTGCCCTCCTGAGTCTGCATTCAGCTCAGTGAAATCATTCGTCATGGGAGTGACCAGTGTATTCCTAGCTGAGCTTTCTAAGCACTGTCATCTTTGATCTAATCTGAACAACTACCTCCACCAGGTCAGCAATGCCTACTCTCTCTCCCCCTCTGATTGCTGCAATCTTCCCATCAACAGGGAAATGCAGCAGAATGACATTTCCCAGCTGTTTTTTCTCCAGCTCTGTAATGGTCTGCATTTTTTTCTGCGCGTGGTCACCTCAGATATAATCATATCCAACCTGCCCAGGTCAGCATAACTCATCTAATCTGGCCTGAATGTGATACGCACAGCATTCCTGCCAGATTGCTACAATAAAGAGCTGCCATTCAGAAAGCTTCTGTGGTGACCATTATTTAACATTTCAGCTCAGGCTTGTTCTTCACATATTTCACACTGAAGGGACCTGACATGATTCAAAGCAAAGGCATACTTACCTTGACTTCACCGTCATGTCTAAGATTCATCCTTGTTAATTAGTGTCTGTCCTGATCATTAATGTGATCTTCATCTCATGGTGCTCCCAACCTCGGTGAATTCTTTATTTCATCTGTCTCATTGGATTTGTATTCCTTCCTTTCTGGCAGAGAAGCGTGAACCTGAAAAATTTAAACAGGAGAAAAAAGGATAGAAAAATAAGAAATGTGAGAAAGAAAAATGTGATGGGGAATAAACTGCATAACTGGAGTGGCACTCAGGAGAGTGCATATACCTGTACTTAACTATACTCTGCCTCCGCCACCATTAACACCTGGCCCATCAGCCCTGAAATGCTTTTTTTTTGTCCCAAAGGCAGTCATTTCACCAAGTCTCATCCAAATCCGTCCATAACTCTTTCAGTGATCCTGCTCGTAGTCAGAAAGGAGCCATCACACAACCTCCAGTCAACTCACCAGTGGTAGTATCAGTAAGAAATATCTACTCTGAACATTAGAAAAGCAACCTAGAGACTGACACACAAATCTAAGAAAAATTTGTGTATCTTTACATAAATATTCATTTTTATGTGCAGAATATTACAGTGAGGTCTTTGTAGGTGCATAAGTATTAAAATCAGTGTGATAAAATATTATTTATGTAATACTAAATAAAAATGCACACATAATATGAGAAAAATATAAGTATTCCAGATTAAATCACAATATATCTTATATGCATTACAAGATTTTTAAAATGTTTCATAAAATGTTGCAATCTTTTGGTATTTTAGAGAATTTGATATTGTTCCAGTTATTATGCTTAATTTTAATTTAATTGTTTGTTAGCAGTTGATGCAGATTTAAATCTGTGCATTACTGCAGGCAGGGTGGGATCAGGGCCATGTTTTCATTGAAGTGACAACTTGCTTGCTGGAGGGGGACTTGTGATCCAAATTATTTTCCTAAATTGACAACTGTAAAAGGTAGCACACACATTGCTATAATGAGCCCTGGCCGTAACTAGGGATGTCCTTCATGCAGGACACTGGAAGTGGAACGTTCCTCCTCATGGTATAGTATAGTGACATATAGAACAGTATCATGTGAATGCTGGTTAAGAAGGCCTGGGGACTATTGCATTAATCCATACGTGGTATAAAAAAGAGGCCTTTCAACTGTAGTGCATCACAGTAATGATAGAAAGCCCATTCTGGCCCCATTTCATCCAAAGCCCAAGCATGCTATCAGTGAAGGCACACTATTTCAGCCGTACCTTAACTTAGTTGCCTTTGTTTACAAAGTCAGAGGTGCTACAAAGCCATAGCAAATGTATGGAGGCAACTAAAAATTCTGAACTGAGATGTCTGTGATAAAATTGGGGTAAAAGAGTTGGATGGATCAATTGGAATACCTTCCAACTTGCAGGTACCTCTATACCATCACTTGCAGGTACCTCTATACCATCACCATTAATGTCACACATAATGTGACAATCAACACTGAGAGAATCCTTACTTCTTAAAAATAAGCGAAACTTTCAATCAATCAATCAGTTTGGTTAGTGCTTCATTACCATGAATACAGAATGAACCATGCATATTGCTAATGACATCTTGATTCATTCTGTAATAGGGCTGCACTTCACTTGATTAAGGTCATGTGACTAGTGTGACTAGTTATTTAATGTACCCATTGAGGGTCTGTGGGTTTTCAGTGATTTAACTACTGGAAGTCAAAAACACAATTTGAAAGCAAATGGACACCCAGCCCCCCCACCCCCCGCACACAGACACACGCACACACACACACACACATACCTATTCCAAATTTCAATGCTTTCTCTCCTTTATGCATTTTAGATCATCATTTGTACATTAGGCTCATGTCAGTCCTGCTAAACACTCACATGCAGCCGATGACTATGTTTTGCCCTACAACTCAAGCAGTGCACCACAGTGAAGTGGCCACTAATTGGAAGATATGCATTACTCCACTGGTGTCCTCCCTGCTCAATCTACCACTCCTATCCCTGGTGGAACAAAAGCATTTCGCTTTGCCCTTCTGGGCTTCCAGTCACTGCTGGTAGATGACTCAGCCAATTTTGAATTCAGGCTATAGAGTTCGGCCTGCCCTCAAGATGAGCACCTTTACGACTGAGTTACTCAGGAGTGACCCCCAGTTTTTCTTTTTGTCTATGAATGTTGTCCTGTCTAGTCTTATACTGCCTAAGCAAAGAACAGTGAGGTACTTTTTCTTAACACACACAAGCATGGTCACATACATACTCTCTCTCTCACACACACACAGACACACACAGAGCTAGGCACATAGATTTTCATCACATTTCTTTTGTAACCAAAAGATACTCGGGTTGAGTGTCTTTTTGTTTTCTAGCTCAGTGGCTCAAAAAAAGCACTTCAAAGTTTACAAGCTTTGCTATCCCTAGTAAATGCTCAAATGTGAAGCAATTGTTTGAAAAATGCAATGAGGACTCTAAAAAATATGCCAATTGCCCTGCATTAATTGTCATTTGCAATGGATCTTCAAGGAAAAAAACCTTTATTGAACAGGGATTGTGTATTTAAATTCAATTGCTTTGAAATCACAAGACGCGTAAGGCCAGATTTACTAATATGCAAAAAGGGCAAGTATGTGAGTAGTCTGAGATTGCAGGCAGTGTGTTAATGACCAATTCACTAAAACATTATAATGGAAAGCAGGTAATTATGCAGTCACTTCATAGAAGCACCCTATCGTCTCAGTTCCTTGCACCTCACAGAACATGTCCACAGTCCTTTGTCCATGTAAGTACACATGGCAGCAAAAAGATTATTGAGAGTAAATTACATCTATTCTATACATCTATACATCTATTGAAATGTTGATATGTGAAATCCAATTGTGCATAAAATAAAGCCACCCTGCAAAAGAAACAGCCAAACGAATGAAGATGGTGTTATGGCTAGAGATGCACTGATGAAAAAGTCTCCTGCTATAAATGCAATACTGACAAAAATACAGATGGAAGTACACCTGAATAAATACCTTTATTCCATCTTCAACAGGCTAACGTGAAAATAGAACAAGTAACTGGCAACAGACAATCTCCATGTAGCTATCAATTCAGACACCTATTAAATAATAGGTACATATTGGTAGATTTTTAAAATTTCGATATTTTGGAGCAACCGGGTTGTTCAATGAAGAATGTTAATGTCATTATTTTTGAAAAGACCTGTTCTGTCTGTCTGTCCATCTAAAATCTATAACATCACATGAGCTGAAGTTCATTGGTTACATTTGAGGGAAAGGACACAACAGCACCCTGAATTTCCGAATTTTCAGACTTCTTCATGGGGTTTACAAATGTATAAAACCTACAAGGAGAAAGGGTTAAGGCCTGCTTTTCAAGCGTGGCAACATTTCCGTGTAAGTAACAGGTTCGCTCATAATGTTTGCTTTATTAAATCTGACAGAATACTTAATGGTCCCCATTTCCCCATCCAATATTAGCGCATTTATCCCAGTTATCCATACAGATATGGAAAATTGCACGAGTATCAAGGGCATAGGCATGCAGTGTTGCTTTCCCTGTGAAACAGATTGCAAAGCACAGGCAAGCCTTTAGTAAACCTGGCCCATTTATATTTTTATTAGCTTGGAGGGCACCCTTATCTAGGCCTACTTACATACAGTACAGTATCAGTGCATGAAGCTGAATATATACACACAGCTGTTTATTACCTGATGCAATTCAGGATAAGTACCTTCCTGAAGCCTACAGCATCATTTTCAAACCTTTATCCTGGCAATGGTGTAGCGTAACATTTATTGTCTGGACGAGTCTGTATCATACCAGCAAGTGTGCCACTGACACACCACACACCTGGCATGAGAATCATTGCATTATCTATTTTCTTGGCAAACATCTGTATTGAGGGCTATTGAGGGCTGAAATTCCATATCCATTTCTGCAACTAAATATAGACTTGCAAGCAACATCAGCTATAGAGCATCGAGCTGAGACAGCAGAGTGCAGTCCTAAGATGATGGGGCTCCAATAATGTTTGATGGCAGTGGCAGTCAGAGCCAGAGCTATCCACTGTTCAGCAGGGCTAATTAACCAGCCCTCAAGCAAATAGTTAAGAAATAAATCAGCCTCTTGTAGTTTTACTTCAATACAAAGATGCACTTATGTGCATAATGTGACTGTCATTCTATATTTTAATCATCTATTTTGGCAAAGCATTGCCACAGCTGGCAGAAACAGAACTGTTTTATTAATAAGTTAATTGTTCACTCAAGGTCATTCTTCAGTGGACAGCACACCACACAGTCATAACACAAGTATTAACAAATTGCCAGTTATTGTCACAAACCGTGAGATCATTTTGACATGAAATTTAAACTGATTCCTGGATGTTAAGAATTATTTTCAAAAGCTTGAAAGCTTCTCACTCCTCTTAATACAGAGTCTCTTTGTGGTTTTAGTGGACGTTGACCTCCACGGCGCCCTGGTACAATTTCTAACTATCTCCCTCCACTCCTCTGACAGAGAATTGCCTTGAACAACATTTATTTTAGCTGAGTCTAATTCATGGAGATTAGTCATCGTCACACTCATCGCCTATTTACTTACCGTCCCTCATGTCCTCTCGAATTATTGTCCAACAGAAAACCACCTCCCTCCCGCTAGTTTATCATGACAGTTCCGCAAGGCATAGTGAGGGTGTACCATGCTCTATATTGGTTTGACATCCACAAATTACAGGCTCTGCATAGATAGTTTACATAAATATGCAGCATGTTCCCTCTTAGCATGTTACGTGCTGCGTTGCCCCCCTCACCCAACATCCCGAGCTGAGGTCTCTCATGCGTGGCATTCAGAAAACACAAAGACACATTGATTGATTGCCAAACCAGCGGCAGCACAAAAGGAAGTGTTTGATGCTATTTGCAGGTTTCTCATTAACCAAGAAACTGTAATGACAGTACAACCAGAATAATTTCCAGCTCTGTATCAAAACATAAATCAGAGGTAGTTAATAACGTTACTTATTTTAAACTTGATAGGTTAGACATATGTTTGCAGTGAGGTGCTATGCCAAAAAAATAGCGAAGCAACATAATTAGGAATGAGTTGAGTGACTGCACTTTCTCAATGCATACTATAAAAAGAGGGTGCTGGACACATTTCATGCTACTACCTAAAAAAAGTCTATAAATGATGAAAGACATTGTCAGGGCTTTGGTGCTGCTTCTGAACCTTCAAAGAAATAATTAAATATATAAATAGATGTAATGCCAAAGTCATAAATCACGGCTGAAATGTGCAGAGCAGGCAGAATTCAAATGAGAAAAATGGCTGTGTTTGTCATCAAGGCGAAAAAAAAGAAAAAAAAAAAAAAGAAAGCATATTCTGGTCCACAATCTTCCGGACAGGTGAGTTTTCTGACTTGATCAATTGTTTTTTTCATAGTCATTCTGAATGTATCCATCATGTATACGCCTGGGTTATCATCAGTGTGGGATCTATTTTAACAGCCAGCTCTTTTGCAGGGCTCTGCATCCTAATGTCTTGACCAGGACAAACGCATTTGACATCAATGCGATGCATACCAATGAGCCCCATTTGGACACTGCGTGGTTTAAAGGAACTTGCAATAAAAACAATGGCAATAATAATTGCAAACTCAGGTAACATGAGGAAAACATTATGCATGAAAGATAAGAATGTCTAAGCCTGATTTTTTTTTTAAATCTCTAATTATTATCAGCCCTGCTCCGCTCAAAGCTCCCCTGCTAGGATATGCTTGTTTGCTTGGAAAGCTTCATCTGTGAAATAATTCCAGCTGCGCTGTACTGGAACCTTTCTCATTATCTGATGAGTCCAGGAGAGTGCCTGCCTCCATTGACCCCGAATGAAAGTGCTCGTCTGGACTCTGTTTCTCTGGAGCCTCCTAGGTATGCAGTTACATCATTTACTGTTTGTCAGCATGAAAGTCATCATTCAGGGATCATACATAACTAAGCACATGCAGCTTGTGTCAACACCTATTGGGAGTGAATGCCTTCAGCTAAGAAACAATCATGTTCTCAAACTCATGAAAACATAAAACTTGAACGCAACATATTTCCAGAGGCATTGGTTCCATTATCCTTTGAGTGTCAAAGCTGTCAGTTTCAACTGCCTATTTAATGCTCACATATAAATTGATACACTGGGATGTACAGTACATCCTATTAAATTACATTTGATATGTCAAAAGTACTGTTCACAACGTCCTAGGATTCATAGAGGAATAAATACATCGGATTCCATATTTAATTAAATTGAATATGGAATTGTATACCTTCTAATTGTGTACCTGCTGTTTCATGGCAGAGCACAAAGACATGCAACTTTACATTTATTTGACCTGTAAGCATATCCTTTTTCATCCATTATGACCAATAGACCATCTTATGAATTCCACTGTTTCTCAGTTTTTTCTATCTATTTTTTTCAGTTACTGTCCTTTATCCTCATTTTCTGGACTTGCACAGAGGGGGGGAAATAAATAAAACCTCTGTTTACTCTCTTTCTGTATTTTATCACATCTCAAGTCATCCCATTCACTGAGGATTTCTTTGGTCAAAAGGATTGTGATGGTATTTTAACTCATCTCTTGGGCTGAGACCACTAATTTGTGGTCTTGCTGTGGCTTTAAAAATATGACTTTTTTTGTTTTGCCACAAATCTTGTCCTCTGAAAATGTGTTTAGTTCTTGTGTGGACCTTGGACTGTTAGTATGAGTTAGCATCATGGTTGTGGAATGCATATTTTTGCAGTGACTTTTCAGCAGTCTTGAGATCGCACTATCACATTATTTTTCAGCATGTTTTGTATCATCTACAACAGTTAACATATTTAACATGAAATATATATATGATTATCAATGTAGTCAGTATTTAAATGTGGCAAAATAAAACAAAACTGATTTGTCTCTCTATTAAAACTGGTTGTGGAAAGAGAAACTTTTAAAATAACCGATTGGATAGCTGAGCCCCTGCAGAAAAAGGGCATCAGCTTAAATTCAAAATGCTGCTGGGCTCTTTCAATTTATAAAGATTAATGTAGGAGCTTCAGACAATTTTCATATTGGGTATTAGTCTAAATTGAGGTCAAATGATCTGAGAGGATAATAAAAATAATAATGATAATAACAAGAAAAAGAATCCTTAACAGTCATTTTAGCATTTGATATTGGTTTTGATTTAGAATAAACATATTTTAATCAATATCATATGTGTGAAGTTCTTCTGAGATTTTCTGATGCTGTTTGGTACTACTGTAGAGGGACACATTTTGTTCAGTCTGTCTCCATAGACATAGATTGAATACCCACCATCAACTTATCACTGTGCCTTCAAACTACATTTCAAGTATGCAAATGCCCAGGAGCACTGAAGTGAGGTGAACACAATCCCCTGATACACTCGCCCAAAGCCAAGAACTTTTTTTTTGCAATACAGGTCACAGTGTGCACGACAGTGGAGTTAAGTGCTCATTTAAGGCACTATTTCACTGATGTCATCTCAGCAATCCGCAGATGCCTGATGAATCACAGTGCCTGAGAGGGGTGAAATGAGGAAGGTCTGGACAAACCACACACCCCTAATGTCGGTTTGTTCCGCCACTGTAGGATCTCCATTATTATCAGCAAATGGTACAGGTAGTTTTGAACTTAGATTGAAGGGCTCAGCCTGCTCTCAAGGTGAACGCCTTGCTGATTTAGCCACTCAGGACCCCATATCAGCACTATAAGTTAAATGCTATGGAATCTAGTCTTCTCTAAGCTCTTTTGGACCTGCCTAGCACTACATCGTGATCATGCTAAGAGACTATTGTTGACTACATATTATTAAATTCCATCCATTCACCTCATTTTATATCATAAAGCTCTTATTGTCATATTTTTTACATGTCAACAACAACACTAGGGCTGCACTAGGCTATATACCTATACCAGCTAAGGACTGTGGGATGTTGACTGTGGTGAAGATGGATTGCCCTGAGCAATTATTAAGAAGACATTAAAGAAATCATAATTTCATAAGTTGTTGTTGGCATGCACAGCCAGGAGAAGATGCCTCTTCCTTGAGCTCAACACTTCTAAGGCTTACCTAAAAATAAATACATAAAAACAATAAAAATGAATGGCAGGGTGTATTCACGTTTCATTTGATTATGTCCCTAATTGGCAACTAGACATAATAGCAATAAATGGCCTTCCAATTGCTTCTGGAATAGGAGATTGCACTTCATCTGGTAACCAATTTACTGTCTGTGTTTCCAAGGTGACTTTTGCTTTCTCAGTGGA
This sequence comes from Megalops cyprinoides, assembly GCF_013368585.1. Classification (NCBI taxonomy): domain Eukaryota; kingdom Metazoa; phylum Chordata; class Actinopteri; order Elopiformes; family Megalopidae; genus Megalops; species Megalops cyprinoides. The sequence continues at coordinate 12,871,281 of NC_050604.1, forward strand.
ATACCAATATATCTGTGTTGCGGATTGATACTGTTGAGCTGGATGTGTTGCTTTGAGAACGATGATCATGTCAACGTCTGGGGAGACACTGGATGACATTTGCTACTCAAAGTTAAGGTCAAAACACAATGAAGTAAGATTGAATCTGGGCCTTAATCCCTCAAACCTCCCTATTTTAGTGGTCTTATATTTCTAATGATCGTCAGCCATTCCAGTCCCTCCTTCAAATCTGCATGTGATGGATACATAGCTCCATTTGGTCAGCCCATGCACAGTCACATTTATTATTCGGGTCATGGTCTACAAAGTATGGATTTACCATATATGAATCAACGAAGCCATGATTATTCATTTGTGTGAAATTAATCATGGGCCTGCAAGGTAACTGACACATTAAACATGATAACCTCTTATGTGTCAAATGACAGATAACTTTGACAAATTAATAATCCACGTGTATAGCTACATCAGCCCTGTTGCATTCCGCTGTCAGTGGTTTCACACAACATACCATGCACTTCCCTCTTAACCTTTCATCACTCCAAGCTCAAACCTTGCCTTCGTTTTAACCAAACCTTCATCCTTTATTCTCTGCATATCTGAGAGACAGCACAGTGAAGTGATTAAAGAACTGCACCCAAAGGTTGCAAATGGGGTGTTACTGTTTTAACCTTGCGCAGGGCACTTACCCTAAATTGTATGTATAAAAGGATAATATAGAAATATTACTACTACTACTACTACTACTACTACTACTAATAATAATAATAATAATAATAATAATAATACTATGTTTTGAAAGTTGCCCTGGAGAATAGCTCAGAAAATAAATATTACAGTTTCAATGTTCAATATCGAGGCAGAGTGCACTTGCCCAGTTTAAGGAGCAAACAGGTTCTTTTTGTATTTTGGAAATATCATGCTTGTACATAGATGTACGTGATATTGCTATGAACCTACAAGGATTGCTATGTGCTGATGAAAATATAATGAAATATAAACTAGCTACATTCCTGAGTGAATTTACCACCATTTCTAATATGATCGTTCTTTTTGTCCTGTAAGTAGAAGTGCGCAATACATCAATTCAATTTTACAGGAATTTGTCACTGCTAAATAAATGGTGAGGGAGTCCATTCACCAACCAAAGTGCCTCTGGCTTTGGATCTGAAACACAGCCACAGTAATGAATACACATTTGGGGAAAGTTACGCATCACCAGCTTTGCGCGTATCATACATGCAGAGTAATTCAAAATGAAAAGTGAAATCCTTCAAACAATGTGTTGTGAAAGTGGAGAGCTTGCCTGCCAATTAAATGCAAATACAAGTCTGATTGCTCTGTGCCTGGTGGTAAATGAAAATAGTAATAACTATATATATATATATATTTTTTTTTTTCCATCATGTCACTATTACACATACCATGCAAAGCCTTTTCAATGCCTGTATGAAAATGTTACTGCTTGTCAAGAGCCACTAGTCATAGATCTCTTAACTCTCTGATCAAATGTCACTTATCTCATTGAGCAGCCATCATTTGGAATTTGTCTCCCTTTCATCTGCCCAATGTATTTTACGCCATCTGATATCAGTCATAGTTTCCTTGCCAAGTATGATCATTATACATCAGCCAAAGCTTCTTCTGGTGTCAGAATTCATCTACAATGATTTTTTTTCTCTCCGCTTAAAACACCACGTTGTTTATAATGGTTACTGGTGGGGGTGTGCAGAGGGTGTTACGAAATGCTTTTCTCTCAAGACACTTTCTTAAGGTTGTTAAATGTTTAATGCAAAATGCTTTTTCCTGTTTTTCTTTCTCACCTTCTGTATAAAACACCCCCGTCATCATTTTGTTTTTCTGCCATGGTAACCTGTCTATGGTAACATGGCAGCAAGGGGTAACTCAATCTCCTTTTACTGTTTCTTTGAAAAGATGTCTTTGGCTGGATTCATCGTGAATTTTGCATCATATTTGCACTTAAAAACCTGACACCTAGTTCAGATGAATCTCCTTGTCAATTACTAACATAGGCTAATGCGTTTATGGGACTGTCAACTGCTATATAATATATATTTTTTTAAATAATGCTATTTTTTCAATCTAGCTAGCAAGCCAAAGGACCAAGTAATTGAACAATGTAGAGTAGGCAACACTATTGTATGCTCATTGGAAATGTACTATAACAACTATCCCCTTGAGAATAAAGAGGTATTACTTTGGCCAACAAAAAAGGACTTCAGGCCATATTCACTGCAGTGCCTAAGCAGGCTGAATTAGAAAAAGCATACTGCAGAATGGATGCTGGTATCATGCTGGTATGGACATTCAATCCCAGTTGAGATGGCTTGACAAGTCTCAAAAAGATGAAAAGTGAACATTACCTGAAGTCTGACATTATTCTAAAAAGGTGTGCATTATCCACTGCTTTCAGTTTAGTGGATGTGCCAGACATTTGTGACAAGCTCGCTAAAGAGCAGCATTGCCATCCTGATTTCAAAATCTCAAGTCAAACTAGCATCTTCTGTCATTATGACAATATTAGAAGCTCTTGTCAACTAATCTGCTCAGGAACAAGTTTACTGTATGATTTTACCGTATTTTCTGAATTCATGGGATTTTTGATACTGATATGAAATCAAGGACAAATTAAATCAGTGACATTGAGAGGGCTGTAAAAAAAAGTTACATTAACCAATCATTGTTTATATAAAATAATTCCCTTCCATTTGAATTGTTTTGTGATGTGAAACATCTCTTTCTGGCCAGAACAATTTCTGAATGAACATATGAGGAATTGTGATTATTCATGAAATCCAAAACCATGCTTGTGTCGAATTGTTTATATGCTTACAGCATGATAGCACTTTTCATGCTTTATAATGTGCTTTATTACCTATGTTATTTATCATTTTGTAGCCAGGTCCTTATTCTTGCAGCTCTCATAATATACACAATATGTATTTTGGCGGCCTTGTAAGTTACTCTGGATAAGAATGAATAAATAGCAGCGAATGAATAAATAATAAATAACACAGCTCAAAAACAAAAGGACTGGCATTATCACCTAATGATGCTGTTAAAATCTCAAGAGGAATCATCGTCACATCAAATATGGTAAGCGCCTTGGCTGTCATCAGAACAAGTACAGAATGTTTTGTATTCATTCAACACTGTATGATTAAATGTGTTCATATTAATAATGACAGCCTTGACTTGACAAAACCACATAAATAAGCATATGACATTTAGGACCGCTGTTTCAAAAATAGTCTTATAAAGCATACTCTGATGCAATGCATATGGAAATGTCAAACATGAGTGGATGTCTCAATGTATTTTGTTTTCCTTTTGCTGGGAGCTTGTGTTAAAATGTCAGTATTCATTGAATGGATTCCACACTGTCTTGTTTTACTGCTGTAACACATCTGTATATTTATTGGAAGTGAATTATATCTCTAAACATGCACAGTATAACCATTCATAATTGATAAACATTATTGCTAGTTAACTTCTTGCAATTTGTTATGTAATTGGCTAAAGATGGATATATTTTCCTTTTTCTCAGGAAATAAATTATAAAAGCAATGATGATGATGTTTAATTACCTCTAACGCCATAACCCTTTAACTTGTTCTTTTAGAGGTCGCTATTATTTTATTCATGGAGAATATATCCCAGTGAATCAACTGAATTGTCCAGTTAATTTCCTTTTACTATTTTTTGGCCCCTGGAGTTTTCACTTTTGGTTTGTGTAAAATTTAGTTTCTCCTGTGTGTGCATTTTAATGCTAAGGACTCCCATTTCTGCTTGATTGTCTAGAAAACTCCCTACCTAGAATTTTAAACCTACTGTTTTACTGCAGGGGTTTCCAAACTGTCCAAGTCTATGATCCCTTTAATGAGGAAATATGTTTTCTTCGATCCACCCCTCATGAAAACGTAAGCTATGTTGTACCTGACATATATATGTTTGTTTATGGTGAATAAAGGTTGTATAACTGCAAGTTCAGTAGTATGAATAACAGGCGTCAACAGCATGTGTATTATGTGTTTTCACATGTGTATCACAGCAAACAGGGGGTCCCAGCCTGCTGTCTGGAAAACAGTTGCTGCTGTTCTGCTGTTCATCTTATGTAATATATATCAGGTGTAACACTGGCTTCAGTGGATGAATTCAGATATCTCAGCTTTTATGCTGTGTACTGGAAATTAAAAATGTGTCTGAATTTTTAGTTATGGATACACATATTTCTTGGGTTTTTTAGACTTTTAAGACTTAAACATCCATTAGCTAATGCATAAAATCAAATCCTCAAATCTCAAATCAAGATGATTTGATATTTTGCTCTGTCCTGATTTTTCTTTTTCCCCCAGCAAGGTTTGCTGGCTGTCTTAGAATAATAATACAAACAGCCTTACATTTTTAAATGGAAGTTTTACTGTCACTTGTCTGTCAGGAAGGACTATTGGGAATCAGGTGGGTATGGCTTCACAGCTCCACAACTTTCAATCCCTCACCAAAAAAGCTACCCCACTTTGTATTAAGTTAGCTCTTCTTTCATGAGAGGACACATGCTTCAAACCCTGAAAGAAGTTATTTTTAAGTCTAGCATAAAACAGACAATCATACTCAAATGTGTAGCAGTGATGGAGTAGCTTTTGTGGACATCTAACAAAGGGTTGTCTGACTGCAGTTGTTTGCAGACCACAATAGATTCTGTCTCTGTGGAGGGCATTTTCCATTCCAAGACCTGCTCACTTTGCAGCCACTCATAATCCCATTGTTCTGTTTGTATTCAAACTTTCATTAGCACTTTCATTCATGTCCAGATGTATGCCGTGGAGAAAGAGAGAAATAAGCTCTCCGCGTCTGCTGGTGTTGTCCATCTGGGCAGCCTCGTGTGGGGTCGGAGGTCAGTCTCTGTGAGCGTGCTGGGGTCCTCTGTGTCCCGCTCCTCGACATGGGTCACGGTGTGCAGATGGTAACTGCCCATTCTCACCATGCCCCCTCCTAAGTGGAATATCTTCTGCAATTCTCTTTGGCGTCAGAGTGCTGCTTGCCCATACCTTCAACTGAAAATAGTTATTTTGTCATTATTGCAGGAGAAATTACATACATTACATACATTTATTCATTTGGCAGATGTTTCTATGCAAAGCAACTTACACAAGCAAAAGCCATACACGGAGTCAACATATTAGAAGTGCTGTATGACCAAGTTTCAATAGGTGGCCAGACAAGTTACAAGCTAGCTGGTAGAGACACAAGTGCATTAAACTATACTATATTTTTTTATTTATTGTGTGGTAGGTCAATCCACCATCGGGGGCAGAAAGTTCTGGATAGTGATTTTGTGCAGAAATGTGATGGGACCACCAGACGGCCATTCGGTAGCAGAGCGTAATTACTGTGTGAAAAGAACTGGGTGTTGATTCTACATAGTAGGTTTTGTCCATAGATGTCTAACATACCATACTCACATTACAAATGTGATATTTGCATTACAAATGTGATATTTGCTAGCTAGCTGCTGTTCATCATGGCAATCTAGCTCAAAGAGAAAAAAAAAAAAACAAATGCATACATATGCACACCTTCATGTTTGCAATTATAGAAGAGGTCAGGCTGTATTTACAAATGAAGGCGATTTAGTGGGAGAAAAAAAAAAAAAAAAACTTCTGAAGGCTACACTCTATTTCACAATCCATGATAAAATTGATGGCAAGGTTTGAACTTTAGCACAGAGACTTTTCCCCATTTCAACAATTCTGCAAGGGAAGAGCAAAACCGCCTGCTTGAATGGTTTACTTGAATGGTTTGTCTGAAAATCGTGTGTGAAAATCCCTTTGCACACTTGTTCTGTACATCCTAGAAAACATGTGTGAGCTTAATCCTTCTTAATTGTAATATGTGACGAGAAACATTTCAATATTGTCTTCCTAGTTTCTCCATGTATGTTGCTTTCAGGCAGCACAGCTGTGAAAAAAACAGGGTGTGAATTACATTTCTGAGTGCACTTCTGGCTCGGAGAACAACTGCATGTATTTTCATGAATATTCCCTCATGGAGCACAGAGACAGTGATTGCAAAAGTACTGACAGTGGTATCTACATGAGTTCCACTGGGTCCAGGTCTTAATTTATTAATTGTAGTCATTAGCTGGGGAACCCACTGTTGTTCCAGGTGTTAATTTTCTCCTGCTTGGAAGCAGCCTTTGAAACCCTCAGGAATCTCCAGGATCAAGAATGGTTATTACTGAACCGTGGCAACACATGGCAATGTTTGTGTTGCATGTTTGATTACAAGTAAATAGTCTAGCCTAACTGCAGGTCTATGAAAATCTGTGGCACTTCTGCAGCTATACAGCTAACTAAAAGCTGAGTATTGTTAGAAGTAGCACGTGGAATCAATTGCCAATTCAAACACAACTGTATAAAACTGCAACAGATCATTCAAATTGTAAGAAGGTATTTTTCCTTTCCAGGTTGAAAAAAAAATAAGTCAGACTAATGCCAAAACCCTTGTTGAACTTTAATTAGCCTAAAAATTTGTGCAAATTTTTTGACTCAGGAATTCTGTGCTTTGTTGAAAAGTATCGCATAGGAATCTGTGTGAAACTGATCATGGAAATCTGCCACAAAAAAAAACAAAGAAAAACAAACAATTCTCCTGCCATGAAAAAAAAATATATATCACCTCGAAATATTTATGTCACTATGTTTCATCTTCATGCCACAATTAGCCACACTAGTTGTTTTTTTGTAATGGCTAACCCATGCCAAATAAATGTGACTCCTTTTGTTTATGATAGGTGGAGCTAAGTCAAGGCTACAAAGTTCTTTGTCCAAAAGGTTGTGTAAAATGGGAAAAAAGTGACAATGACTTCATATACATATATACATATATGAAGGTGAGCTGCACAAAGCAGTGATATGCCTACTGCATAATGCATTTGAATATCTGTTATGAAATGGGAGGGAAAAATGTAGGCAAAGATATACTGTAAGTATAGGAGCTGGTAGCATGAAAGCTTTTGGTATTTCTCAGTTTCTTTTCAGTGGTGGTTCATAGCCTAGGTGTCTGAGTGACTGATGGACCATCCAAAGAGATGGACGCCTACAACCACATGCGAGCACAGGTCATCTGTCAGTTAGTCAGTCCAAGGCAGGCGCCGCGCCATTAAACTGACGAGCGAGCCGGCTCATACCCACGTCACTTACTGATGTGGCCGTTAGCACATTTACACACAATCTCTCTCATATATAACAGCTCATAATGGTTTATGCCCAGAACTGTGTGAAGCCTCGCTGCATTAAAAAAGTATAAAGATCTGAGAGTGTGCTCAACAGATACTACAGAGTGCGTATGTGCTCCAATGGACAATACACTCTTGCTGGGGTTTTTGGGGGTTGATAATCTTCAGAAAGTGAATAGGGGAAGACAGAACGCATGTACACATTTGAAATCATCCCGTGTGTTTCATTCAATAAAAAATGGAAAACATCTGAATATTTAACAATGAAGAAATTTGCATATCTAACCTTGCTTTCAAACATAGTTAAACCAACATAGATTAGGCATTAATTTGAGAAGAACAACAAAAGCAAAATAAGATGTCCTGATGGGCTCTCAGCGCATTCACTGCTACAATAACTAGCTCAAAGGTGTCACATGGAACTTCTGGGCCATTGCGCTGAGTGGGAAAGATGTTGCTGAAACCTGGGGCTGTTGATTCCCTGATGTGGATCACGCTCTTTGTAAGTTTCACTGGTGACTGCTTTGATAATTACAGTAATCTTGCTGAAGGACACATTTTCTCTTTGGAACTTCTGTAAGAGAGAGGTAGCCACAGCTGAAATTCCATATATTGTAATAATAACATTTTTTTTGGCTATCAACCTGCTTAAAGTCTGAGGAAGAATACTGGAGATATAATAGGATTTTTTTGTATGTATTTTGAGAATAAAGTGAAAAAATGAATAAAGTCAAAAAGTTTCATGGAAAGTGACCAAAAATATTTTGAGAATGAAGTCAAAATATTCCAAGAATAAAGTTGAGAATAATACCTGTGTGGCTACCAGAATTATTGAACATTTCATCAAAATATGTTATCAGTAATTGGAGAGCAATATTAATATACGGGATATACGGTACATGTCTTTAGAACATACATATATACATAATTTCTAAGATTCAGTTTCGCTGGGAAGAACAGAGCCAAATGTTGTGAACAGTAATTAATATGCATGCTATAAATGTTAATATTATTAATACTAAATCTAAGCCTAAACTTTCTGAGATGTTTAAAATATAAGACATATTGTAACATTTTGACAAGGATCACATATGAAAAAATGAGAAAATATGGACCTTAAGGTTGTATTTAATTAAGTTAATCTGAACTCAGATAGAGGTTTTGTTCTAACACAATTCCAAATGTAAAAAGGATAATAACACAGTTGTGTCTCCAAAGGTTTCCCCTGGTATGCTTACATTCTGGTATTTCATTGAATGTAAACAGTAAATGTATTGAATGTAAAATTCATTCTAGATGAGGATAATTAAACATCGATCGTGTCTTTGTAAGGGACCTGACTCGCTCATTTAGTTAAACAATGTGTTCATTAATAACAAGTTTTGGTCAGGGAAGTAAAATGTGCGACAAAAGAACCAGTCCAGCCTCTTCTTTTGGGAAATTACCTCTGTAGTTAAGAGACAGACTGTTTTTGTTTGCCGGAGGCTTATTGCCTTAAAGACTGTCATCCAAACAAGGCTTATGGTTAACAGGTACATCAGGGCTTGGTTTGTTTTGGGCCTCTATCCTGTCAAAAGAAACACCATTCTAATTATATGTAATCTCTGTAAATACTTACAAAAGTACCCCTCTTGGGTATCTATTTTATTCTTTATCAAAAAAGAAAGAGAAAAAAGTGAACATTTTGACTTTTAATGGATTTTTTCTACAGAAAATAGCTGTATTTGCTTCACTAGTTGTGGAAGCAGGCTGGCATTAAATTTTACCAAATTATGTTACCCAGGGAAAATATTTGGTCTCATGTACCAAGCCCTTACATATCAGTCTTGTATGGATTATTGATTTGGCGTGTGCTTTGCGTGTTCAGCTAAACACTTTTCTCAGGGCAAAATACTAATTTAAAATACATATTCAGTTCATTCTATGGCACAGCACTGTCAAAAATGCAAGCCTGTGACCTCAGAGGTGATTCAGAGGAGAGCTCTGCTCACAAATGTACATTTATTCAAACAAAGCTATTAGCATACTAACATTTTTCTCATCATGACTGCAGCATCTTCTAAAAGCTTTCAAACTAGTGATATTGAAAAGATTCCAATAAAGAAAATTGAATGATTCCTCAGAATCTTGAAGCTTGAACTCTATGTCACAGTTTTGAAAGATATTAAGAGAGCAGCAACAACAGCGTGTCCTTTGAAGTATCTGTGAGTGCAGCGGTAAGGGAAGCTATGGCCTCAACTTCTTATGCCTCAGATTGCTTCTTTTGAAATTGCTACACAAAACAAATGAATCTGTATGGGTAGAGATGGTCACGATGAAACACTTCAAAGGACTTGACTCACTTTAGGTGAGCAGTACTAAACAGAAAACACGCAACAACAGATGCAACGTCGACGTCCTTGTTGCAAGAATAACTGGGACGGAAGACAGGAGTTGAAAAAATAATTTCATTATTTGCCCAGTATTTCAGATTGCCCAAATCTAACGAGGGATCTGACCCTTTCGAGTTCATGAGAGCCAACCTTCCCCAACTGATTCCCTCACTGGCGGTTCACAACATTGGAGTCGACCGAACCCATCATATGAAAGGTGGCAAAGCCACAGTCGACGGAATGAGGCCTTATACATTCATCTTCAGGCTCCTGAGATGGGCCGACAGGAAGTCCATTGTCCGAGGGACAATGGAGACCCCTCTTAACTCCGCTATTCTTCCCTGACTGCAGTACTGAGAATGAATCAAAGAAGAAGGACTTTACCCTAGTAATCAGGAAATGAATGATCTGGGATCAAGGTCTTTCGTCGTGTGTATTGCTTTTCTCAAGATACAACAAGAGTACAAACATTTATGCTCAACACTGCTTGAAGCTGAGCGCCTAACATGATCATCTGTATTTTCATTGGATGATGACAAGAATGCCCACGGAGTACCATCTAAGGGCTACGCTGAGATCAACCAGCATAGAGAGGGCAGCTATATTTTACCAGGTGGACTTGTTTATTGACAAATTACAAATGGCTGATTTGTTGGCTCACCAACTCATCCATGTTAAGATTAGTCATACAGCCAACCCTACGCAATCCTGGTCCCAACTTCTACATGATTTGGAATTGTTCCATTATAGCCAAACTCTGGAAAATGCTAAACGTATATTATCAGAATTGATCAGGATTCAGGTTGTATCTATTTCCCATACATGTCTGCTCAGTAATGATTACAATTTTACGTTATAGACAATGGATTTGAACCCTCCAGAAAGTATGAAGAAAGAAGAAAGTATATCATGAATTACTGCAAAAGTAAGTAAATCATTACCACTGCGGTTTAGAATTAACAGGTGACATCAGACAATTCTATGACTAATATATGCAATATTTGCCCTACTACCACTTTGTGTTAAAAAATAAATAAAAAGTTGATCACAATAAACACACAGGTGTGTATTTGTAATCTGATAAAAAAAAGTCTTCAATAAAGCTGATAGTACTAGATTTTATGGTAAAAATACCAAGTAAAATGAATGATTATTTTATGCTTTATATTACAATGTAAAAGTACGCATACAATCCAATTAGTATCTAATTTATTCACCCACGCTAACCTATGTAAGTGAAAGACGCTTGAATGAGTGAAATGACAGCTAGTTCAGTCATGCATTACAGACATGATGGCTAAATTATAAAGGCCCACTCACTGTCTGTTATACCCACAAATTAATAAGTTAATTTAAATGTTCTCCCTTCACTGCAAGATAGACTAATTACACAGTGAAAACATTTCCAACCTCAGATTACCTCGAAGTATGGCTAATCCATTGTAAGCATTCAGGAGAGCTTGAAGGGGGGAAACTGTGGGAAAAAAGAAGAAAAAAACTTTCTATTTTGCCAGCATTCATGCAAAATGTAATCCTGAGTTACAGAAACTACTGGGCCTGATGCTTCATTGTAAGTCCGTTCACTAAAATGTTATCTACATACTTTCTAGGAAGGTTTTGTCTATATTGAAAGTATTTATATAATGATAAATGAAATGATTGAAATGATAAAATGATTAAATGATTTAAATGATAATAAATGTTACTAAAAGCAGAAATAAATGAAGAAAGTATAGCTCAAATATAAATGTGTGGTTGCATGCATCATACCAAGAACACTTGTTCTCTTTACCTAATCTCACTGGTGGTCATCCTGATGCTTGCTGAGTTGCTGTTTGATAAATTGTTGCTAAATGAGTCATGCATTAAGTGTCTGCATGCAAACTTGTGTTACAATTGAATATTCCTTCGATTATTTAACATTAGTGCAGGAATCTCTAAAATGTGAATGATATAAAGAAAGGGGCCATGCAGGTCAACACTATTTCACAATATTCCCAACAAGTGCACACCTACTTGGTATGGTCTTTAGGTACTTTAGATAATTGTCTCTTCTGCCCTACTAAACGAAATAATAATTTGATTTTATGACTTACTTATAATGATGATGAATCAGCTGTCTGTCATTATACTATCGGAATGACATCTGCCTCTAACAGATGCAGTGCCTCCACTGTTGCATACCCTCTGGTTTCTCTATATCAGAATCCATGTCAGTTAAATCAAGTATTGTCCTTTAGATCGCAGTAGCCAGCAAGATCACTCTTAATTTCCTTGCGTGCTTTGTGTTTTGAATGCTGAACCCTGCAATGGAGCCAATCTCCTCTGCTAAGGTTCATTGAATGCAATATAGAAGCAAACACATTTCGCTCTGCAATGCTGGAGCAGTCCCCTTTTAAAATATGTGTTAAGGAGAAATGGAGTATCAACTCAATGTTCACTTAAACCAAGAAATCACTTAGTTCAGCGATATATTTAAAGTGAGGTAGACATGTTCACTAGTGTCAGCGCACAAATCATCGCGCTGCTCAGATAGTCATACCTTTTGTTCGACAAATATGCCATGTAAGACCATGGCACTTTTCCATTTCAATTTTTTTTTTCTTTCTGGAGAAAGTTTAGTGTTTTTTAACCAAATAACAGTAAACTGGATTTTTTTATTGTTATTTGTTTTTGTTTTACTTGTGTTTCATGTTCTGTTAAGGTCACCCTTGAAGCCCACGTATTGTATGTGACATGGTCTGCTGGGTGAGATGTGGCCTTTAAGAAGCGGAGTGCTTACCAGGGAAACAAATGGCTTTAGTGAAAAGCGGGGACTCGCAATCTCTGATGCTCCTAGATAAGGAAAAAAGAGCTGTGTAATTCTCCTTAAACACAGCACGGAGACACAGCTTCTTTATTCCTGGCAGTTTCCTGTAAATGAACAAGTGGGACTGTGATTTCATATCTTAAGCTTCTTGTTGAGAGTGTGCAAAAAAGATGGTCGCCCTCTAGGCAAACACCAATACCATTAGTTTTGATGGATTTCTGCTGCCTTAGATATTCTCAGTAGATGTGAAATGCCATGAGGTCCGATTTATGCATGATATGAGGTTCTATGCTGGGGATACTGCTTTGCTGAAGAATCAATTTTACTTAGTGGAGTAAGTTTAGCATTTTACTGCCGATTATGCAGTCATATCCTTTTGTGTTCTCTTGACTGAGAAGTCCTTTTTTGAAAGTAAACAGTTGCCCTACTTAAATTGAAAATGAATTTTTGTACCCCACACGTATTGAGATGTGTTTCAACATCATATTACTTTTGCATGCAACAGTGGCATGCTCTATGGGAGGCATTTTGGTGCAGTTGAAGTGTCAAAAGTGTTGTGTTAATTAGATTATATCTAGATTATAGTGACCGAGTTGATTCAGTGAGCCATTTCAGTGCAGTATCTCTCAAATCTGGAAATTTATTATGCATGAATATTACCCAAAATGGAAGAAAACAATTGAAAGTTTCACTCAATAAGAAATTTAAAATCGACAACTTAGGCTGTTCTTTGAGAGATTATCAGTGTTTTTCATGACAGTCTTCACTCAACTTGTATGTCTGAATGGAGCTTGATATTGATAAAAGGCTTTAAATTTTGATGTATTTATTTGCATTAACCTGAGGACAAATAGCTGACTATGAAAAGTACATAATGGTGTCATGTCAGTGGATCTTAAAGTTAGGTTTATACATGGTTGGTACATCCACCCAAACACCTGCCCTGGGTACTGTCATAGAGCAACACTCCTTGTGGTTTCATTCAACAGTGCCACTTCTGTGGCAGGGAATTTTGAATAAAAACTACATTCAACAATATACAAAACAGATAAATACATGAAAATCCAAACTATTATGAGAACTCTAATATTACTAATATTCACACTTATACACATTCATTTAAAAATTCTGTTTTTTGCATACCTGTGAGAATACACTGCTTTTATGTATTCTACAAGCTAAAACTTCTCTCAGTACAGTTTTTGAACCGATTAATATTCATACGCTGCCAATGAAATGACCTACAGCTGATTGCTATTACAAAGCAAACCCTTCTGTGTCACTGTGGCCACTGTTGACAAAGTAATACACAATCAGTAGCCAGTACTAGTTCTCTTTGTCGTGCTGTGTATTTGTTTGTCAAAGTGCTTGTCAGAACCACTTAATCTACTCTTTTAAAAGCCTTTCCCTTCTACACACTGTGCAAGATTCTTCTTGTTTGGCTCCTCAAGTGACAGTAATTGGAAAATAGCTCCAGGCTTCCCCAGGGCTGCGAGCTCAAATGTCTCGTGTTGATTAGCAGGAACTTGAAAAAGTTTGGAACGGAACCGTCGCCTTCAACATTTTTCACATCTCCTGGGGGGACTCGTGTCTTCTGAGGAGACTTGTCCTTTCTCCATGACCACTGCGCTAGGGGAGAGGCTGGTCAGGTGACAACAACCGCCCCCCTGCCCACATGGTCAGTGGCTTCCAGAATCAGTGACAACAAATTATCATTCTCTGCCTAAGCACTATGAAAATCTCACGCCAAATTTATGACAAAGCAGAGCCTTTATATGGGGCTGTAAACATAAGATGCTGACATTGTCCATTGACTTTACTCGATTGTTATCTTACTGTAACAATATTCATTATATTCTTTTTATAAGTCACTAAATAAATCTTCAACAAGTGGAATTACACCAATGAATGCAAACTGGTATTGTATGGCATTGTATAAAAGTATATTGTTATCACTATCAATGGGAAAGGCTTTCAAAAGCCCAGCCTATTTTACAACCTTTCAAACAAGACCTTGACAGGACAAAGTGCATAAATATGTGTGTAACTGCATAAAAATGACGTTTATTGCGCAATGCTCACTGATGGTGAGGGGCTTTGAATTTTTCCTTTACAATGCAAGGTGCCGTCATGAATTTGGTCCACATCTCGTTTCTGCGCTCCAGTTCGGTGACCACTGATGCCTCGACTGCCCTTTCATATTCTCAAGGTTCAGTTGTTTTCGGAAAACCTGACCAGAATTTCCCACAGCGCTCCCAAGGGAATCATACTACATTCTGCCCAGGCGGGCTCATATTGGTGTTGCTTCATGCATGTGTGGAGGCATTTCTGCATGCTATATGTACATAGCCACTGTTCTATAGCCGTATAATGCAAAAAGTCTGGAGGACAAAAGGAATGAGAATAATTTGGCACAATAATGAAAACCTCTTAAATGCTCTCCCAGATTAGATTACTGCGCTGTGTATCAGCAACAACAGCACACCTCTGTTCCTGGAAAGATTGTATAAATCAAATGCACTGCCAGATCCCATCAGTAATGTACTCAGCACTTGCATCAGCGGAATCTTCCGATGGAGGCACCCGCTTGCCTCCTTATCATACACATTGCTCTCTACTACATGCAAAACAAATGCTTTACTAATTTCAGAAGCAATTTAAAGGGCATTTGAACAATTCTCCATCTCTATAGCAACTGATTGTTATCCCCGTTATAACATTTCAATTACAGGAAGCATACGTTGGAACTGCATTGGCTCTAGTGCAATGTGAGTTAAATGATGAATTACCGTTGTTATCCATTATGAAGGTTTTTTATTTAGCAACAAAACCACCAAATCAAAACACAATTTTATTACATTTACCTATGGAAATAAGTAGATCTGATGAGTTGTGCTTTTGATAGATGCAAAAGACAAGGTAATATCTTCTATTTCAGCAGCTTGATTAATAATCTGCAATGTCTACACATTTTTTGCATACAAGCACACTGAAGATCGAAAGAACAAAAATGAAAGAAGAGATTACATATCATTATCCAAATAATTTCAGTTAAGTAACAAACATTTATTTATGAGCATCCTGATTTTGATCAGCAGATTTCATATACATTGCAGAACGCTCAGGCGCTGTATGCATGAACAGTTCATATTTTTTTCCCCCCTCTTTCTTTGCAACCTTGTCTCATGACATTTACTGAGACCAGCGATGCTGCTTCTGGCATTGCCGGCTCCCTCTCTGTCATGCCCTGGTGCACACCGAACACTCCGTAATGACCTGGGCACCCGTTCCATTCACGACACTGTCAGACTGCATCCTTAGCCTTCTCATTGCCTTTGTGCCACGGCTCCGCTGTCAGAAACCGTGCTGTGATTCAAAGCTCATTTTTATCGTATAAGATGGGGCTGCCATTGAGTATTTGTGTTATATGGCACATTTTCATAGCACCTTCTGATTTTTTCTCTCCCCCCCCGAAGAGCATTTGGACTTGGCGCGGCATAATATAAGCCCGGTACTTCAAAATCATTTAAAAAAGCATGTGATATGGTTGTATGTTGGAGAGCACTTAATACAGATCTGGACATCATCTCAAGGCTTTTGTTCTTTCTCAATGTTCTTTTAAAGGACTCATTATTCATTGGACTAAGTCTCATATTTAAGTACAATGTGCTTTGATCTTAACTTAGAAGCGTTTATACAACATTGTTCATTCATTTATGCCACCGCCAGACTCCTGATGTGTAGTTAAGAGAGGAAAAGAAAAAAAAAATAGCATAAATTTGTGGCTTGCATTTAAGGATAGGAACTTTGCAGTAAGATTGGATTATGCAAAAGTTTTGTTATCGGCATAGTTACATCATCGGTATAGCCACAATGAAATGGATTCTGGCTATTGCTGCTGGGATGGAGAGAGAGAGAGAGAGAGAGAGAGAGAGAGATCAAGTTCCTGGCACTAAGACACTTTAAGTCACCTAAGATCCACATATAAAAATGGTATAGCCAGATATTCACACCATGACTCCATTCAATTTATAGCACCTTAACCAAGACGACAGCCTGAGAAAATGTACCCATGAATTCTACTGTTCTAATGTTCCAAACATTAAATTTCATTTAGTGAATATAACAAGTCCATGTGTTAACTTATGTCTATAAATAAATACATCTTATATGTAACTGAACATGTGGTACATAGCCTACTGAGTTAATTTCTCAAATTAAATTGAGACTAAAATGATCAAGAAAATGATTTTTCATATAGATTCCCTTAGTGATTAAGTGCTCAGTGAATAATGAAATTGTGTATATATATATATATATATATATATATATACATACATACATACAATTTCAATTAAGGGACAATTAAGGGATATATATGTGTGTGTGTGTGTGTGTGTGTGTGTGTGTGAGAGATAGAGAGAGAAAAGATTTTATCAAAGTGACAAATATTTGTGAACTTCGGGTCTATGGACGATAGGGATGGTAAGGGATGGTAGGGATGTGCACCAGATACAATTTTGGATTAACTCAGGATGCATCGTTTCTAACGTCTTTGCATCGGTAAAATACGATTTATATATAATTATTAGTAGAAACAAATATATGAAGCAAAAATGGCACTTAAAGTTAATTTATGATTTGCTGTCTGCTTAAGAAGAACCAAAGAAATAAAATCAGACTCTCTGTACCATATTGAATTGCACAGCATCATAATGTTTTGCATCGCATCATGTCACATTGAATCGCATTGTGTTGAATCAAAATGTGTAGAATCGCACTGCATCACAATAGGGGTGAATCATATCGTATCGCATTAGTAGTTGCTTCATATGTATCTTTAATGTATCGTTGGCAATGCATCAAGATGTGTATCGCATCAGCCTCAGAGATTGAGATGCACATCCCCAATGGACAAGTAATTGTGTCAGTTGTATCAATCAATTATATCCATTTTATCAAAAAAAATCCATAAAAAATAGTTCACTCCATATTAATGACAGAGAGTATGTTAATGAGCAAATACAAAAAAAGGATAAATGATTCTTGGTCACCCAAACATAAATATGCATCTAGTAACTAATTGCAGGTCAACATACTGTAGATATGATCCTGCAGTTACAATCTACATACTGGAATAATGAGTTCACGTTACCCTTCAGGTCAAATACAGAAGCGGCCATTGCTGGCCATTACACGTCATGCATTATCCAAATAAAAATATATCTTTTGGAGGTGCAGTCTATACTTTACACTCGATAAGTCCATCTTCCCTACTGTAAGAGGTATACCAATGTATATACATAACTGTAAATAATTTCATACTCCACAAGGGTAAAGTCTTCCTTGTAATGCACAACTCAAATGGTACGTCAGTAGTGATATGCTCTTATTACTTCTGCTATGCTGATTAAAGCACACATTCACTGTGTGCTGAAGGAAAGGGGGGGGGGGGGGGGGGGTTATGGCAGGTTCAACGAAATTTCTCTCAGATGTACTTTCTAGGACAATCTTGCACAACAGCAGCCAACTAGGATTGATCTAGGAGACACAAGTGTCATTATACAGTCCCCGCAGGCCTGGCTCGAAGGCAGATCTCGGCATGCAGTGTGCTTGATTGTCGGGGTCCTCTTTCTCCCATCCCCATTAAGTCTCCTTGTTTGGTGCCGAGATACGGTTTGATGCGTTCCGTTGTAGGCAAGTTCATTTGATGGCTTCCATGATGCTAATATCCTGACTGATCCTGTCCGCATGCCTCTCAGTGCAGGTTCTCAGTGACCTAATTACTGCACTAGTGCTCCCTCTTTTATTTTTTATCACAACGCTGTCAGAACATCAATGCATCTTCTCAAATTCTGACGGACAGTCATATGAATAGACCCTTCCGCGAATGCCCACACGTGGCATTGACTGGAAGTTCAAAAGTGTGGCCCGTCCAAGATCAATGCCTTAACATAATTTCTTCTTCACGAGGACTGAAAAACCTGAATTCAATAAGGGATGATTTGCATAGGCACAAGAGTAAACAAATCACAGAGCTGACATCCAGTTTGTCTAAAAATGTGCTGTCAGCCTTGGTTCTAAAATATTAAAATTTCCTTTTGGTGTTCTTTCTCATTTGTAAATGTCTTCCCTGTCTTGTCTTATTTCGTTCTCACGGACAGAAGTGTGGGGAGGCATCTAGACATTTTCCTTTTAGGAATGATTTCTGCAAAGATGTTAACGTTAACGTGTTTACTGTTAATTAATGAAACAACATTGTGCCTTGGCACTTGCTGTTTCAAAAGAAAGGAAAGGAATCAGACCTTGTTGAACTGGCCTATTGTTTTGTAATAGCGCTGCATAGTTCTAAAGTTATGTAATGTGTCAAAATACAGTACAGTGGCACTATATATCACATATATCCAACTGTAATCTACAGGTTAAAACAAAGATATTTTGTTGGCATATGCCATGTTATGCAGTGAGCAAGTGCAAGAAGTAAGAAACTTGTTTCGTTCAGCTGTCAAAACTAGATTTGCCAGGGGAAGTTGAAGGCAAAATGAATTTTGGTTAGATGCAATCTGGGCTTGACTGAGGTTAGGTGACATTTTAAGGCAGAGCAGTTGGAGACCCTTAGTTGAGGTAGCTGGATTCTGGGTAGTAGGTAGAGGGCCAGAGATGGGATGGCAATCGTACTTCACCAAAATTCTATTTAATTACCTTTTTAACTAAATAGGTTGGTTATAATGAAAGTAATCACTTACCACAGGAACATGATATATTTATGTATTTTAGGGCCCTGTCACTTTAAGGAGAGCAGTCAGATCAGCTTGGTATGATTTTTTTTTGGTATTTCAATAAATGTGAACAAATCACCCAAGTCCTACATTAAGAACAGCTAATTCATTTTAGTATTAATCCAAATGAACATTATTTTTCTTTTGTATTGCCGTAGGTGTGCCCTGTTCAGTAATTGTTTTATGTTCAGAAAACTACTCTGGGCACAACGGAGAGGCATCATTTGCAGAGTCAGGGCACTCTTATTATAAAATGCAGAATTATTTAAAGTGGATTTCAAGCAAGAAAGAACTATTGCAGGGTGTGGGCAAATATTTCTCAAATGTCCTTGTCCTTTATGCATAGTATCGATCATTTAAGCTCCAGCAGTAAAAGTTGATTCAGGGCACAATTAAAGATATGGCTCTGGCACCCATTCAGATGGTGTGGCCCAGAGCTGTCAGTAAATTAAGAACAATATATGGCTCGTATCTACAATCCCTTTACTCTTGAGTATGGGTCGTGAAATTTGCATAATTCTAAAAACATTTAAACCTCTCATATTCTAGCTCCTCCCCCTCAGTTAAATTGAGAGATTTTTTAAACATCCATACATCATTGCCAACCGATGATAATTAGCTCTGGCTATGTTTACTGAACCTGCAACAGGTATTACATACTCAAATCTAATTAACATGGACACTGTTAAATGAATTTTATTAATTGCATGACTGTGCAAATCCTTCCTGTGCATTAAAAATGTTAAATGGCATGTAATTTGAATAGATGTGAGCAAATTTCATCATTCACTTTTCAATATTTTGCAAATCGTTGCTACTTCAGTGTTAAAAAGCAATTTTATAAAGCTCTAACATCTGTTTTCAAATGCATTTGTGGATTACAAGAGGTAACTCTATAGAAGCACTATGGTTACTATAAACTTAAAGACATACTATGAGAGGCAACTCTATAGTAGCATTTTGTCTTTGCCTACCCAGGAACCACAGATGCAAAGTAAGTATGTAGTCAAAGAAGGCACCTGCTGTAATGTTGACAACTGCATTGCCATTGCATGTCAAATGTATGAAATAATTTAATAACTCAAGACAGATGCATTACTCTCCAGAATAAAGATAACAGTGTATATTAATCTGAGCATTTAGAAGATCTATCT
Organism: Megalops cyprinoides; assembly: GCF_013368585.1. Taxonomy (NCBI): domain Eukaryota; kingdom Metazoa; phylum Chordata; class Actinopteri; order Elopiformes; family Megalopidae; genus Megalops; species Megalops cyprinoides. The sequence continues at coordinate 12,891,653 of NC_050604.1, forward strand.
TAATACATTGTCCCATTTGCAGTCATTAACACAAGTTTAGGAATAAAGAAAGGTCCATGTACAGAACCACAAGTCTCCAGCTACATTCATAAACTCGTAGTCGTAATGATTTGTGCATAGACATTGGCTCCTTCATGTTCAAATACTGGTCATGGAGCAGTATTGCTGTGCCAGCACCACAGTGGCCAATATGTGATGTGCAAGGTAATGTTCAGAAAAGCCTTGCTAAGCTCTAAATGGACATTGTGGACATTTTGCTCAGGGAATGGATAACAATCGCTCTTGGATGGAGACTAATATGCAGATGTAAAGTCAGAGACAATTGTTTCATCTACTACAGGTCTGCTTATTTAATCAATTTTATTATTTTTTTTAAATAAATTAGAGAAAATGCTTTGAATAATCTTTATATAATAAAGCAGCTTCAAAAGAGAACCACAGGTGCAGATGAACACTTTTGAAAATGAGAATTATAATTCCATGTGATGGTTGACTTTCACATGCACTTATCCAGGAGGGGTCATGATTTATGAATTGTCCATTTATTCAGCTGCGCATGTAATGAAGCAAATCAGACTAAGCACTGTGTTCACCAATACAGCCACAGTGCCCAAGCCAAGATTCAAATCTGCACCCTGTGTGGAAATTTCCCTAACCACTACTCCACATTTGCACCTATAGTAAAATATAGTGATGCTGATTGCATCACACATCACACATTCCACAACCAGCAATCTCATACCCAAGGCTGTTCATCTCAATCACAAAGGTAGAAAAATTCTTTTGGTTTTTAATCCCAACTTTTTTCACAGGTCCTGTATATACCTGACTTGCATTCCAGTAATGGCTGAAAAAAAAAAACACAATGTGCTTCAGGTCAAATGACTGTGTAGTGGGAAATTTAAAACTAATATTGACAAATTGTGCTGCGTCGCAATAAACACCTTCATTTCCCCCCTCTCTATGCTGCAGCAGCATGGGGTTACTCAGCACAAGTTTCTTGGAAATGTTTTTAGGGCATATATTATCTTTCAGTCTCTTCAAAAGCATACATTTGAGCCTCTTGTCAAGTTCTCATAGGACCTTAATTAATGCATGGAGGCATAATTGACTGTATACATGAACATTCAGAGAATTAATGGCAAATCATCAGTAACATAAGGACTTCATTACGGATAGGCATATTGCAATCCTTGCAAACCAAGGCTAAAAATTTGCAATATTTTCCTGTTCATTGATTTCACCAAGTGCGAATGCTTGGAATTCTCCAACAGACTTTGATAGCCCTGTGAACAAACACTTAATTGAGAGAGGACTTGAAAAGCACACTTTCATAGTTTCTAATGCAAAACACATTGTTTTAGGCTTATTGTTGCATTCAAGGAGTTAGAACATATCAAATGTGTCACTTTTTGTGCATTTTCCCTCTTTTTCACTTTTTAATAGTTACAAATTGCACATTTATTCTCGCCACCTCCACAATGCCAACTGCTGAACCCTCTCAGGATCTCGAGGGACCCTGGCTGACCAGCCCACCCTGGAACAAAGCCACTGTTCCGCTGCTGAGAACAAATGGCATGGCCTGTTTAAAACTCAGACCATAGGGCTCTGCTTGTACTTGAAGCAGGTGCTTTTACCATCTGAGCTACTCTGAAGCCAAATTAATGGCACTTTTAAACAAACAGGAACACATACACAACAATATTTACCAATTTAGACAAATACATAGCAGAGTCCCTTTAAACCCACAGCCATTTGTAAAGTCACAAATAGAAGTGGAAGACAAACTGAAAAGATGCAATGCTTAAAACTGCACAACCTTTCAGCATTCCCTTCTGCCCAGTAAGGATATCAGTCACTAGTAGGTTAATTCCCTCAGTCAAGGGGAATTACTCCAGTTGTGGCTGGTGCATCGGAAATCACATTGCATGGAAAGCCACAACTTCATTAAAATGCTATTAATATACATTTTCAATTCAAATTAGTTCATTTCACTGAATGTGTTTATGGTGGGGTGGGGGTCAGTATGTGGAATGCAATTCTTAAACTCCTTAAAATTCTTAAATTAAAACAAGAACTGTTAGTTATTATGGCTGTTGTAACATCATGCAGTGCTTATGGATCAAACTGATCTTATGGATCATAGTCTGGTAATAACATTTTGACTTAAGGTAATGTTGTTCTCTTAGATCAAGGGTGGCCAACCCTCTCCTGGAGAGCCACTTGTCCTGCATGTTTTAGATCTCTACCTGCTCCAACACAGCTGATTCAAATGATCAGTTTGTTATTCAGCAGCTTCAGGAGTTCATAACGAGTTGATCATTTGAATCAGCTGTGTTGGAGCAGGGAGAAATCTAAAACATGCAGGACAAGTGGCTCTCCAGGAGAGGGTTGGCCACCCCTGTCTTAGATCATTGTTAGGCTTTATGTTAAATTTAGAATAACGTAAGCATGTCTCCTTAGGTATAATTTTCATTTCTATGGTTTTATTTTAGCATTTTTTAAACTTACTACAATTCTGGCTGTTCTGTACTTGTACAGAGAGCTGACTGCTCTACTTCATGTTGCTGCTGTGATATGTATTCAATGTATGTCATATAAACTTTCTGGATTGGACATATTACATGCAGACTTCTTCCTAAGTATAAGCATGTTGTGATATTTCTTCAAGATCATTACCAAGGTTGTCTTGAGGTCATATTGATGCTGTAGGCCTCCTTAAACAAAAACTGCAACATACTGAGATAACCATTCAAAAAACATAGAGGACCTCTACACACTCTGCACAACACACTCTATGCTGTCAGTAATTAATTAATTACAACAGAACTGGATTTCAAACCATTTTTAAGCATGGATTGACACTGAACAGAAATCCATTGTACATTATCCATTGCATCCCTTTTCTGCATTTTTTCTATTCTAAATGGGTTCAGATCTGGTCAGATTCTGTTTTATGATCTCAAGTTTAGTGAGCCAGATTTCTTGAATCCAAATCAAAAGATGCATGATGAAAAATTAAGCTTCTCTGCTAATTGCAAGCCTGGAAGTACATTAAGAACACAAATGTCATCTCGCGGGGACAAGTGTAATTTCATATTTTTAAGATAATTGCCAGGATGCCAAGGAAAATGAAACGCAGCTTGAAATGAAACGGAAACAGCTTTTTCATACATGCGAAGCGCAGAGGCTTGACAAAGTGTGCATTTGGTCCTAAAATAGCTTTGTTGTTCCACTGCATATGACATTCAAAGCATGGGGAACATAACACCGACCTGGGGTCATAATATATACAAACATATACATATCCTGTAATTATAGATGTGCCAATCGTTGAAGCTGTTGTGATCATGGAAATACATTTGCATCCTCTTAGGACACACAGTTCTGTAGAGCCATGAACACTCTTGAAGAAGGGGGAGATGGAGATCACCCCCCCCCCCCTTCCCCCCTCCCTTAGTATGGGAAGATTAGAAGCCGATTTTAAGACACTGCTGGAATGCAGAGTGTCTTATCACCGCTGATGGAATCTGTTCATATGAAACTCAGGAGGCAAGGTGTCGCACTTCAAGGTGTAATTTGATTCCAAATAAGGTGATGTTACCATGCAAAACCGCTGGGCGAATGAGACGCTGCCTTTGAGCCGAGGAAATCAAAGCGATAAGAAAGGAGCTGCATCCAATTATTGCGCCTGAAAAAGAAAAGCGCACGGCTCCGTGGTGTCATCTGCACACCCGCCATTGTAAATTGGCTTTGCAATTCTAAAGTGGTTTGCCAGGGACTAAATTGTGCTAGCAGCTTATGTGTATTTTGCTATTAAAGCAGAGGGCTTTTCCTTTGTGATGCTGATTGTGCCCAGATACACAAAAACAGTGACTGTAAAACAGTGACAATGCTGCTGATGATGTTGATTTTCATTATGCGGCATGGCTCAAAAGCTTTACATTACCCATGCTTAATTCTCATACGACTTCATTGATTCCTTTTTTTCCAGTAATGTTGTGTGTTCTCCACGGTAACACTGAAATACTTAACATTTCAAGTCATTGCTATGAGTCCTATTAGTTAAACTTTAATCTTAAATTTCTGGAAGCTTACAAACAAACCTCATGACTGCATATGTCAGACAAAAAATTAAATGTGGCAAGAAATAATGTTGAGTTAAATCGCCTGTTGTCTGAATACATTATGCCTTGCTTTAAAGAGGAAAATTATAGGCATATCAGATGAGATAGGGCCCACTTCAGACTTCAGATATGTACACGTAAACCCTGCTTCCACTGAGAGCTGCATGCCTCTGTTAATGCGTTAAGCTCCTTTGTGGGAGATGTGTGTTTATGGTGGAATTTGCCCAAAACGAGGGTGTTTTGCTTAAAATAATGGTGTGTCTCATTATTTTCCAAGATACACACATTCAGTTGTGCACCACTGTGATCATCATGTGCAACAAAAGCACTGTTGGTAAATAGACGGACATTTACGAATATTGCATTTTGTCACATTTGATAGAATTGTCAAAAAAAATACATACATTACTGCAGAAAGTGAATTGGTGGGAACATCTTAGGAACTGGTAATTTATGACATTGGCTCCTCCCCATAAATCCAGACAGTAATCCCTGTAATGCTGAAAATAGACCTCTTAGTCCTGGCCACGTAATCGTTTCAGTAAGAGTATGGGTTTGATGCGACATCTCACAACCTCAAATCCTAGTCCCTAAAAGCGGTGAGAATATTTTGCAGCAACGATTGCTATAATTGAAACAGTAGTTTGTTGGTTTGTTACCTTGGATACAATTTATAGGCACCTCAACAAGACCATTGCATGAATACAGTTGTAAAAGAAAAATGCCTACCGCACAGCTCAGTTTTAAATTTACAGTTTCACATAAAGGATTCTACAATACATTGAAATATTGTAATTCATCTGGCAGGTATGCATTTGCAAATGTACATGTCTTTATTGCGCTTGGTGTATTGATTATCTGTTCAAAGAATAATGTGAGAAAAAAACTGATCTAAATATGATTTGGTGTGATTTGCTTTTTAAAATAAAAAAGAGTTCATACTGACATTTTAAACCTGTACCATTTAATACAGAAGAATTGAACAAGACTTATCTGGATTTCAGAACTTCCTTATTTTCTCAGAAATGTCTGCGCGGCTTTCATAATTAAAGTTGCGAGTGTCTTGCGGCTGAGTTCTACAATAAGTTTTAATAACAGTTATTGGCCACCAGGCTCCAGGCAGGGAGGTGTGGTTTCAGGGGTAATTAACATTTATTCACTGTGGGCAACTCTGTACCATCCAAGAGAAGAGTCAATGTGTAAGTTAAGTCTGAATCCCAAAAAAGTGGAAAAAAATGCAATAGGGTGGCAAACAAAAAGTCTGAATCGGCCCCATAGTGCATCAGGATGCCTTATGTCATGAATCTGTGAGTAAGTGATCACACAACAGTTGCTGTACAATAATGAGTCCTTACAAGAACTTGGTGAGATCCATGAACTTGAAACCCATCTGCTTCAAAGCCATTTATTCATAAGTCACTGGTGGGTGCCTGCAGTCACAACCACTTTTGAAGTGAACTAATGGTTCCTACAGAGAGAAATTTTAAATCTTTAAAAGGCTCTTTGCAATATACTTAGTGAATATATATTTTTGAATATTCAGTAGAAATGGAATACTCTTACATTTAAGCCTGTGAGCTAAAAACAGGTGCCTAAATTAAAGCAATGTCATGAACTACATTTGCAAAAGATCCACATTTTTATATAAATTTTAGGCTGAAGGTTTTGATGTACCGCAATCATCAATGAAAGATCCTGTTGGCAGTCTTTCACTACTGAAGTTATCATGCCAAAACTTTTGAATCTTTTAGTCTCACTTTAGCAGAGAATGACTTAATTGCAAAAACCTGGTGCTACATCCGTATCCATTATTTAGGACTGAAAATAAAATAACACCACATGATTCATTGTAGTGACAGACACAATGGGCTACAGATACAGATAAGTGTTAGCTCAGCCACACTAATATGGCACACTGTCACATTATTAACACGGTGAAGCAGATGAGTATGACAAAAAAAAAAAAAAAATACATTCTAGTTAGCTTGTGAAGTCACGTCACCATGTTTCTTAATATGCATTTGCATATGCATGTAGACCTATGTCAGTTAAAACTTATCTATTTCAAATTAATTACATGTACTCACATGCATGAGTTGTGCAAGCGGTCATAAAACAATGAAAAAAAGATACCTAGAAAAGTCATGCACAAAGATTTACACTTAGTGGTTTTAAATGTACTTGTAGTTCCACCGTCTGTGACATCTCAAAGAAAAATTTTCATTTCTCGGACTCTCATCAACACCGAAATTACAAATAAGCCAAAAAAATGTCACACCATCCACAAAACAAATGACCTGAGTTAATGGACCAGATTAATTTGCTTTTTTTGTTGAGGACAATCCAGTTCCAGTGAAAGAAACTGATGTGAGCTGTGTGTCCCATCAAGGTCACTTCATCGAGCACTGACAAGTGGCGCAGAGGCACCTGATATATCACTCACTAGGGATAACCACCGGCAGAGAGCAGAGTAAGGTCAGCCTCTGAAGCAAGCAACCCCTTACCTTTACCAAGTAACCTGTAAATCGTATTGTGATTTGTTTCAAAGGAAGAGCCACTCAAGGTTCCTGCCTTTAGACAAAAATGTTGTCAGCACATATAAGTAACATGGGCTGTAATCAGTAATTATCCAGTAAAACTGCAAATGCTAGATTGAACGGATATCCAGACTGTTTCCCCTCTCAATTGTGTACATCTGTACCTTACAGATATTACAACCGCTGGACCCTCAACTCAGGCTGTCCTCATTCTGTGAGGACTTTTAATGGATAATCACGACGCCTAATTACATATATTTGATTTCCAGTAATGAAATAATAGGGGCCGGTTAGACCGATTGAGATTTCATAAATGTCATTCCGTTATTAAAACTCATTTTATTTTGGAACGGCGCAATCAAGCTCAGCACACTCTGGAGCACACCCAAAGTGACACCAATTAGGAGATGTGATTATCGGTTACCACAGCCACTGAGCAAAGATGTGAAGGAATCATCAGTCCCTTGTGCTATACATGTTATGCAATTACACCCCCACCCCCCCCCCCCCTCAAAAAAAAAAAAAAAAAAAAGCTAAAAGATATTTTCCTCAATGGCCCATAACCGCACAGCAGAATATTGTAAGGTCATTCTTGTGTGAAATTACAGTTTATACCCAACGTCAGACCACTTGCAAAGGGTGTTTGTCTGGACTGATGGGTTGATATGTCTTGGAATGCACAGCCCATGCAAACCAGTTACAGAACTGTTTGCCAAAAAATCCAGAAGCAAATGTTTCTGGAAAAAAGGTGACCTTTGGGTCATCAGTCATTCATGTTGTGCACAACGTCAGTGGTGGAGAGAATCTCTGCATTGCTTTTTACAGTTGCTGATGGCAGAGGGATGAATTCAAAGATTGGTAGTAGCAGGTTCAATTTTCAAACACACAGAGCAGCTGGTGAAGGTCATGGAGATTGTATCCTATGTGTAATAAGCGCTTTTTTCTTACAATATTAGCATTTATGATTTTTAATGGAATGTATGATGTGTAGATTTGTATAATTTATTTCCTTGACTCACAGTGCAGTTGCAATTTTTACGGACATTACAGAATCATTGCTCATACAATTAATCATGGTGTAATGATTTCATTAATGTCTGTTATTAATGTTTAATGTCATTTCCATTCTGAGTTTGTTCCACTGAGACATAACTAAAGACAGAGACAGAACTAAAACATAGTGGATCTTAAGGTGTAATTCTTTTTATATTAGGGTGCCTATTATTGAATCAACATTAATCACTTATAACAAGAGAAATGTGCAGTATAAATGACAACAATTTTGGTTTGTTTTGATCGTTAGAGCACAAATTATGGTGTTCAAGAAAGGTAATTCATAAATGCAAATGAGACTTACTGGTTCATAAGGGCCTATTAGGAAAGTAGCAAATTACTTAAATTTTCAAGTTAAGATTGTCACAGGAATACAAATGCTTTTAGCCTTTTCATTTTTTTTTTAACACTTTAATAATGAATGTAATCGGCAACTGATACACTTCGTATTGGTTGGCACTGTGTACTTCCTATTCATTCAGCTGTGTAAGTACATACGTAGCTATATATACATATATAGCTGTTTAAATACAATATATATATATATATATTTACTGAAGCAATTCAGGTTAGGCCCCATACTGAAGGGTAATACTGGTGTTTCTGGCAATCTGGTACACACATTTCCTCTAGAGGAAATACGCTGAATAGTCATATATGCTATATATGTGAAATAACAGTGTCTATTCATTCAGCTATTTATTTAAATAAAACTGAGGCAACAGTGTCTTTTGATATGAAGCATTTGCAATTTGTTTATGTTGCACAGGGAAGAGCACTTACCATGAGCAGTAGAATGACTTCATTTACTTTTATCCTACAGTAAACTGCTTCCTCTCTTTATTTACTAATTTAAGATTGCTTTTCTCTTACTATTGCTCAAGGTTGCTGGTGACATTCTTTTATCAATTAAAGAGGACATATTGACATGGGAGATATTTATTACTTACTCAATGCCATCTGATTGAGTCATTTGTGAATTATTAGGGCATAAACAATTTAGATTAGCGATGCCGGTTGGTAATAACAGGGTCATCTGTTTTTATCCTCTCTTGACAGGAAAGGTCTTTTTCTTTTCAGCATAATTTATTTCATCAAATTTGCGATTGGAACTGTGTGCAATACATGAAAGATTGTAATTATCTGTATAAATTTCAATAAACAGCATGGTGGGGGTGGTGGTAGACCTACTCAGGCCCATAGGGTCCAGTGTGATTTTCCAATCCATATCCATCCAAGAATCAACACTATGGTGCTACACTGCATTGAACTAGATAAGGAAATACTGTATATAAGCAAGGCATGAAGGACATTCCCTGTGCCCAAGGCAGCAATGACCCCTGGACTACACTTGCATGGTATAAAGGTTATGCTCTCATTAAACGTGAATGGGAGACCCACGGATTGCACTTGCTGCATCTGTTTTTCCCAGGCTATGCTTGTGTTTGTTCCTGGTGCTACCCCTGAAATGAGCAGAATTAAGACTGTATTGATTTGCTCACAGAGAACAGCACACCGTCAGATATGACAGACCTACGGCTAGACTGCTTCATTAAGATACAAAGATTTCTGTCTTCATGGGGAATATCCATAGTGGATAATAACCTCATTGATCTTTTCTTTTTCCACCCAAAGTCAAATGTAAATCTAAACTGTGCATTTCTGCAGGAAATTGGTAATACAGTATGAGCATAAACTCTCATCCCTTTAGTATGGAATCCAATCATTGTTCTTGAGAACAAAGGGCAGAGTATGTGGCTGTGTTGGGTTTTAGGTTGCCTCGCTGTGGCTGAGAACACAGGTGTTTAGAAGTGTAAGGAACTACTGACCACTGCTTAAGCCTAGATCACACAGACTTTTAAAAAGTGAATGTAGTACAGGATGTCCTATGCTGTTGGCACTTCAGCTGGCTATGATATATTTAAAATTTCCATCACTGGAGTCCTACATTTTTATACAAGTTTCTACCTGTTTGACTCATTCACACACAATAAATAATATGAATAAAAGTACATGTATTCATTTAATTACATCTGATTCTATAATAGATGACAGGTGTGATTGCTACAATATGACAGCTACCTGTGCTGTACCACAAAATGAATAGATTACATGCACATTAACTTGCTAGGGAGTTGAAATGTGCTTTATTCAGTTGTCTTAAAACAGCAAGTTAAAAGCACAGGTAAAAGGTATATTCGTGAAGAGGTACACAATTGCAAGGTGATTGGAGCCGAATTCTTTAAAATCATGCTTGTAATGTTAAAATATACAAACACGCTATAAACAAGCCAAACCACAAAACACTTGTAACTAAGACATCATTGCTTAGAAACCCACAATTCCCTGCACTGTCAGATCTCACATCAAAGGATGTGTAATCAGTTTGAAGGAGGGAGCTGAAAAAAAAACAATTATTATGGCGCTTGATATAATCTATTATTAAAACTAATCTTTTTTATCCTTTTTTATATTTGCTGAGGTAGTAGTTCTAGCCTTCAAGTTGTCACTTGATGTCAAACAATGCTTTTTTGGGGGGGCAAATTATAAGGAGGCATGTGACTTTTTTCTTTCTCCTTTTTGCACACAGCATGTACTTGTCATTGATTGGCATAAACCTTTCACATTAAGTATATAAACACCTACTGGAGCACAGTACACTCTGAGAAGAAAAAAAGAGACAAAGCTCCTGTGATGATTTTTGCCACATACTTTTTCCCCACTCTTATGTCATAAAGCTAGCCCGATAGTCTGGTCTGGCTGCTTTCATAGAAATACCCAAGCCTTATTTTTCTGTGATGTCCAAGCCCACTTCCCCCTTGTGCCAGATACCTGACATACTGCATTTATAAAAAAAAAAAAAAAATCCTTCTCACAAAGGGTAAAGTTGAGCTTTTGTGCACTTGTATTTACACCATAAAAATTGGGCACAGTAACTGGTTTTCTTTTTGTCTGGAATCTTTACAAAGACGTCACTCCATATTTTAACAAACCTCACAGAAGGATTCTAAAGAGAATACAAGAATACTAAGGAATAAAACAAAACCCTCTTCAATGCTATCCTTACTTCTTTTTTTTTTATGTCCCTCACAACCTACTTCTTTTAACATCCAGTAGGTGTGGCCTCTCAATTGAAGAATTACCCAATCATCCAATGGCCTCCTGGCAATCCATGCACATTCTCAGGCTTTTACTGTTTGCTGAGGAACTTGATAAAAACGAGCTATCAGTTGCAATGTTTGTTAATGAACACACGGGGTGCTAACACAACACATTCAAAAAAAAAAAAAAAAAACAGAAAGGAAAAGTGTCTATAGTGAAGGCTGCATCTTCAAATTACATGTATAATTTAAGATTTATGTATATTTTTTTAATTTTTAAAACTTGCAGACAACAGGCATAAGTGTCATGGATTACTATCCTCACATTTGAAAAACTAAAACTGTTTATAAAAGACAAACTTCTGGTGCTAAGTGTAATTCCCTGGCAAACAGTGAGTATCAGCTGTCAGATTTACCTCTCTTTCTTTTGTTACAGTGCAACAAGTGGATTTAGGGTAAATTCACCTGTTATTATAACAAAAATCCAATGTGCTGAGGGATACGGTCTTATAAAATTCCTCATCAGCCTGTTTGCTATTTTGCAGTATGAAAGCAATATTCATTCCCACATTATTGCTGGACGTGTACAGCTGGCATTATTTATTGATAAAAAGTAATTATATTCATAATATACAATGTTGGACTAAATTAAATTAAACAGTAATATTCCTGAGGGTTGCAGTACTTACAGTGTTATAATGATTCAATTAGTTATGGTTCAGTAAGAAAGGGGCACTCACACGCATAAACAAATTGGAGAAACTTGTAATCACACTAAACAAACGACCGTGTAAATGAAGAAACCAATCTCTCTCATATTGAATTTCACTTTGAATATGTTTATTAATACACACTCTCTCTCTCTATCTTACACACACACACACACACTTCCCAGAGAAAAGCTGGCTCAACATCCGCATTGGTTTGAAGATAATCAGTAATTCATGTTTTTTTCCCATTTTTCTGCTCAAGTAAAGACTACCATGAGAAGGTAGAGAAGTTGTGGTTTGAGGCCTTATTTAGTGTCTTCCCTGGGCAGTAACATGGCTAGAAGCCCACCCCCAAGATATGCTTTAAAAGAACTTAAAGGGCACCTATGTTGTAAAAATATCCTGTAAAAAAAGAATGTTAAATTAGGGGCAGGGCCGTATTAACTAATGCGATTACTAACAGTGCAGCAGTAATCCCTGTATAAAATTAAAAGGAATTATTTTGGTTGGATGTACCAATAATTCATACTTATTCATTATTAGTTATTAAAAGGCAGAGAAAAGACCCTTTTCCTGTGTGAAAAAACTGCATCTCCTTATTGTTTATAAACCTAAAATGATGAACCACTAAAATATCTCAGAATACCCTAGATTCCATTAAAGTACAGTGCAGTAATTTTAAGGTAACGTTGAAGCCAATCACATGTTCAAAGGGAAACCAAGTTCACCAAGTGCAAGTCACGATTCATTAGTAAACTAATCCACCACCCTCTCTGTTGCCACTTCACATGTTCTCCAGCAAATGGAGTCAAAGTGCAGTCAAAGGTGCTTGTGGATGGGATGTGCAGCCCACCATAAGTCTAACTCAGCTGATGAAACTGTCTTCATCTTTTTGCCCTGCTGTACTTACTGGAGTCTGACAGTTGTAAAACCATGATGTGAATATTTTTTATGCTGACACAGACCAGAAAATGGGTTCTATCTCCAAAAGAACCATGGTAAAATACATCTGAGATCAATTAATAAATGAAATGAATGGTCTCATTCAAGAATCTCATTCAGCTCATTCAATCAATCAACAAATCAGTTGATCAATTGTAGCATTACATTATATATTCGCTTTGCAGGCAGGAGAAATCCAGGATGAACTGCATACCTTACGTATTATCCTCTTGCACGGCTTGATTGTTACTGAATTCATGTTAAGCAGCTTGCTCAAGGGTACGATGAGAGTGCCCCACCAGGGAATCAAACGTGCAGCTTTCTGGTTATATGCCAAGGTCCTTAAAAACTGCTCCACAGTAGCATCCTTTGCTATGAAATTGGCAGGGATCGCATTCTTTTAGTGGGATCAGAGTGCAGCTGAGTCACATTGCCCAGATTTAAGTAAAACTATGAAGAGTTTTCAGGGTGGGTTGCTACACTGAAAGAGGGTTATGCCTCTAAAAGCTACAAACTGCGCTGGGAAGGCTTTTGCTTGCAAAATGCCAGTGGGTCACCCTCGCTGCAATGCTAACGATTTATCTTTGAGGAGAAAAGCAAATTAGTTTCTCCTGACACGTGCGAGGATGAGGCATCTTTTCAGAAATTGCAGACAGCCAAGTTAATAAAAGCTTCAGTCATGCAGAAAGATGCTTCCAGATTTTCATAATACAGAGAAAACACAATTTACATGATACATTGCCCAGAGATAATATCTTCCTGCCATGGCAGTGGTTTTGTCCCTCTTTTGTCTCTTAGCTTTTTGACAGCAGGCACATAGCGACAAAGACAATGTGTGCTTGAAGAAAAAACGGGAAAAAAATGAAATTAAACATGAAGAAAAGGAATCTGTTTCAGATAAAATGACACAATGATTAAGCACTATTTATGTCTTTTTCGTCTCAGGAATATTCTGTATTTGTTCTTAAATTAGCAAAATATGAGAAAAAGTAGCACAATTGCCATCTTAGAGAAACACTGTTTACATCACTGCTGTTCTGCACTCTCTGTTTACACTTTTTCATCACCAGTTATTGGCATATACCATGCTGAGGTCAGTTCGTATAAAATGAACTGCTTTTATTTTTGCATTTGTTTGCATTAATAATCATTACAAGCTCCATGGTTTACAGCACTGTTATGAATACAGAATGCATGAAACTGGCTAGTTCCACATGTGAAATCTCCACTAATGGTGTTTTTGATAACGGTGCAGAGTTTGGGAGAACGAGAAGAGAAGTCAGAGCCATACGACCGGCATTATTCACACTTGTCACGGAGATGAAATAATTTACATTGCACAAAGCAGAATGGATAAAATGTAATTAAAATAAAACAGTGAGAATGACTGCATTTGCTTTAGGTGTTGGAAACAAAGGAAAAAATAGCAAGTAACAGATATTACTTGCTGGGAAAATGTATTTGCTACAGTGTGTGAGGCATTGCTACTTGAATAAGGAGTTTGCTACAGCGGGGTTGCTATTTTTTAGGAGGCACTTCTCAAAAGTGCTGATTGTTGTAGCACACACATACTTCGGCACTGCATACACAATAAATAATATATAAATGTTTATTATGGCTGGTTCATGAAATGTTTTTTTCTCAGTATTTAAGCCCTCTGTGAAAGCTGTACATAAGACGTAAACATAACTAGCCACTATAAGTGCTATCACACTAAAGTCACTATAAATAAAGGATAGGTGGCCATACTGTACTGTACATGCAGTGACTTCTGTGAAGCAGGAAAATTCAGGATTGTACAACTGAGTTATGTATACTTTCAGAAAATGATTTGTTGCTGCTATTCAAGGCAAATCAATAGCTGGTGCCAGAAGGATAAACAGGAATAATAATGCACAAATCATTTAAAAACAATGGAAATACAATTTGTCAGCAACCCCTGCATTACAAGTCACCCTGGCTGATGACATCTTCTAAAAGAAGTAGAAAAGACAAGTGAAAAGACAACAGATCTCTTGATCTGTTTCATCAATATACAGTTTATTAAGGTTTTGCTTAAAAACAACAGAATGTTATATTCTACACAATGAGTGTGATTCACTGAAAACCAATGAGCAATTATAAGTCTGGAATTCAATAATAAAAATAATCATACTACAGAAAATCAGTCTTATTCTCATAAGGACTGGCCTTATGCTTCTCCTGGCCTGAAATTAAGGGTGGTTTTGGCTGGGAGCTGGAGCTTTTGGAATGATGAATACAATAAGCAATTATGCAGATGTTAAGCATAGTTATTGCAAAAAAACAAAACAAAAAAACAAAATCAAAAACTGAATAACAGGTAAGAAAGGTCTCTTTTCTTAGAAGTCCTGGATTAATGTTGGATGATTCATTTTTATTAATTAGTTGAATTTCAATTTGCCTTAATATGACACGGTAGTTCTGATAGATTCTCAGCCAATGTTTTATTACAAAGACATCTTGATAGGATTCTACTTTTCAATAACAATGTCCTCCCTGTTTTCCTTTGAACAAAACAGTGGAACCCTGGGTGAAGTGGATTTCCCTGCAAGGGTTCATTCATCTAATGGAATATGGATGCAAAGCTCAAGGTGTCTTGTATATGGAAGAATGATTATGCACTTCCTATAGATTATCTATTATGCCAGGGCAGTTTAAATTAAAAAAGACCTTATATCAATAGATATATAGTAATTTAATATGCACATAGGAAATCAATGAAAGTCATAATCTGGTACTTTAAGTGTTTATTTTCTTTAATTGCTGTTGCAGTACATTCAAAGATAGGTGCGTTGTACTTGTTGGATCCTTAAGTAGTTTGCAGTGTGCTTTTAATGCTCTGTTGCATAACATTGCAAAATGAATACAGTAGACGTTTCCAAATAAAAAAACCTGTACATTCAAAACAGCATTCAAGGTAATGTATATGGTTTAGTTGTGCTGCTGTTAAGGGAATTAATTTAGGTGGATTGATAAGTGTGGTAAATACAAATTGCTCCTCTGAATTAAAAGGAGACACCATCACATTGATTGTATTAGAAAACTGAAAATAACGTGACACTGTGAGGGAAGAGTCTTCATTGAGAGCTGGAATTCAGGTGTGTATTTGCTTTCTGCAAAGACAGACTTTGTAGCATGACTGCTCAATTTAAATAGGAGAACTGACACTGTAATGGCTCTGGAAATGGTGTAAGTGATGGACTGCTAAGTGTCAGGCCAAATAGGGGAGGAGCACTGGCTATAACTGGCCATTATCCCTGCAGTCTGAGGTAAATGTAAAACCAGGCTATGTAAAATGACTGGGTAGGGTACTTCTCCAAAGTTTAACAATTTATGCATAGAAGAAATGAAGACTTTACACAACAACTGTCAAACAAAAATTATATATTTAATAATCACCATGTTGTTTGGCGCTCAGTTCTCCCCTTCTGTAAAACTCACTCAACTTCCAAAAGTAATGAATACACATTATTTAAAAAATGTACTGTTTCCATTTACTAATGGCCACTCATTCATAGCATTCTGTCATACTGAGCCAAAAGAAAGAAGGTCATAGTAAGTCTAACTGAAACACAACATGACATTTTATCAGAATAAACAAAAGTTAATGTTTTACTATACATATGCATACATGGCAGGACATTTAATTCAAAGATGTTATTTTCCCTGCTCATTCTGTATTCATAACTCAAACTCAAATAATTTAAACTTATTCCTGAAAAAATGTGCCGAAGAATTTGCTGACCAACTAATAAAGACATAGGGGTGAGTTCCAGCTGCTAAATCACTTCATATTCTGTACTACCATTACATATCCTTGATGGTATTGTGTTTTAGAAGCCAGCTAGCTAATTAGCTTGTTTGATTTTCAGCCACTTAGCTACTATAGATACTTTGCGAACTGGCAAGTTTGTTACTTTCGCTTTCTAGCTATCTTATTGTATTTTAAGCCAGTTATCTGTCTACTTAGTTAGCCAGTTTGCTAGATAGTTACATAAAAACGCTGAATTTAACCCTTGAAATCTTTAAAATTGACAGTTATTTAGCCAGCTTGAAAATAGCATGCAAAAACTATACTGCATCCTTATCTAATAAGATCTACAGAGTATGAAAATATGACAGATGATACCGCCACCATTCTCCTTTATTACACCACAGCAACTTGTATGCTTAATTACACATCAATTAAAAGGACAAATTACACACAATAATTTAGGAAACACTGGGAGGGTTTCCTTTGGAAGAGTTGTACAGTTTGTGTGAATTGACCTATATTATTTCAGATAGATTCATTTTGATATCAGCCATTTTAGTGGCACAGTATACTCTATACAAGAGAATACTTGTGATGTACACAGGATGAGTAACTTGCTGTTTTTGCATGCTGAAAACATATTTTAAAGAATTATTCTATAGCTATTTATTATGAGAATTATTTAAAGCTTTTTTCTGTTGTACCTGTTAAAAAGGAATAATCTTTCAAATGAAAAATTATGTGCCCTACAGTAAAATGTAAACCCTGCTGTTAGTTCTCTCAAAGACTACAGACTTATAAGGAACCCTGCATGTAAACAAACACAAGAAAGTATACTATGGGTTCTGAATGCATTTTGTGGAAAAGTGACTAGGTTACTAAGTCAAGAGATATGTCCAAGTTCCAAAGCAGTGGAGGATTGGGCGTTGGGGTACCTTTTAGCAGAAGTAAAAGTACAGCTCTGAAGGTTGGCCCTGTGTTCAGCACTGCATATTTGACAGTTAATCAATTAATAATCTCAGATTCTATCAGCAGTCAAAAGGCAAGGCTACAGGTATGAACTCAGTCATGACTGTACTTACCACCTCTTGACAACTCCAAAACCTGAAATGCTCCAGCCTCCCTGCTTTGGCCATTAGGCAGCACTTGGTGAACTCCCCCTTCTAAAACATCCTGGGTCTTCCCTAGCCAGGTTTAATGTATTCATGCATGTATGCCCAACAGCCCTTCAGACTGGATCATAAGGTGAAAGGTCTTGCTTTAATACCCCTTTATTGTACAGACATTCTCATGCATTGTAAAAAAAAACATGAACATTACTGTACACGGGAGAAGGAACACATTAAAGTAGATGAAATAAGGGTGTCAGACATTTTAAAAGGTCATCTAATTAAACTTGTTGACAACTTAAAAAAAATAATAATAGAAGACATTAGTTTTTCTTTTAAATGACTTGTTAGCTTTGATTCTTTTGTAATATATTTGTCAGTTTCTCAGGTTTTTGCAATTATTTTTATTTCTTAATTTATTTTTAGATTTTATATATATTTCATTTATGTATGCCTTACCTTCATGTTTCTTTTAAATTGATTTTCTTTTTTTAGTTTCATTTTTTGTACATTGTGTCCCCATGGGCTCATATGTTCTGCCACTTACATAATTCACCAGAAAAGATACAGTAACAAGCACATGCCCTAACCTCCCTGCATAACACAAGCACCACCTCTTATTGATAACAATATATAAGCGCTGACAATTACTTGAAGGATTTGACTACTAATATATAGTACTACGTGTTACTTATAATACTGAAGTCTATCCATATTTGTATTCTGCTTTTTAATCCACAGCTACAGAGAAAAAAAGAAACTTGTGTAAACAGTACACATGAATTTCACAAATGAAAATGTTAAATATAGCATGTTTTCAAACTAGCTAATTTCATTTTCATTTTCCTCTGCTTTTACTCCACAGACAGTGCAATAGTAGTAGGTTTACTTACAGTTTGCACAATCTCTGTTTCCATAGCTACTGGAATTAAAGTTTCATCATCAAAGCTCGCAAACATTGAACTCAGCGGTGTGCACTGGAGACCCATAGGGGTAAGGTTTTCATTCCAGTTTTGGTCTTTCTTACATAGAGCCATTTGTTGGGTGGGAACTTGAAGCCTCTGTTGTTCAAAGTTCCAGTTTCTGACTTCAGGGCTGTGGATCTCTAGGACTAGGTGAGGAAACTGTTTAACTACACCTTTAGCTATGCTCAATGCAGGCATTAAGGGCAATGACTGTTTTTTGTATGCCTCACATGTTTTTCAGCCTTTGGGATTCAGACTTAATATGCACCTGCATATCTCTTAAAATGCGTGGTACAAAGAAGAACACTGTGAATGAATGTAAATTGCACTGAAACTTGCTCCTGTCTGCCCAAATTCTATTTTCCTCACAAAGTTATTGGTCCTCATTGCAGAATATGTAAGCAAGATTCACTTCAATCACCCACTTCAATCATGAAAACTCAGCAGATGCTTCGAACAAAATAAAGCAGTTCTGGAACTGAGATGAGCCTTTCAATACTTAAGCATAAAATTAGATGATTATATAAGTTAAAATTTCATTATCAAATGTATTAAACTACATTTGATAAATATATATTTAAAATTCCATTATCAAATATATGACATTACATTACATGTATGCATATATTTCTCATGTTATACATTGGGTAATATTAGATCAACAACACAGAAAAAAACAAACCAGTCATTAGGATTACAGTAATTAATATAACCAAGACTGCAGTGCAGACTGCTGTTCTTTGGATTAGAACCAGAGTATACACCACACTATCTAAACAGGGCTAGGCATGTGTTCATGGCTCTGTCTCAAGCTGTGCGCCAGCTGTGTCTAGACTGTCTTTGCTACCTTTGCCTCTTTCAGAGACAGGACACTGTAATATTTTGCTCACCAGACCTCTAGCTAACTAGGCAGCTAATTAGGAAAGTGGTCAGAGGCACTTTCTAACTGCTCCAACTGTCCCATAGTACTGTGGAGCCAACTTCTTTTGGAATCAAAGGGGATCTCGACAAAGATCTCGACAAACAGACATTTGAAATGTCAAGCCTCTCGTCTTTCAAAGTGTTGTAGTGTAATGTGTTTCAAGAAAATTACATCCCTTTGTGTTCCTTAGTTATCTAGTTATTGCCTTCAGAGAAAACCTCCGATTTACTAAACTCTGGAACATGTACTGTAGAATATGAGTGGGCAACACATAGGAGATTGTTTCTGTTAGATGAGAACCTTACACAAACAAATGTATTCTCATTTTAACAATAAGCTCCGACAACCCAGGTGTGGAATCATCCCTCAAACTGATCAAAGTCCCCAAAAAAGCAAAATGGGTGTCAAAATACTGCTTTAAAATTTCTGTGATGGCTGCCAGGAGCAAGCTCTGGATTGATGATTGTATTGTCAGGATCAACTGAATGGAGGAATGAACTGGTCAGATGATAAGCTATGCTTTTTTAGGTTAATGACATGTTCTGTAATGCATTCTTGGTTTTGTATTCTTTCAATTTTTTTTGTTTTGTGGAACAGAAGTAGTCCTTCAATGTGTTCAAATCAACGATCCAATCTCCGAAGTATTATCATAATATGATGAAGATCTGTTCCATTTATCCACCTCTGGCCTTTATATATCTGTGAGCTGTTTTCTCCATCTCCCTGCGTTATTCCCCGGTTTTATGTGTACTTACCTCATGGCATTTGGTGCTCACCGAATTAGGCCCAATGTCATCCCAATACTCTATCAGCAATTGAGTGAAAGAGCGTATGGATCCCAGAAATACTCTGCGAAGACTGTTTCTTTACAGGAATCTGATCTTACATGTTGATAGCCAGACAGGCTGCTCCAGTAAGCTTTTCTTATCTGAAAAAAGAGATGGCCCTTGTAATCCAAGTAATCCAAATGGCTTTTAACCATTTCAGTGTTTAACCTTTGCGTTTGTGTCATGGTCGATACACGTGCCATGGCAGGAATACATATTTTGCCTCATTCCTTGTATGCAGATAGAAAATAACTGTTTTCAATAAAGATTCTATGATCACTGTTTCATATGTGATCCCTCCCCTGTGTCACAGTTGGAATCCAGAACAGAAAGCTAAGATCTGTCACTTATCACAGTTCATTCATTAACATTTATAATGAACTCAGAATTTACTTCTACACAAAGCTCACAGCAAGACTATCAATATGGTATTATCATTCATCATCAGCAAATTACTGAGCAAAAGGGAAGTTTTTTTTTTTTCCTTTGATCAAAAAGCATAATTTGTTTTTATTTGTTTCTATTTCTGCTTTATAATAAAATGTACAGATGCAGTTTGTGTGTCACGCTGACTCCATTAACAATAAGCAGCACGTGCAAACACACAAACACCAAGGAACATACAGTGTCAAGATAAGAGCATACATGTCAGATCGCTGTATGATGTAACACAGCAGATATGAGGACATCAGTGTGTATGAGTTTTAAACTAAATTCAATACATGATACCATCTGAATTAGCCTCATGAAATGCTCAACTCATAGCAGTTTCCAAAGGGAAGCTGATGGACACCGGCCTATTTTTTATGATTCATGATAACCAAAGACTATGGGTCATAGAATAAAATGTATTAACTGGCAGTTAAAAAGAACTGGAAGACATTTTTTTTTTTTGCTTTGGGGGCAGATACTGGAGGGAACAGTGTTGCCAGACAACTCTTGCCCTCACTAATGGGATATCAAATGGTATTGCTAATAGCCAACGGGGAATGATCTGATATGCTTGCACATGGAAAACCTTCTGAAAGATCTGGTTTAAAAATGCCCATGGTTTCTTTGTAGGAAATGGAATTAAGATATGGCAATACCCAGAAAATAAGCTAATGGAGTAATGGAATCAGACTTGTGATTCTACAGAAAAACCCAAGACTGTGTTACAGAAATTGTGTGATCTGCTCTGGAAATGAAAGCATCAATTATCCATTCAGGATTTCCACTGCCCATTAAACATGAATTTGGCCTAAACTGTACTCCAAGCTAAAACAAACCATGTATGTAAATTCAAACATTAATAAGAGAGAGCAATATATGCAGATGACACACAAGGATGAGTAATGCTTCTCTCTAAAAAGAAAATACATTATGAAAGTAATGAGTGTAAAATTGAAGGACAGTTTTCTGTGACAAAATAATTGTATTTGTGCAAATTCCGTTGACCCTCGTCATGTCTCCGCTTCCACTTGTTCTTCCATCAGGGGCTGTTAAAGCTCTGAAATCAATGTCAAAACAAATGTACCCGTATTATCAGAAGCAAATTTAGATGGAGGAGCAATTAAGAAACCAGAGTGTTATCTTGTGAAATCGCTCAGCAATATTCTGTGCCAGTGGCAAGTTTTAAAAATGATTACATTTTGTCACTCTTGTCAGATGTTCATACATTTATACATCTGTTTGAATAAAAATTCAAAATTACCTTTGTCAACATAGGTCTTAACGATTGCAAATCTGCATGTTGTGACCAGCCCAATTGATGGATGTTTTTGGTGGGCAACAGATATTAGATGCTTTGATTGTTTACTTGATTCAGTTTGAAAAAAAGTGTCATGCTCTTTAGTGAAATAAATTTGGAAGCAGTGTTACAGGTCGAGGAAAATGTTTGTAAAACTCCATGCATACCTATGTTACTCTAGAAACAAAAGGTTGACAAGGGTCTGCAATCATACAGTGTCAATTTTTAACACAAAAATTTCGTCTGAAAAAATCTATCAGGAATATGATTTTGAACACTGTGTATTCACTTCCATTATAAAAGAATGTGACTCTAAACCTGACAGAAACATATCATTGTTTAACAATGTATCAAAGTTAAAAAGTACAAAAGTAACACCCTCCAGCAAAAAGTGCTATTTCAGATTCACGTCCTAACAATGAAGTATTACCATGTAGAGAATAAATAATTACATGATTGTGCATGTAAGTTTTATTTGTGTGTTACCAACTGTGGATGCTCAAGACACCTGGTCAATCTAAATATTACTACATGCAAATGACTGTAACTACAATTGTGTAGTGTTAGTTATGATTGTATTGCTTTATATTTTCAAGTTAATAGCTAGCATTGCCACTGTAGCAGAGCATACATACTATTGCTTCACTTAACACTATGGGCTTTTGCATTTTTAGCTTTGTGTTACTTTATTTTTCACTATTTCATCTCTTTTGATTTAATTAGGTGGATAACATATATCCGGTGTTTTTGGTTTTCCGCATGGTGTGGGAGTGTGGACTTACTTTTACTTCAAAGATTTTTGCAAATTTATTTTTGATAAAGACATGAGACCTAAGAAAACTGAATATGCAATGCACAACTGAAAGACTTTACCAGTAGTTGACGTCAGGATTTTCTGCAGACCTCAAAAACCTCAAAAAGACATCTTCAAAAATACCTCATGCCTGAGGATGAGGGAGGAAGAAGTGGTTGCACTGGGCTGACCAAAGGCATACTGGGGTGATGAGCCAGTAAGCAGTTCCCTTTTCTTTCAGAGGCTGCTAGAGAAGTTTGCTATTAAGCACCCATTAATAACTAATCAGCCAGAGATATAGAAATAGAATTATACACATTTCTTTCTATTGTAATTGTGTTGTAGGGTAATTGCAATTAAAAAATTGCAAAGGATAATCACAGTTCAGCATGGTCAATAATACCTGCATTAAATATATTTCTCCGTGAATTCTATATTATGGTCAGAGAATTCATATTAGTACAGTAATTATTCATTCTTTATGTTATTAATTTGTGCTGTGTCTAAATTAACTGAAATAGATGGGGTGCCACTTATCTCATGAAATCTGACCAGGTAATTATTCCTGATAACTATCAAGACTATACCCATTGCCACAACAGACATGTTTGTGTAACACTTCAATTCCCTTGACTCTTGACTCTCAACAGGGCGCAACCACTTAAACTGCTCATTATAAGCCACAGGGACAACAAATTGACATTTTGCAAAATTGGTTTGTCCACAATAGGTCGCAGAAGCCATCTAGAAGGGCTGTACATTATTCCCGGTATGTTGTGTGAGCTGCCTTAACATGGGAATATCTGTAAAACCCAGAAACCCTTCGCCACATGGGGCCACATGCTGAAGAAAGTCAATTTATATCACCAGAAGGGAGAAAAGACTTTGGTTCTTAAACAGCTCCGCAGGCAGAAGATCTCCTAGGGTGGTCTATCCATAAACAGCAGAGCTTACGGTGAATTACACCTGCTTTTATCTAAAAGTGCCATATCGAAACACAACCTGTGCCCAGCCAGGTGCTGCTGGGTTTCAAGCCCTCTGCAAATCCAGCATGCTTGACATTATTACAGGAGGGGCCCTTTGACTTTATATTCAGTTTGTTCTACTGGAAGCTTTTTATATATATATATATATAAATATATACATACATATAAAATGTATAATCTTTCCCCCCAAAAAGTCTGTGAAGATGTTAGATGTTTCAGCAGATGAAAGAGCCTGTGATCTTCTCAGCATGTTGATTGGACAACAGAAGAGATGCTGCTTTAACATTAACAAGCACTGCAGTCTATGTCCTTTCACAGCAGTTGATAGATTGACAGTCAGTTGAATATCTTTTCAATGTTTGAAACCAGACACCATATTGCCAACATAATAGTGCTCAGGTTTAGTCTTCTGTCCATTTTTTCATTGTGTATTTACACACATTGTTATTTTTAAAAGGGGCATTCATTTTGTATGAGCTTCATTCCATTAAAATTTCCTATTGGGAAAACAGTTTAGACTTGTCTCTGACCATGAAAATGTATGACTTACAAAATGAAACACTATACAGACCACTCTCAATACATCCAACTGATACTTAAGGATTATAATATCTTACCTGCAAGTAAATTGTTTGAGGTGAATAAACTTTGGGCTTTTAAGACAATGATTCAGATAAGATGAATTTAAATAAGGAGCCAAACATTTACCAAACCTTTCCCAAAGTTCAACATTTACTTTGCCCCTCTGTGCAAGCCTTTCTCTCGCACATTCTCATGCACTTACTGACAGGGTCGAAACTGGTGAACAAAAAGCGTTGCTGTTGCATGGTTTAGAACAGAACACAACAAAACATCACATTCCTTCACGCCAACTACATCTTCACAAGCATATAACAGAAGCTGTATTTAATCTCAGAAGCCTCATAGAGTATGCAATGAAAATTACCATTTGTAAAAAAAAAAGAAAAAAAAAGTATTACATATAATCCAGTCCAATCCTAACAAAGGAAAGCAGTGTTAGAGTGAAAAGGGGTTTGTACTCTGGGCCACATTAAGTCCAATCACAATACTACTGTTTATTTCCAAATGTGTCCTGAGTTAAGTGGTATGTAAATATTTGCTTAAATTCCTCACTCAAAAGTTGGAGAAAAGTGCACTGCTGTTTTAAATATGGTCATAGTGTCTTACAACTACTGGACCTGCATAAAATATGTCAGAATAAATCAGTTGGTAATTGTCACAGCATATTCAGAGCCAATATAGAAAATAAACAATTAATCCTTGAGGCTGTCATGACTCATAATGCTGGATACCTAAAAAGAATCTTGACACTTGTGAATTATAAAAGTTTTTCATGTGTTAAAATTAAATTTCAGAAATCAGTGTATACAGGTTATGAGAATATTTTCCAAGCCAGGACTAAACCACAAGTTTGATCGACATATCAATCACAAATTAAAAATCCATACTCCATCTTTCTTTTTGAGAATGGCTTCTTGTTTCTGATGAAGTAACAGCAAGCACTGGGCTGGAATTGGTACTCGGTAAGCTTTGATTTTGTCATGGCCAATGGTCCTTATATCTTTCTAGAAAATGAATTCTCCAAATGATGTCTGACCATGTGACCAGAGAGAGTTCCACTGAGGACAAAGGTGAGAAAATTTACTTTTGCCAAAAAGAAGACTCCCTTTGCTTTTAACCACACTTCCAACATGGAACATAATAAATATATTGCAAATAAAAACAGCAAAGAATAGAGAATGGACACATGATGCTACAGGGTAACATTACTTAACCTCTATAACACTAAAGCCGCAGGTTGTGCCTCTATGATTTTACCTCATTACCTCACAAACTTCCCATATGTTTTGCAGGGGGCTTGTTGCTTTCATTGTGATGAACACATAATCAATGTGCATAATTTAATTTACTTTATATATGTGTTTATATATATGTTTAATATATTATGTATATTATGTATTGTTTGCAGTGTGTTAAAAGTAAAAGACAATCTAGCTTTCAAGTTTCTGAGCATATTTTCACCTGGCTTCACCTGTTTTTCAGATGATACCTTTTCACATTACAAAGCAATGAAATGTCCGTCTGAAATGGTTTCATATGTATCCAGACAATATTAGGGGCATTCAAGTCAACACATTCTTTTCAACAAGCGAAATTATTTTACCGCACATAAAAGGACATGTCAAACTCTTCATGTTGTAGTGAAGGCTGCTGATGCCACCTTGGGCTGATTTCAGAATTTCTTTAATTAAAATTATCATGTCTATATATATATATATATAATTACTACATGACATTTTACTACAGAATTACTACAGAAAAACTACTTGTTTTCTGGAAAAAATGGAAAAGACACTTCAGGGTCTACCAAGCACTGAGTCAATGGCCTTTTCAAAGGAGATTTATAAATGCTCGGGTGGTCCAGCTGTTTTATTGTATAATTACCTCTGCCTTTTGAAAATAATACATGAAGTAATACATGAAGTAATCAAAGTAATACATGGAGAATCAACGATTCCACATCCATGCCCCATATACTATTTACTTATATAGACAGTTTACATACTGGATAATCTATTTACACAGCTGGACATTTTATCTAAAGTTCATCATAGGTGCTCAAGGGTAAAAGAAAATTGAACTAGCCGCCTGTGGTTTACAAGCCCTGCTCCTTACCACCATGCCATATGGTTCAGTCCCTTCTGGCACCCCAAAACAAAATCTTTTGCTAAAGCATCTCACAATGAATTGAATCTTGAATGCAGATTCTTAATGGATATTAAACATCTGTTCACTCTCTTTCTACAGGGAAGGATCTGCGCATCAGGAAAGGTATCTCTTTATACAAAGCATTCAGGTTCAGGAGCTAATGTGCGCTGGATTCTCCCAGGTCTTTATGGCTTCCTGTACTCAGTATTGCTAGGTGACTCACTCTGCTGGGCCTCTCCCAGTGCTTCACTCTGTTGGCCTTTCTCTCTCACGGGTTCTTCTGGAGCACAAAGCTGCCAGGCGACGTGACCTTGAGTTCGCAAGAGACTGCAGCGCTTCAGACATCCCTGTCACTCACCTTCAACTATCCCATCACGACCGCGTCTCCTCTTCTCTTATCTGAACCTCGCGAGCCCCTTTCTCATGTCCATGTTCACTCAGACCATCACAATGAAAGTAACCTGTCTCCTTCTGTGGTTTCGTCTTTCCCTCCTCCTCCCATCTGTCTTAGCCCTTCTACCTACGCTGTCATGCCTTCAGTCTCGTCCTCCCATTGTCGTTCTGTGATCTCTCTCCTCTGGGACACCGGAAGCATCTGCCTCCAGCCCACAGCGCTCCAGTACATTGCACACCCATAGAATAAAAGTACAATCACCTATGTGCTCCGTGGAAATAGAGCATATCCAAAAAGGCTGTGAATCTCATCCACTCCCCGCATCTGTTCTCCAAATTCTTCCTCCATCTTTTCTGCTAAAACAACCTTCATCTGAGAAATCCAAGACATAAGACCCTTACTAAAGGTTTGTCTTATTTACTTTTTAAATCCCCCGCCTCTTTCCCCTTCCTCATCCATAGGAAGTAATGTGGCTTATTGGTAAGAAGCAGGGTTCATCACCTGAAAGTTACCGTTGTGATTCCTGTGTGGCACTCTATTACTTATGCATAGTTTGTAACCCATATTACCTCAGAAAACATCCAGCTGTTGAAATGGATAACAAGAAAAAAAGTATATAAATTACTCAGGAGTTGAGCATGTGCTATAGAAATGTAATGCAAACTCTCAGGGCCGATGACTTTGCATTGTTCCTTGAGTATGAAGTTGTAAATATCTGTGGGCTTTTAAAGTCCTCACTCGCCCAGACTGTCATCCACACAATACCACCATCCTCAGTTTTCAGAGTGATGTGTTCTGATTTCTAATCTCTCACTATCAAACCAGCCACTATTCTACCCACCCCCCAAGCAATCTCTCCACATCTATGTCCCTTAATCTCCTCCATCTTTAATAAAAAGTAATAAAATGACATCCTGAGAAAGGCACACCTTACATCTCTCACTGATCCCTCTGTTCAAAACAAAGTTCAAAACAAAGTATGTATATCTATCTACACACATACACACACACACAAATACACACGCACACACACACACACACACTATATGAATATGAAAAGGAATGAACTGGGTTGATTGGTGGTTTAAGTTATGCGTGGACTGAATGATAAAATGTGTGAAGCAGTGCTGCTGTGAATATCACTACGTTATGAAAAATACTTTTATCAGTCTTGCATTATCAGTCTTACATCTTGTAAATTAATCAATAACGCATACACTTTATTCCTGCCCCCATGTAGTCATTCAGGAATAAAATCCCATTTCCTCAGGTTAAGCAAAGGCAGAGGTCAAATTACTTGAGCAATATTTTGAGCCCTCCAGGAAACATTTGATACTGTCAGCTACAATTTCGTGTTGGCCCCACTATGCAAAATTTCTGTCAGGTTGGATCGCGTGCACTCCAGTGAGAAGCTGGCAGCAAGGAAACATTTCATGGTTGAGTCTGACGAGAGCTGGCTGCAGACAAACCATGAATTAACGTCACAGTGTACTCTCTCTGTATTCCCCATGCAACAAAAAGCCTTCTCCCATCCAATATTTTTAGCTTGCTAAAATCTGAGAAAGTCATTTGTGTGTGTGTGTGTGTGTGCGTGTGTGTGTGCTCTTCTCTGTGTCTTGCTTGGTGGACTCTTCTTCATTCACCTTTATTTTAGTCATTTCAATATGAGCATATATCACTAGCATTATGCAACCGAAATGGGTGTGCATGGGTATATAGTTTCTCCACCTTTGTAATCTTTTTTTCTGCAAATGAGGTATGCAGTTAGACATAAATGAGGCATACATACAACATCGGAATTTAACCCAACATAAGAAATGGGAATTCAAAACAAATGGATACAACAACACTTTATGACTGCATATTAGAGTTACATGATGGACTACCCATTTGATTTGACACATTTCCTGCATTACATTGAACTGGTAAATTACATCTTTATTTCTTTGTGAAGCCTCTATAGTGGGAAGCAAACAATCATAAGCATTAAAAAACACACTTATTCAGTGTAATAATGTCATATTTTTAGTCTATGTGATATTCATTTTTTGTTATTCCATACTGAAGTGATAGGTATGCCATGCAGTCATATATACTTCACTAATATTCTTCCATTATTTTATATATAGCCTAACATATGATCCTGGTCTGAATACTTGTTCAGTTCTGGATCTGGCATTGTAACCGTAGCCCGGAGGCAGTGTCTGTCTCTGCTAAGATATAAGCAATGTAGGGCAGGCCTTACAAGCATGTCAGTGTATTGTTATAAAATAAAGATGTTTTTCTACCTCTGCTTATATTTTACAATTGCACCTATGTAGTACAACATAGCCTACAAAGCACATTGACTTGAACATGAAATGTATTATGAATGTCCTTGATTCAGTCTGAAATAAGATTCCTACAGAAATGAAGGAAGAAGAAAGGGGGAGTCTTTTCCCTTTCTGTAGCTCTTTTATCAGTTTCTTGTGATTGGAAAAAAAAAAAAAAATCACACCGATTGCCCATGATTCATGCAAACTACATCAAAATATAAGGCAAGTTTTAATTTCAAAATTCTGTGCATAGCTGTTTAACTGGTAAATATAGACTTGGCAATAGATTAAATGCAGTGAATGTTAGGACGAGAGTGTAATATGTGTATAACCTGCAATGTGCAATCATGGATGGGCACCTCTAGCCAATGCTATCCATTATTTATTTGTTTTTTGCCTGTTTATTAGCAAACACCTGGGGTTTATGTCTTATACAAATAATAAATCTCATTCAGTACTGCAGCACAATAAAATTCCTCTGAGACTATGGCCCTAAAGGACTAACATTGCCTATTCATGATTCAGACAGAGTTTATGCAAAATGCTGACTATTTCCCCAGCAATTTCCAAGATGTCATCTGTTTTGCATGCGTATTAGAGTGTGCTCTAAATGGGCTTTTGAATCAGACAAACTTGAGTAAAAGAATGCACTGTTGTTACACTTCTGATGTGGCTAATCTTATTTTTATGCATTTTGCAAAAAAAATCTATCATTCTGTTTTACAACTTTCAATATTTACGATGCACCACAATTACAAATGCATGACTTGCTATAATCTGACTTTGTCATAATGGAATCAGAATACAGTCATTTAATTGTTTGTTTTAATTGTTTGTAGTACTGCGGTATAGAAAAGTGAATTTATGAACCAAAAAAAGTTTAAAAAATGTTTATGAAACAAATCAACGATGAAGTTTTTCTGCAACCAATCTAAAACCTGGCAGAGACAATTTTCCTGCTTATGCAAACAAATGTATGAATATAGGAGCTAGACACAGATGAGAATATGAAGTTAATATTAGATTTAATTATGAGTCTGGCTGCTTGTGAACGAGCCTACCTTTTCATTTAAAATTCTACCAACTCACTTGTGAGTCCATTCTACCTTCTGGCAACAGGAAAACAAACCTTAAGAAGTTCATTTTGAAATATGTATCTCATATATTATACAACAGAGTCCCTTGTTTGAGTGTACCAACAGAATGTGGAACACGAAAAGTCTTAGACTTTCTCTGATGTTCTGATTCATTTTAAAACAGAATTTTAGAGCCAGTAAAACTTGACTTACCCTGAAAAGTTGTACAGCAATATTCAGTCCACAGTCACCATACACATTGCAGTCCACAGTCCACAGTCACCATACACATTGCTGTTCTGACTTCATTATTACTGTCAGGGTTCAATTCAAAGTATCATCACAGGATAATTTCTTTATAAGCAACCATCGACTTGTTTGCAGTTTTAAAAAAATATTTATTGGATTTGGAATTTTTGCATTTGCTTAGGGTGACAGCATTTGCTTATTTGTCCAGGGTGACATACACAACTCATTCAAGTCAGTTTTTGGCACCAGATATATTCAAAGTTACTTTGTTTCAACGGTGCATGTAGATATGCATTTGCCTCCAGAGAAATGTTTCATAACGGCTATCAATCTGAGGGGCATGACAGGATTATCCATCTTTCTCAGACACAGTGTGACAGCGGTGTGTGACAAATCCTCCCCATTCACAACAACCCAATCTAAATATCGAATGGGTGTGACCAAGGCTTCAAGTGACCAGTGGCAGTGAGAGAAGCATGCTGTCCCCATCTGCAGTTACATATAGCCTTCTGGTGACTGCATTGTCTGAAAACTTTACTATTAGTGCAATGTGTGCATCATGAACATAAAAACAGGACATTCTATTCACAAGGAGCTTCATCATGCATAATTGCTACGGATAACACAGTGGAAGTTTTCCTCTCGGCAGACAAAAAGGGGTTATAAATTTTTCTAATCAAATGAATTCTCGAAAGGCCAGAGTAATCAACCAATCGGCTTTGGATGACAGATCTTTTCTTGTGGATACTAATGGGCTGCTGTCCTCTGAAGGGAAAGACCATTGGAGGGATAATCAATATGGGGGATAGAAACAATTTCAGATTGCTTTATGAAATGACACTCACCAACAAGATTTATCTAGCTATTGCGAGATCTTTTGTCTGGAGAATCGCAGCAATGAACTACATGATATAAAAATGAAGTTACAGATATCATATAAATAATTCTAAATTTGTTATGATTCAATATACAGCAAAGCATTTAATCATAGTGAAATACTCATTTATCCTCCTCTGCTTGCATCCCCTCATTTATGTCCATTTTAAATGCCTTTGTGTAGCCAGGTAGAAAATAAATCTGCTCCACATCTGAATCTAAATTTGTCAGTACATCCTCTCCTGGTCCGTGCATGGCAAAGCATATATACAGCAACACACCCATGTCTTGAGAACATCCCTCAGGAGGATTTTTTTAGATACAACTTATTTAATTAAGAATGATCCAACCCTTTTGTCTGACACGATCTGACCATAATTAGGTCACATTAACCTGGAAAGACCTTAAGTCAGGCAGCACACTCTCTCTGTCTACATGACCAGTGGGAGCTGAGTGAAAACCTGACACAGCCAGTTCCAGTTTATTAGTCCAAGTGAGTCCAAGCCTACATATGGCTGTAAAATGTGATTTAATATCAAAACAGGGCAGTCTCAGAGTACTGTAAATCTGTGTCTTCAATGAATAGATTTTCTACCATTTTATAATTTCTACAGTAAATAAATGTTTTTTAAAGCTACTGGCAGGCCTAGGATCTTGTATGAGCAATGGGGAAATGCAATTTTGGTACAGGTTTATACGTAGGACAACTGTTAAAATACATGACATAAGTTAAACTATGGTAGGTCTAATACCACTGTGGGGTACAAAAAGCAAAAATCTGTGCATTTTCGTGTTCTCTGTTATTCACTTGCATTATATTCCGTTATTATGATTTTTAAGCACACACCCTTATCTAGTGTGACATAATTGGCTTTCATGTTTGTATCCATTTCTTTTTTAAGCACATACCCCTATCTAGTGTGACATAATTGGCTTTCATGTTTGTATTCATTTCTACAGGTGGATATTCACTGAAACAATCCAAGTTAAATATCTTACACAAGTTATGGCAATGGTGACCTGAATTCAGTCCTGCCACCTTATTGTCACTTTTACAGTCCTCTATTGCACACACTGCTATGACACAGTACCAGCTTTGTCATGAATGGGAAGATCAGAGAAGGTCCTTGAACAATAATGGAAGTTGAATGTGTTTTTTTTTTTTTTTTATGGTACAGTTCCTGAACCTTCCCATCCTTTCAGAAAATAAATCTTGTGATTTTTAGTGTCCTCTGAGGAATTGGTGATGATTCAAAGTTTACTCTCTGTACTCAGGATTACTTTAGAATGGAGATGAAGATCACGATGAACACTGCTTTATTTGTTGGTTTTGAAATTTAGAAAACCTACTATGCACAGACCATTGCAATCCGCTACTCTAGGGTCTTTGTAATTGGGTTCAGTTGTATCCGTTGTGCATGTATATATCAGCTTTCCTTTCTAGGGATTAATTTAGAATTTGGTATAGAATTATTAAAACTGTACACACATTATCACACGCCATGCAAGTCTTCATTGTTTGCTTGTCTAAATGTAATTTTTAAAAACATAATTGCATTCTAACAAGGCTTTAACAAATGTGTACGAATTCCAGGAACCTTTGTACATCTGTGTCACATTTAACAGTTTTTGTATCAACCCTACAATGACATTCCTTCCTTGTGCCATAGCAATCCTTTCACCGCATTTCATTCATGTCCATCCCTGCACCTTAAAGGTAAATTATTCACAGGCAGATGGACAGACAAACAGATACCAGGGATGACATCCACTCCACCCACCACTGGCAGAGGTAACAAATGACCTCCAGGAAATCCTGTGCAAGACATGTCTGCCCTTGAAATATGAACCTTGCAGCAAACATTGTGACATTTCAAAAGGGTATGTCTCAGGCCAATCTGGGGGCATCCCCATACAAGAGGCCTAAGAGGATTGAGGAGCTTCAATCTGGCCACAGTATGCTTTGCTCTTTACTTTGAATGAGGGATTTAAGCAAGTATATATTTTTTTACTTAATGTCAGCAACCACCAAATTAAATGCATTGCACAATTTAAAAAAACAAATAAACAAGCAAAAAAAGGAAGTGAAATAAAAACGCCAACATACAAAAATGTAGCTCTATCTTAACAGAGCTGACAGAGTGAATCTGTGCATATGGGTCAGGGAAGAGCCTCCATCAAAGCCATCCTGCAAGCTTCCATTCCCTCAATCTTGAAAAGCCGTGCATTCGTGGCAACATTCTCCTCTGCCAAAACCTGCTCCCGTAATGCTCTGAAGATGCTCTGGTGGCCTGTACCTGGAATCAGCCTTTGAACGTCTCTGTGCTCATTACTCTGACAGCTGCTTAGCCTGCCCCCCCCCCCCCCCCCCCCCCTTCATCCCGGGCCTGTTATCACATGCTGTTGGATCCTCCGCTCTGATTAACCCCAGCAATATCCCCGTGGTGGGAGTAATGTTACATCGAGTAATCATCCTAAATGTCCTTCCTGGTTTACGGGGATGTCCAGCCCAAAGACACCTCCGAAAGCAGACCTTCATTGAATGTGTCAGAGTCGTGTCTAGGGGAAATAAAAGCCAGCCTTCTGTATCGCCTTGCTGGCTGAGCTCACAATTTCAGGTTTATCAAGCAAAAAAACACTCAGAAGGTGTACGAAACAGGATGGGCTGTGGCCAGAAAGTGAATGTATACTTAATGCTTCCTTTTTGTTTATGATATTCTTTTTCTGTGCAGTTTTAAAGCATAATTTTCCCTTATTTTATTTATAAATTTCCTTTCTTTCCTTTCTGCTTCTTCTTGCTACTTAATGACATGAATTTCCCTGGGTTGCGTCTCTCTGAATAACACGTAGGGGAGTTTTAGCACTGACTTTCTATTTCCTCTTAGGTGGCACTGCATCAAACTGCCATCTGGAGCATGTTTCTTAGGTGCTCCGTAACCAGCCGTGAATGTGAGGTTCCTGGGAATGACATAAAACCACAATGAAAAGAAAAAGCAGATTTTCAGAATTAGTCAACAGCAGGTAATAAACGAGGACAGGAACTTGAAGAAACAAGCTGAGATCATGGCAAGCGTTTGCTTTTTTCTAGGGAACTGCTTTTTCTACGACTGCACTGATGTTGTTTAATCAGACAAATATTACGTCTCAAAAGCCAAATTTTGGCAATTAACAGGGTGCGTGAGATGTTAATGTGCAGCTGTTCATGACTGTGTGTGTGTGTGTGTGTGTGTGTGTTAGGCATGGGACGATACACTCAGCGCATAATACAATATGTTTCACCAAGGGAGTTCATGAGAGGAAATAACAAAACAACATTTTCTGAGAAATAAGATGATAAAATAAAATTGTGACACAAGTGAACATATTTTCTTTTTTTTTCCTTTCTATGGATATCAAAGCCCAAGCCATGTTAATTGTCATGACCATGGGTTTGAGTGTCATGTTGGTTTTATACAATGGATCCACAATTGGCTGAACTCTCCCTAGGTAGTGTTAATTCCAAATAACAAATTGGAATAGTTATATGAAACCACCAATGAAAGTAGTAACTAAAATGTTACAAAAGTTACAGTAACAATTACAGTAACTTTCCCAACATTTAAACGGTGCTGCTGGATTTGCTTCCTAGCCAGTGAATTTACTCAAAAAAGATGGTAAACCCTTACATCTTTGGTAACTTACCTGTTTGTGATGAGGAATGGATCAGTTACAATACTTACATTTGTTAATGTCCAATGATATTAAAATTATGCATGGGAATTCTATTTACATTTGGTACATGAGTGAATATTGTCACAACTATAAGACTGACCTATAAGAACAATGGACAGAACTAATTGTCTCTCTATGAACAAATAAGATCTTTCATGTTATTTTATGCCTGGAAAAAAGAGTTTCCTTAATTGACCTTGGTTTTTGCTGTTTTGATTCCCTCCGGAAACTGCCCAGACAGTTGTAAAAATGATTGATTGATTAATTTGTGGGAATCCATTTGGGGGACATATTCTGAGGATTTTTCTTTAGGGGTCTCTTGGTAAAAACGTGGAAGTGAATTATTCACACAAGCCACACAAATTATCATACTGTATAGTGTTGCATATAGTATGCACATTTTAAATCTGACATGCAAGTCACATTTCCATGCATGTGAAATTGGCAAAAATGTCTTAATATTGAATTATTAATAAAGTGAATATTTTTCTCTTCTCATTTTGGGTGACGTTCTTTTGATATTTGTGTCCCTTGTCCATACTGTAGTGATAAGTCAGTCCTTGCCTTTGTGTCATTACCTGTCAGGACATCGTCTCTTAATCCCAGTCCCACAGTTCAGTCCAGTGCTGTGTTCAGTTTCAGTGTGGGGTGCTTATAGATGTCCAGAGCATTTGGAGCATCCATATAATTCTTGCCATTTTTACATCTATTCCCACGTGACGATTCCATACAGATCTCATGGATCTCATACAGAGTATGACTCCCTGTAGCCAGAACTAATGGCTCTGCTGGTGCACTGTCCAAGTCAAACAACTGACTGAAAAATACCACCATCTTCTCCTGCTCTGTCCAATCTCCGCCCTTTTCAATCCTACACATTTTGATACACATGTTTGGAGTTCCAATGTCACACCACGCCCCGCACGCACACACACACACACACACACACGCACACACACACACACACACACACACACACACACACACATAGTTAAATGTGTGCAACATACAGCACATGACACATACATCAAGTCAAAGTCAAAATAATTATCTACAGTTGTGTATTACTTAACAATTCATTCAAAGAATTGCTAACAATATGATGTTTCTTCAGGTGCTGCTGTGTTTATTTATTCATATTTGGTCATATCTGTATCATATGAGTGTGTTGGCATATTCTTTGTTATTCATAATTGTACATCTCAATGATTTTAATGTTGTTCTATTGTTTATTTTTACATGAATTTATTTAGAGGAATTTGGAACTGGGTTGACCTGAGATTAAGTTCTGCATGGTAAAAGTGTGTATTATATGGGAAGGTATTGAAGGTACTGGATATGAGTACACTGGTATCTCTAAACCCCAAGTGTATTTGTTGTTGGGGTATAATATCCAAATCAGGTTACCTAATTAGTGTTTTCAATTATTTTAGCATGAGTTATGGGATGTGAAAGCTGCAATCATATGGATTTCATAGGTATTGATGGACAACTGGTCTCCCACTGGTCATTACTGGAATACTGAGCATTTCCCCTTTGTGACAGGTGATACATTCATGTTGTGGCCCACAGACACCTTAAACATCCTTTATTAATTTCTAATGCGGCGGCTGGCCTTGGGAAGGTCAGTAAACAGACCTTGTTAAGAGTCTTCACCATATGTTGTTGGTGTCTATACATGTCGTGGTATTAATTAGTGGAATTCTCAGGCCTGCCAAAGTTTGCAATTAGCAGTGGCTGACAGTGCGAGTATCGATCTCTGTTGCTGAAGCTACCTGCGCTAGCACCTAAGGCCAGCCTTTAGTCATCCGGCCTGATTATTAGTCTATGGGCAAATTAACTGACAGGAGGCTTGCAGGGCAAAGCTACTCTGCTGCAGAGAGACATTGAGGATTTTTTACATTAAATGTCGAGACTGTCCCCTGGCTAACGTCAGTGGGGGTCTGCCTTCCAAACGAACCGCATGTTTAATTAAAGGTAAGCCCTGCTGGAAGGTGGTAATGCTGAAGGCAAACCTTCATGCAGTGCAGTGACCACACTGTGGTTTAGACCTGCCTAGCATGCAGATGCCTATGGCAATACCCATGAGTTGTGGCACTCAGCCATTCATGTGCTGTATGCTGGTAGAATTTTCTTCTGGATGAGTGAAGACATCTGCTAGGTAGTCTCTCTTTTAAACTCTTGTAAAGACTTATTCTTACAGGTTGTACACCTGTAAGAACAAGCTACACAAGCTGATTGGTGCACATTTTTTCCAACTATCAACATACTTTTACAAAGTAACTTAAGCAAAGTTGTTCCAGACAGACCTGCTTTGCTGCATGGGTGTCACATGATTGAGCATTTTGCTTGGTAGATGTTTGCATTTAGCAGAATACATACATGCATCCGCCTGTGTTACGTCTTCGGTGCTTTAGTTAAGCACAGTGTGACACATAGGTGAGTTCCCCGATGGGTGCATTTTCCATGAGCAGGACACACTCTTCCCTCTGTAAACATGCTCTTCTTCACAACATTGCCCAACTGTTTTCCAAGCTGCCAGTATTTAACACTCCATTTAAGCTCCAGGGCCGCCTAATAGCCTGGCACACCCTGCCAAAGCATTTTGTCATCGTTCACACTGCAATAAATAAATAAATAAACAAACAAACAAACAAACACACACATTTTCTAATATATCATTATTATTTTTTAAATCACAGCTGTTATTTTTTTTTTTCCCTGGGTAATGTAGAAATGATTTTGAATGTCACCGGATGCATAAGTGTCCTCATTTGTTGGCTGAAAATCATGTCTTGCAGAGGAAATCTGTTAGCTCTACATAACCATTATTCTTAAATCATAATGACTCACATTGAATAGGTGCAGTATCCAAATGCCAGTTTTAATTCCTGTGAAATATTTGAATGACCTAAGAGTTTTTCCTTCCTTTTTTGCGGTTCTCTGTACACCCTTCTGAATGCACTGATCATTTGTATGCCCAAAATGTATCTGTACAATGCAGGAAAAAAAGGTGAGTAGTCATTAGAAAAAGAAGCACATCTCAATGAGCCTGTCATTATAAACACGGACACAGGATCAAGGTTAAAATGTGGACATCGGAATAGCATGACCTGAGATATGCAGAAGTTCCAATAATTCATGTATCCCTGCTTCAAGAACAACATATTCATGCAGTGCAAAGAGAAATATTGGTATAATGGCCTTTTCCATAATTGTAACACAGCCCTTACTGTCATCCAAACACACACACACACACACACACACACACAGTTTTTGTTTACATGACAGTACATGAGTAAACACACACACACACGCACACATGTACACCATATGCGGCACACTGCCAGGGGTTACGTTAACTGCCGACTTTTGAGAGCTTTGGTAAGTCAGCCACCTTGTAATCTCATTAAAGTGCTCAAAAAGGTGTTTCCATGTTGCACCTGGGTACTGAATGCCTCTGGTGAATCTCAGGTCTGTGCAGCTTAAAGCTGTAAAATCACACCTTTCACAACTGCTCTATTAAAGAAACCAACTGCCCTATATAGACCATTTTTCATGTATTAGTATACTCCTGAAGTATTTCACATTTTGATACACTGCTGTGTTTAAATTATCATTTGCAGTTATTCCTGACTATATTTGCAATGTGATGTCAATTTCTATTTTGCACTTTAAATAAATGCTTTTGTTTATTTTTTCCTCTTGGGGTGGCTGTCTCAATTTATTAACATAAACTTGTTTATGAGTGAGATTTTTAGGTCCTATAACCATTTAAAATATTTAATGACTAATTAATCTTAATGTCATGTCGAATATCAGCTTGTAGTACAGTTCAAACAGGAAAAAAGAAGAAACACAACTGTACTAAATTATTGTCAGTTGTACAAATCACTGTGCACTCACATGATTATTTTGCACTGTATTTTCCCATAATTGTTAAATATGCAATCATTATTATTATTATTATTATTATTATTATTATTATTATTATTATTATTATTATATGGTTGTTTATTTCTGCAACACTACATTCATTTCTAAGTCACATTTTCTGGCAACTGTCCATTATTCTATTCCATCAGTTCCTACCTGACTATAAGGACCTGGCACTAATTAAATTTTTCTCACTAGCTACATAAGAATGCTCTTGTTAGATAATAGATTCATATGAATGAATTTAAATTTGTTACGCACCAATTTCCACAGATTAAACTTTATGGACTGGATTTTATTAATTAATGGGGGATGTTGAGATGCAAGCAAAACTCAGTTATTGGCGTGCCTTCTTTGCACAGTGCCCCTTTGAATTAATCTGACCTTCAAGGAGTTGCCTGCACAGCTTCAAATAAACATACACTATAAATGGACAGTCCTGCTTATTGATTGGTCAATGAGTCTTGACAATGTTTGTGATACATGACATCCATACTGTTCAGCTGATCACCTTCTCTTGTATACTGTCATAATCATGCATAACCATCAAGTGTGAAATTATAAGAAATTCCAGTCCCAACACGCCAGTCACGCTGGTCAGCAAAGAGTGGCTCGACATATTATTGTACTCTACCTGCTAAAGAAAGGAAGGGAACAGGCAACTGACATGTAGCTTATTCGTGAAAATGAAATGAAAATAGGGAATGTACAACAAAAAAGAAAAGGGCAAATTGAATTTTATTCACGCTGACAGCCATATTGAAATGGAAGTAAATGTAAGTGAAGATAGCTGTCTAGCATAGTGGTAAGGAGCAGGGCCCATACCCAAAAGGTTGATGGTTTTATTCCCGATGGAGAACTGCTGCTGTACCCTTGGGAAAGGTACTTAACCCAAAACTGCTTCAGCAAATATCTAGCAGTATAAATGGATAACATGTAATACTATAAGCTTTGTAAGTTGCTCTGGTTAAGAGTGTCTGCTAAAAGGTAATAATGTAATGTAATGAAACATTTGCAAGCACCTTTATCCCAGCAAGCATAGACATCCTGCCTTCCATCTGTGTATTCCATGTTGTGACTCTGCATTACCTGGTACTTCAAATGAGAGCTCCAGCAATGGTCACCCAGGGGTTAATGGAGATTCTCACATCTTTTTTCACGCAGTGTCGCCCTGGGCTTCCATTTTCCACTGAGATCATATGGTGATTGTTGATTGATTTGGTGATTTGTCAATTGATCTTTTTATATCTTTCACACAAAGGATAAGAATGAAACCATTGGTTTGATACAAAAAATGCTATAGTTACTACTGTTACATCTACAACAAGTGGGTGGCTAGCTAGAGAGCTACAGGTGTTAGCAGCTAGCTTGCTGTTCCTAAAGTCCCTGTATTATATAGATAGCTAAATATGAATGATCAGATAGCTATCAGAACAAGTACTACGGCAGTTCCTGTCTCCACCAATCGATGTGACCACGGGCTACTAAGATTAACTAGCTCCTGTGCTACTACTCTGAATACCTGGGGTTGCAGGCACTTGGCAGCACTTCATAACAATTCAAGCTATGACAATATTCCTGACATACTGCGCTGCAGTCTTCTGAGCCTTATCATCGAAATATAAAAGCATCTAAACACATTTGAAACATTCTTTTGTGAAACTTTAATAGTGACAGACAGGATGAACATCATTGACAAGATGTTTTTCGGTAAATGTTACGTGAGTGGGTGACTGTTTTGGAAGAAGAAAGCGTGACTTTATAATTCTATTTTCCCCACTTTTGGTTTGGAATGTCAAAAGGCAAGCAAAGATTTGCTGCCTTCTTTTAGCGCTACCTTGATTTTTCATCTATTTATTTATTTAATTATTTGTTATTTTTAGCAATTATTTAATTAATTCCAGGGCTCCTTTTGGCTACAGATCACACGGCATCATTGAAAGTAAATACCAGCAGTGACTTAAAGTAACTTCTGACTTTCATCGCATACACAAAAACAGCATAAAAGAGAGAAACTGGGACATTTGCTCGTCCCAAGACACAGACTCATTTCCCATTTCCCTCTCATGTCTAGTGGTGTCTGTTAGACTGTGCTCAGTCACCGAAGGCTGACAGAGAGCCACGCTCTGAATGCCAAAGGCGTCCTTTTATACTGTACTTCTGCTTTGTATCTTAGTTTATACCATATGTACACAACAAAAAAAGTGAAGAAAAAGAGAGTCAATGAAATGACATCACTTGCATTTGTACTTGGTGTCCCACTCTTAGTCTTAGGAAAGTTAACATTGCTGTTTTAGAGCTATGCTCTGTAACTGTAGTGCATTTCTGCAATGAGTATTTGGTAGTACCTCAAACTTCATTACTCATCACTAAGGACAAAGTGCACTGAATAGACACTCTAAAGTATACTGTTGTGGTATTGCTGGCATGTATAACCAGAATTTCTGTTCACTGATTACTCGTCTGGTGAGTACATGAGTTGACATGTTTTTTGCTTAAAAATGTTCAAATATTTGTTTCCCCAGTGATATAATTCCTTTAAAAGCTATTTTAATACCAAATTACTGTACACGTCAGCGATCAAGGAGGTAGAATTACGGCTGTAGCTGTTCTTTTGTGGGCAGCACACCATGTGCCATCTCTGATCAGTCACATCGGATGGTGTTTACAGCATCAATATCTGCCTGCGTTGTTTTACTGTCCAATTGGATCAGCCTTATATTTCACGTCAAATCCCATCACTTTTAACAAAGTGGTTTGCATGTTAAGATGTCAGTTGTAATTGAATTTATGTTGATGAAAATCCATATCATCGCACTTAATTTTCAAATGGAATGACATTACTTTTAATGTAGCACACAACACAATATACAATGTCAAATGCTGTGAATAATCAACATTGTATCAAAATACCACACACAGACAAACAGAGAGAGAGAGAGAGAGAGAGAGAGAGAGAGAGAGGAAGTGGCAGTTTGATTTTCCTCCCTGCTGTCTAGTTTTAATCAATTTAGACATATTTCAGAAATCTGAAATAAAATGTATTAAATATTTTTTTTTTAAATCATGTTTGTCTCCAAACAGTTTCTCCATCCTCTTCTACCCAGTAACTATTAACTCATTAAAAAACATAAAAAATAAATAAATAAAAAATCTGGCCCAAATGAAGACACAGACACCTGGCAGCAGTGTGGATACTGATGTAAAGAAAAATCTGGAAATACAAATTTCATCTATTACCAAATCATTTCGCCGTCCTGTTTTCTCACAAGAATGAGCTACAATCTATGGGAGAGGGAAACACATCCACTTTGACCAAGCCGATTGCCATTTCCTGGAGAAATGTTTAAACATATTAATGAATGTCCCTACAATGAATCTGTATTAGTTTGATGGCATATTTCATAATATATTCCTTTATGATATTTAAAATATTGGGTTCTATAATGTTGCAGTTAAACCATTTGAGACATCTTGCCTCCGTTTCCCAACTAGAGAAAATGTCCCAGTAATAGCGTCAGAATAGTACTTGCCATAATAGAGACAGTAGTGATAACAATAGTATTAGCAGCAGTGTGGTTTATAGCCCATGATTACTAGCTGATACAGGTGGGACACTGTCATTGTTCCCTTGGGCAAGGTGCTTAAAATCCAATTAGTTTCAATAATGGATAACATTGGATAACATTTTTAAGAAGATCGTAAGTACAGTAAATAACTGTAAATAAGACTGTCTTGTAAGCAAATTGTTGCTGTAATTACTGTAGTAGGGAAAAATAGTAAATTCTTTAAACATATGCTTTGCCTCAATACCTTTAGTGAATGAGTGAGACATTTTATAAACATTCAGTAATTCTGGAACAACACATCAGAGCTGGTAAAAGCTTGATTATATTATCACTTGTAAAAATATATTGAGAAAGTATGACTAATGAACACATGTCAATTCCTTTCCCAGCGAATATTTCAGTTCGTTGAGGATACAAAATCCATTTAATGCCATAAAGGAAACAAAATATCGGTTGATTGTTTTAATTGGAATGGGGAAAAAGAACACTTGTGAATGCTTTGCTTATGCTCTTTGCTGACCCTTGAATGTTGCTTCACCGACACCAAGGAGCTCTTGAAGATCCTGAAGAGGGTCTCGGGCACCAGACGTACAATTACTAATGAACACTGGTCTTTCAGCATGCATGCATGCCCATGTGTGCGCTGTGTTTTCAGCATTGCCTTATATCTCATAATTGATATTATTTATCAGAATTACCAGCTATACCATGGTGCCACATTTTTTTTCTTTTCCCAGGGACCACATACCTGCTAGCCTTTTCCATGTTAATGTGCTTTAAAGATTTTCTTTAAAGCTCACAGAGACCATGAGGACCGAAGTCAATTTGCATACTTGGCAGTAACAAATATCTCAACATACACATTAGTATGCTCTCTCACAAGCAGCAAATCATTTCACTCTAAGCATGTTTCTGTAAATATGTTGTAGTGTACTGACCCATTCCCCATCTGACACATTACCAATGTTTTACTTTATACCTATTTACATGAAGTGCGACTTCATATTTTGAATGTCTTAAGTACACTGTATCAAAAACGCATTTAAAATGTTGCACTCACAGAGTGGAATCCAAGCTCCTCCTGGGATGACAAATGCAGCAGAAAAACAGAACATGTCTTGTACTGTAACTAACTACAAAAGTTACATGATAAATGCAGTTTGTTAGTTTAACATTGAGTATACTTAAGTACTTATTCATGTCTTCCCCAGTTATTCCAAACACCCACCACATGGCGACTAGAGGATATATTCTCTTGTGGCTTGTGTAAAAGCGATCATTGCTGCTAAAGTAATTACACAAAACATCAAATTATGAAAAGCAATTAAACAAGATTGTCATTATGGAGTGTTTTACAATTTTTACACTGTCTGTACAGCGCCCAAAGCATCTCACTTATAACTCATATTCCTTTTTTTTCCAACCATGCCATCTATTTTATTTATGGTGGTTACCCAAGGTCAATACCAGTTCTCTGAATTCATGAATTAAAATGGCACACTGTACACAGGGAGACATCAAAGAAATGACAAAAAAAATCTACAGCAAAAATATATGACAGAATACTTTGATTCTGTTCATATTCTGTCAAAGCTAGAGCGCTCCAAGGTCACGCATCGGGGAACACAGAATCGCTTTCCCCATTGCGTGGACAAGACAGGGAGTAATAAGAGCCAGGCACTGGTTATAAGAGAGTCTGCAGGTTAAGAGGACATTTAGGGTGAGCAAATGTGACTCATTTCAACAAAGGGTTTGCTACTGTATATGTCAGAATATTCCTTAGTAAGGGGGATGACACTGAATGGGAGCTGAAAGAATGTCCTCTGGGGAGTTCAGAGGATTGGAGAGGTAATGATGAAGACTTATGGAAAATCCTGAGAGCACCCACACCTTCTCAGTATTTAGTGGGTTTTGGATTTGAAAATGCCCCAGGGTATTGCAGCTGGCTTCCATAATGCTAGATTCATATTATTTTCCTTTTGCCTAGTAAAGGTGACACAAAGGCTTTGAACAGGTTCGTCACAGGCTACAAATCAGCTGATGATGACAGCCCTGTCTATGTGGTGGTGTTTGCTTGTCGAGTTCAACGCCGCTGTCGCTGGAGACAGGTACCCGTGTCAGAGATGTGAGCGCCGAGATTTGTTGATTGACTGCATAAAGCCACGCTTCTGCCTGTTCACTTCGGGCCTGCCTCATTTCTCTTTTCCTCCAGGCTCCACTGGCATTGCTTTTGTTGTGCAACATTTACTGACACCCCAAAGACATGTCCAAACCATTCCCTCTTTATCACTTGCGGTGTTGACATATGCATATATTACATTTTATTACTATTATTATTATTTTGTGGGGCTTTAGATATATATTATATTTGATATTAAAAGGTGTATCTCCTGCCTT
Organism: Megalops cyprinoides; assembly: GCF_013368585.1. Taxonomy (NCBI): domain Eukaryota; kingdom Metazoa; phylum Chordata; class Actinopteri; order Elopiformes; family Megalopidae; genus Megalops; species Megalops cyprinoides. The sequence continues at coordinate 12,936,482 of NC_050604.1, forward strand.
CCAATTATGAAGTTATGCCTGTAAAACCATTAGAAATAAATGAATTAAAGGGAACATGCAAGGACTGAACGATATATTCATGTTTTCATGATAATAATGCTGTGTGGAACAGACTGTTACATAATAAGCCTGGAAAACAAAATTCATTCACTTAACTGAAAGGAAGGAGATACCAATAATATATAACAGTAAGAAATTCTGCCCAATATACATCATTAGTCACTGAATATATTTATATATTTACACATGTACATGTTCTTGAATTCATATACTGTACCATGCAGAAAGATAGTGGTCTCCTCACACTGCATGGCAATGAACTCAATGTGACAGCCTTCAGCAGCCAGTGTGGGATATCATGTGTCTCTTGATGTAAACAGTATTCTTATTTTAAGAGCTCTCAGCATGGTAGACAATTTACACAAGGGCAAAATCTTCTAAGCTCATTTTATTTAACCAATGATGGGAAACCAATATAATAACTTCATGTGGTAACATTCTAATTCTTTTCTTTTCTCAGGGGATGTGAAGGCATTATGGAAGGACTGAAGGGCATGCATTTTGCATTGATGTAAAATGGTATTCTTGATGAAGACTCCCTCCACCGTACTTCTTATGAAATTGTTTTTGCTACAGTTTTGAAGTTTTGAAGCAAGAATAGCCCGTTTCACTTATTTCTAACCCTTTATTGGGAATGTAAACCCCTCTTATAACATTGTGTCTATGGGGAAATTACATTTAATAGAGTTTCCAGACTTTTCCATACATTTTGTAATAAAAATGAAACTATGTTATATATACACACATAAATATTGGCGCTGTAGGTGATAAGTAATGTTCAGAAAATGTTTCAGATGTTGCTTTCATCAGTGAAATGACATTGTTGTTTACTGCTTTTATACCAAAGCAACAGATAGAAGTTAATCTGAGAAAAATTCCCATTAACTGCAAGTACAGAGAGCATGTACAAAACACATCCAAAATGATATACACAGTCTTCACAACCCTGGCTTTTTTGTCATCAATGAAATAGAAACCTGGCATATGGTTAAAAGTATGCACAAGCTACATTAGCGAACAAATCCAAACAAAAACCATTATGCTTCTTCAAAATACTGTTTCATCTACACATACCGTGAGTATTCATACAAATGTACCCTCAGATTACACTAAATACTGGTCCTGAAAAACAACAACAAAAAAAAAACCTAAAATGACTTTATTTCAAACTGAATTTGTGCACGCAAACACACAAACACTCACACACACACACACACAGACACACACAAAGTATGATCAATTTGAATCATAGCCTGAGTTTGACAAATGCTTAAATATTTTAAAAAGTTATTTTTAGTTACAGCATCCCTTGGTTAATGTTAATGTTTCTAAAGAGCTCTGGGAATACATTACTGTAGATTAAAAGATACAGCAGCAGCTAGATTAACAGTGCACAAATGCATCACTTCATTAAATATCCAATGAATTATTTCCAAGCTGAATCCTTTGCATAAGCCTATCTATCCTGTTTTGTGTTGGTTAGGCCCTGTCCGAAGGGCTTTATAGATTATCCTTGAAACCTCTTAATCAACATATTATTTTTCAAAATTGTTGTTCATCTGATTTGAATGCACTTTAAAAAAAGTGTTTTGGTGGATTGCAGTAATTTGTTAAAACAGCGGTGTGGAGTCCTGGCCCTGGAGTCCCAAGGCCCCAAGTGGAAAGATGGTCTCTGAAAGCAACTTGCATTACTTATCAACCAACTTCCATAAAAATGTAGGTGTGTCTAAACAGCGTGCCGCTGCATTCTGGGAAGTTTGATGTACAGAGTGATTTACAGCATTTGCTGTAGCACTTTACATGGCGCATTATTTAGTAAAGTAAGGTTTATGTTCAAACACAAATCAATGGATAAGTGCGGAACAATATGACATTAATAAGAGAGTGGAGAATGAAAAAGGAAAAGTGAAGTCACAGTGTTTGGCTAGTTGGCACAGTAATCACTCAAGATTTGTGGGTCACTTATGTTACAGTAGGATCAATGGTACAGCCCAGAAATAAGGACACACTGGATGCAAATGCTTTTCAGAAGTTATTGTAGCGCTCCTGTACTTTGTACAATGTACGATACATTTAGTAAAAATTGGGATTATTAGCAGGATTACAATTTTAAAATACATTTTAAAATAAAGAATGACATACTACAATGCACATGTGCACACATTACAACAAGACCACTCTGGTCTTGAATGAAACGATAGCCAATCTTACAGTTGCCAATTCATTATCATGGCCTCTAGTGAAACAAATGCTGTCACTGGGTGGAAATTTCGCCATTATTTTGTCTTTAAAACAGAAAAGGGGAACAGCATCACAGTACAATGATCAACGTAATCAAGTTGCGTTACTTTAATATTGTGATACTTGGATTAGGTTACTGACTACATTTTTTAACAGGTAATTAGTAATTGTATCGGAATACATTTTTAAAGTAACCCTCCCAATCCTGGATGCCACTGTGTGGACTTTCTGGTGCTTTTTCTTGTCTATAGCCAAGAGCCAAGTGCAGTCCTCCAATTCACTGGAATACCGACCAATCACTATACAATATTTTTCATATGGTAACGCTCACAATGTACCACAGTCAGGCACATGACATGCCAAAGCTGACACCAAACCTGGGCCATAAGGCTCTGTCTGGTGACTACACCACTCCATCAGATTTAATTATTATTAATTAATTCATTCATTAATTACTTTGTTTATTTGTTTATTTATTTATTGACAGACATGCCTACAAACTAGCTAGTTAGCTATCTTATGGCCAGCTTCTACCTGATGGCTAGCAAAGTGAGAGATCTGTGAAAAGTGTTGTCAGAATAATAAAATCAGAATTTTCATGTAGACAACATATGCGGCAGAGAGTCTAGTCTGCATACCATAAAGACAGATAATGACTTCAAAATATTTACAGAAAGCTACAGATTTCAGTAGTGTTTTTTTCCCTCATAATTCTAAATCAACATGCTTAGTAACAATGACCTGAAGGGTTTGGAGCAGAGAGGCTGCTGCTTTGCCAGTTACATGCAGTTGAACAGGTTGCAGACTCACTGTAACATTGTGGAGATTCCTTGTAACTAGGTAAATTTGTTAAAAATATATGTTTTAGTCTGCTCTTAACACCAATGCACTGATTTCCTGTTTTAGTCTTCAAAACCTGGACTGGCGCTATTCTCTGATTGTAATGTTGATATTAGAAGTGCATATTTTACGCTTTGTTTACAATCAATTGTAGATTGTGAATGACGTGATGGGGGTGTGCGTAGTATAGATTGCCATACTTCATGGTGAGACCAGTGGTTTCAGTGCAATCTGACTGTCTCTGGTTCTGTTTTTAGTGTTTGGGAAACTTTTGGCATTGAATGCATTTTGTTGTGGAATTTGCATTCCAAGCGTAGTGATTCCACTATTCCACTATATTTATTTTAACATGCATTTTTCAGAGAGGAACAATGATGAAACAATTGGATCACACATCAAAGGTAAAGGTATTCGATACCTGCCAAATTGGCTAAACTAGACCTTGAGAATGTTTGAAATTTTTTTTATATGAATTATGAAATAATACTCTATACAGACTGCTAGAATATGTATGCATTTATGCTTAATTCATGACAATCTAAGTATATAAGTATATACAGTATAATCTAAAATAAGCAAAAAAGGTGGACAGTTGGTCTATACATGACCCTTGAATTCATCACTAAAAGTTAAGGACAAAACACTTTGGCGGTTAGATGAAATAGAGAACTAAGCTGTGTTAAACCACAAAAAAGCAATCAAACACTTGCACCCTTGTTGCCCAGAGGCTAGATATCCACATTGGATATTGCATTTTTACCAGGCTTTCCATTTTCATCCTAAATGCCATTTCTGCTCAGGATTAGATTCCCTACTATTATTTAAAAAAGTGAGGACACTTGCGACCTACTTTTCCCCATCCCACTTTACCCATCAGCAGAATTAAATCAAATGGAACACATTAAAAGTCACACGGCACGGCAGACAATGGCTTTTCTGATTGCCTAGCTCAGCCTGGTGGCACTGTGAAAGCTATAAAAGCCATTTGTATCACCTCATTTCATGGCCCCTGAAAAAGAAGGACACTGGCTGGTGCATGTGGGATCATCGCCATTAGCACCAGTTCAAATAGAGCCCAGCTGTTAAAGATTGTCCTGGACGTTTATGAAGAATTAGGATAGGGCTGCCCTCACGCTGGATATTCCACAGGCTGTTATAGCAGGGGAAACACCAGCATTTATAAGTGATTGCTGTGTTTTATTTTATTTTTCCCTTGCATTCCATTACCAGTTTGAGAGCATTGTGCTGATCAAATTTAATTCATTCTGCTGGAATCCCCCATGACTATGCATGCATGTATCTTTTCTGTATTAGTATTAGTTTTAATGGTATATGATTGAATTGCACAGCCAGTACGTATTTGGCGACTATTTCCCTTGACAGTCAAATTAGTGTTGATATGAGGGAAGTAACACAAAAAGACCACAAGGACCTCACTGAGTTGCAACGACCATGGCATCTATTCCATTGCAACCTACCTAGCTAAGTTATCTGTGTCACTAGCTAGCTGCTCTGGTGGAATTTGGAGTTGTGTCATTTTGAACAAGGGGATTCATTAGTGTAGACAGGTTAAGTGTTAAGTGTGCCACCATTAACTGACTAGCTAGCTGCTTTGGTAGTCTGATGTTGTCATATCCAGTCTGTTTGCGTTATTCACTTTAGAACAGTTATAGCTGCAAGCATTACATTACTGTGATTTAGCAGACACTCTGACCTAGAGCAACTTACATAGGTTACAGTTTTTTTGACTGTATATAAATGTTTATAAATGTTATCCATTTATACAGCTGGATATGTACTGAGGAAATTGTGGGTTAAGTACCTTGCCTAAGGGTACAATGGCAGTGCCCCAGCTCAGAATGGAACCAGCATCCTTTCGGTTATGAGCCATGTTTCTTACCCGCTATGCCATACTGCTGCCCAGAAAGCAACAGTTAAAAGTATTATAATTTTTGGTTTAATTTTCATCATTGTAATGTAATGATAATGTAGTGACCTAATTTCATTGTGTAATAAAGACATTTGATCTCTAAAATAAAGCTCATAGTGAATTCTAGCTCTCTTCTTATATGAGATTTAAGTATTTCACGACCATTTAAAATTTGCATGCATGGGTCTGTTTTATAGAAGAATCAATACACTTGGTGATGCTAATTATAATAAATTACACTACACTAGCTACTTCTTAACTGTTTTTTCAGTTTTCTGCAGTATGTACTTACAAAGGCACAATGACATAGGAGATTAATGTTGTTTGGACACAATCAAGCATTCATTCATTCAAACATTTTGATAAATACCAGACATTTAAGATTTATTTCTTGTTGTTGTATTAGGAGCAAAGCTATGCCAGTCTCTTATCAAATGGTTGGGCACTACCTGGCCCCACATTTCATGCACCATCCAACTGTTTTTTGGTTCAGTCATGAAATGTGGCCTACTATTCTGATTTGGCAACCGGGGAAGTTGCTTTCTTTTAAAAGAGCATGGGTGGTTATGGAAGCAGGACCAGAAGGTATCAGGTTTGAATCCCATGTATTGAAGATTTCACATTCGCTAAATGAGTTTAACCTGAAATTCGTTACTAAATATACAGTTAAATGCAGGCATAATATGTAAAATATAAGCTATACAAGCAACCCTGCATGAATGGAAATAAACAGGATGTGCAGGATTTAAACTAATAGACAGTGTACACATAAAAGAACACTAAATGAAATGTCTTTTATTATGGTATATTCATACAGACTGCAGTATGACAGCTATGAAACCTGAAAGCTAAAAGCTTCTAATGGCACATACAAAACCCGGCAACAACATGTGCAGTCCAGTCATCATGCAAATACAAGCCAGGCAAAAATACTGCTGTTGGCTGAGTGGATCCCAGTCTAGAGAGGTCGAGAAAGCACCCCCGAGACATCATTCTCAAGGTGTGGCAGCATCCCAGAAAAGTGGGTGACTCAACACTTGCTTATTTTTCTGTGACTTGGGAGAGAATAGTTATCATGCTACACTGACAAAGCAAAGGCTGGGGTTTGTTTTAATGGCTAAGCTGCTCTATTTATATTCAAGCATTACGAAGTGGTTCAATTACCACTTCCTTCTTATAATACCGTGCTTCTAATTCAGCTGCATTCAGTCACAATGTTGCATTCAGGTTCATCATTACTGAAGCTGTAAACCTACACCAGCAGACTCTTCAACGACAAAAGACACAGGGTCACAACAAGTGTTTCTCATACATAAGTGTACTATATGCACAGTACCTAATGTACTGCTTTTTCTTCACAACAGCACTGAGAAAGTATGTGCATGACAGTCTCACAAAAAAAAAAAAAAAAAAAAAAACATTGAGTTGATTCACTGATTTATTGTTGACAACAGAGACATTATAGAGGTTATAGTTTAGCTGGGATACACCACCAAACACTAATCCTAATACTAGACAATATGTTTTACTATAATTCCTTATATGGCAGATGCATGACTACAAGTCATCTGGGCAAGTTCAGATGAAATAAAGAAACACCTGTCATAGATTTTGGGTGACATGTGACTTCACATGTAATCAGTCATATCCCAATAAGCCCTTTCAGACTGTTTGTACAATTAACTTAGTTTACATTACAGGGAGTAAGGTTCTGAGCACTTAATTTCTTGAACCTCATTCAGTAACTGGTCATTAGTATGCCATGCAAGCTGAAAGGCTTTTGCATTTTATATTTGCTACTTAACATTCGTTTATGGTGGGAATGCTGGTTGCCTAAAAATGTATCGTTCTCATATGACGTGCACGTGTACTTCAAAACTGCAGATTGATTTGACAGTAAGACCAGGTTTTATATACCATCTTACGTCGAGACAATACCCAACACATGAATACTTTCCTGCAGCGATTCAAGATGTGCCATGTTCCACTTGGGATTTGAACTTGCAACCTCCCAGTCTCAAGCCCAACTCCCCAAGTTCCATTCCACACTGGTCCCCCAGAGCAGCTTGCTATATAACCTTTGAGCATGTGGGCTCCTGTGGTGTTGTGCCTGCTTTGCTGGGATGAAGTTTGGAATTTAACCTTGGTGTGCAGTGTGAAACACGTTCTCCGCCTGTGGGGTTTTTGGGTGGTGTGAATGCAGCACTGTGCTCCCCGGTGCCACTGAAAGGCCATGCTATCCTCAGAGGCATGTGGGTATATAGGGAGGCAAACATACCACCCAGGCTATTCTTGTCTTTTTCAAACCTTAATGTACATTCTGTTTGCATGTACCCTTGTACTGACCTTTGTCATTTCATCCCTTCCAAACCACGAACACATGAAACATTTATTTTTCTTCTCCTGAACAATTTGTTATTTTCCATTTGATACCACGCTTTCGTCACACTGTGCTTTTTATTGTATTTCATTGCGATTTACACTTAATATGTTAGGCTGTTCATATCTTGGGTACACTAAGCCACTTCTTTTTTTACTGAATTGGAAGTTCCTAAAGACTTCTTTGAAACAACTTAATCACTCTGCGCCATGTTCAAAAGTTTCTTCCTTTATTCTTACTAATCTCTGCGGTGTTCAACTTTCTGAAAGCAATTTATGTTCCATAGCTTTTGGCAAGCCACCAGTCAATCAATGCTTCCGTTCTTGCACCTCCACTGGGATCTGAGCACATATTCTCAACTATGAGCCCAAGAGATTTCTACAACAAATAAATGACAGAGTTGTGGATTTTCCTTCATATTGTGTCATTTGTTCCTTGTTCTTCATTCTGTATGTACTGTACAAGGGTTGTCTTTCTCAAAAAGTGAAGATCATCTGGTTTTGTTGTAATTTTCCCTTGTCAAATGTGTTCTGTTTTGTCTCGAACCAAAGCATCATGCTGCCAAGTAAATAAACAAATAAATAAACAGACACAAATGCGTGAATAAATAACAGCATTTGTGTAGAGCTGCTGTCAGCATTGAGCCGTGCATTGTTTCAAAGGAAATTTTACACGGTGGATCTTACTTTTTTTTGCATGTTTTAATGAAAAATAAGATAAATAACACTGAGCAAACATTTCTGCAAATGTCAGATTTCAGACAATCTATTTCAGTACCAGTTTGACAAAGCTACTTTTCACTGTTCAAATCACAAATCATAATGTAAATCTGATATTTTCATTTATTTTTATGAATCTTGGAATTGACAGCAGGGGGTGGGGGGGGTTTCTGATACATTTCTTAAAGGTACACAGTTACTGAGTTAACATGGCATAGTATTTATTTATTTACTAGTGGGGGGAATTAACAGAACTGAGCAACTTTTATTCTGTCAATGTTTAATAAAATAAGACATGTCAGCCTGAAAATGAAAAGAATGGAAACTCAAAGATGAAAATATGGAAGTGCATCACCGCGTCTTACATAATTATTGAATACTGAAGGCGGAGATTCTTTTGGATACACCGGCTTTGCTTGCCTCTTGGTTTCATGTGAAGCTCGCCACCCTCTGATACAGTCTTAAGCTGTGAGAGACTGTAAATAGGTGTAACCACACTTGGGCCACTCTGCCAGCAGAGTGCAGTTTAACAGCAGCTAGCATGCTAGGAAACTGCCTGAATAGAAAAAAAAATGTATTGTAAATACATGTACCATGTATTTAACTCACTAGGGTAACTAAGGTAAGAGGCTAAAACTCCAGGATGGTGAAATTTGTTATGTCTCTGAAGGCGAGATGAACATGTATGGAACAAAAGTGAAAATACATACACAAGACCCTTGCTAAAATAACACCCATGGTATGTCTTCAGGAAATTAACACCAGAGGTAAAGACACAACATTACTGGTATTTATGATGTAATGTAAAGAAAACACAATTAGTAGAAATACTTGTACTAAAAATTCTCGCTGAGTTACTGATGTGCCTGGGAGCAACTGCATCATAAATGTGTACTAAAATAATAACAGCAATAGCTAGCTACTTTTTAAAATGTGTGCTGCAATTTAGTTCAATTACGTTGCAAACCTAATTGAACAGTGAATAAACCAATGAACCCAAGAGTTTTACCAGATGCAGACCTGTTGTCTTCACTGCACTAAAGGGAAAAAATACAGGGTAACTGAAAGGTCTCAATGTTTTCAGGGGCCTTACATAAGAAACCAAAAATGGCTCCAGTGAAAATGTTATGGTAATCTGATTTTGGTAATTTGGGTAATCCAATAATTTGTAATCTGGAAATTTGGGTATACCCAAGTAATTACAGCATGGCAAAATGTACATGAATGGCATTAAAGATGTACATTTCAGAGGGCAGCTGCATTGTCACAAATGTCACAAATATGGTGGGGTTTTGATGTTCCTCTAAAGGTGAGAAAAAAGCACCTCTTGAGGTGGGGCCACAGCCCCTGTATGACAGGGCAGTGTGACAACTTGCTGTTGGTAAACAACATCTGCGCTCACTGCTTGACATGCCCTCTTCCACCCAGAATTGCGTCGTCCTCGGTTACTCTGTCAGACAGGACAGTTTTCGTGCTTTCTGCCGGAGCCCGGCACTTGTCATCGGGGGCTAAAAATGTATCTAAAAGTGGCCTCCGAGATTTGACCTTGCCCCTGTATATGTACCACATATTCTACAAGAGACTGCTTCTTTTGAGAATGCAGCTTATGTATTTGTTTCAGTCTCACTTAGCCATGGAAACGTGGGTATAAGCATGATTAACAAGTTGCTGTAACTTTTACTCAGCCAGCAGCAGTACAATCCATTCCAAATTATCTGTCACTCTGAGAGTAGAAAAGGCTCTTAAGTGTCTGTAAAACTCTCATTCTCCTCTGGTTTGTGGTGGTTCAAACAATTGCTGTTGAATTTGTTGCTGATATACGCATTCATCTTCACTCAGTTGAGGAGAATAATCTTCCATCCACACACAATCAGGTTATTGTTTAGTCAAAGGTTTCCATGGTATTCAAAAATCCCCTACATTGTGTGGCTGCTATTCAGTCAAATAACAAATTTAAGCAAGATTTACATTTATTCAATGCATACAGGATATCATGAGATTGGTGGTCACTGAGATCCATGAAAGATATTGTGTGACAATCGCTAAATTTGACCCCTTGCATGAATGCATTACTGATTTACGGACAATATATAATTCAAATCTCAACAGAGAAAATGAGAAGCAGCTGCACTGATTTTAAGATGCCAAAAGACAGCTTTTATTTGTGCACTCCAAACGTCTGCTCACACCGCCATCTTAAAATTCAAAGACTTTGTCAGGCTCGACTTGCACAGCTTTTTCCACATCCACTGGTGACCATAAGCACGATCGCATATCCGTGTATTGTGTCCCATTCCCCTTCATATAAGCAATCAGGAGCCATTACGAGCTATTTTAGAGAGACTGCAATCATTCCTCTCCCAAATGCATTGCGTTGTACAGGTAACTTTAAAAGGTTCACACTTTAATGAGTGTCACATTCGCCTCCACAGTACAATCGTGCAGTGCACCTCATCTCCCTTTTTTTCCCCCTTTGAAAGTTAATGGATTTTGGAAAGCCAAAAAATCCAGAGCGAATGAAAGCGAAAGAGTTTAATTTGAGTGTGCTAACCTTTTCGAGAACTGACAGCCCATTCCGATTAGATTGCTCACTAACCATGATCTCTTCATCTATTTTAAATCATTTATTGTTTTTGTGATTACATCGAACATTCCATTGAGTTGACTTGCACTCCCATATATCTCTATAAAGCGCCGCGATGCAAATATCACAGAAGGTTAATAGAGCATAGAAAGGACTTTTCACAACACCAGTTTTTGGCAGCTTTACAATCGACTTGCTGTTTTACTCCACCAGATTTAAAAACCCACGGTCTGAAAAATCCAGGGATGATTGCAAAATATCACCAGATGGATGTTAACACTTTTAGAGTGTTGTTGAAAGGCACTAGTAATAATAATAATTTGGAAAATGATACATTGTTTAAAGAAGAAATGGTTTGATCTTTGTGAATAAATGTCTTTTGTTACCTTGTCTTTGTGACTGTGGTCTTTGGAATGCAAAGTAAGCAGAAACATGAATATATTATCTACAGCTAAGGGGAATTAATAATCACTATATGACATGAAGATATCAAATTTCCATTTCATGAATAACATTTAAGAATTCAGCAACATTTCATACCATTTAGGCCATTTGTCCTTTCAATTAGATTGCAGTTATGTAACGGTGGTGAACATGTCTGTTGTGACATGAGAAACAGGTTAAAAAGCATTTTATCACAATATCTTACCTCTGCCCAAAATTCTACCTAAAAACCTATCAAAAAATACAACAGTAAGCCATCTTACCATGAAATACCTGAGTAGACACACAACATTTTCTGATATATTTATTCAATATTTAATCAAATGTGTATCCTTAATTTAAAATATGACTCATAATGCTTTCAGGTGAGTTCAGATCAAAAAGATTCTGCCACATACCCTATACCTCCCCCAACAGGTAACATTATTCATCCCAGATCAGCATTTCCAGCTTGAAATTAGGGTAAACACAATATAGTGGGACGACACCAATAAACACCACATTCATAGTTTCCAGTATTGTTTGAGTTTTACATGACGTGTCTTACATGAACTGCTCCCCTGCTCTCCAGCCACACACCTTTATTTAACAGACCTCCAATCAGTAAAGAGGGGTTTATTAGCCAATGCCTGGCTGCCAGGTATTCACACACACAATGACACTTACAATTAACCTGTTTGAAGATGAAGATATTATTGTCAATATAGTCAATGGAAGTGGATATAGGATCCTGTAAACATTAATGCACACATTTAACTACAAATAATACATAACCAATTGGAGTTAAATTGGTGAATTCCAGTGAAGGCTTCACCTTCACATGGCAATTATTGTGTCATTGGCAATAAAAAGATCAATCAAAATGATTAGTCATACCCACTTATGAAAAAAAAAAAACATCAACCAGTTTTAGTTTTACAATGGCTGACACTACCATTTTCCCATGTGATCAGAAGCTCTGCATAAGTGTGATATGACAGCGATGTAATCTGTCCACTATTCACAGCCAATATGACTGTATACTGAATATATCTTAATTAATATTAAACCACAGTGTGTGGTGGTCACGCATCAAATGAAACGTACAACTGTAATCTTTATTATTTCAGTAGGTATATTGGCGGTAGAAGCACTTTCAATTTGATATACCTTATGACCACCATATGTTGTCTATTTTTCAATCATGATTTATGACATGCTCTATGAAGCCTGTTATACATGAAGCATGTGTCATGTATGATGAATACTTAATTCATTGTTTCTGTCATGCTTATATTGTGCTTAAGAATATTGTTAATGCACTATTAAGATACCATCAATATTATGTTGTACAGACATTATGGTTCTTGTTTGTTTTCATGCACCAGTTTATGCACTTTAAATTCAAGGAAAGCAGTTGTATATGTTATATTCATAATGATAAAGAGGAAGAAATGTATACAAAATGTTATCTATGAAATGTCGTAAATGTTGTATATACATCTGTTCATTTTTAATTCGGTTGGGAAGTTCAAAATGTAATTGTACTGTCTTTTTAATTTTACAAAAATAAAGCACCACAGATCTCTTATGAAGATTAAATATTTTAATGTCCCTGATTATAGAGGAGATGTACATAAGCGAATACATGAGGCTTAACCAATGAAAAATGAAAGAGTGAACCATAATTTTGGAAAGTTGAAATTTGAATTTCTGTACTGAGGCTTGTATTGAACTCTTCTGAAGTTGTTAATGTGCCAGAAATATGTCTGTAATCCCCGGTTACAGACAATAATACCATTTACACACCAGCTGTCACTATCCGCAGAAAGGTGAGAAATTGTCAACCGTGGAAAGCGGCACCGACTGCCAGCTAACCAGATGCTGCCTGGTAAAGCTTTCAGCTGGAGAGAAGCCTGCCAGAATTTGGCCAACATTGTCAGGCTGCTGTGCACAGATTCAGACTGGAGTCTGCTTCACATAACTGGTGGGCTCCAGAGGCCAGCAAAACACCTGGGTTTCTTTCCTGTGCCATCTAGTCAGCAACAATATTTTACAAAAACCACACAGACACTAAATAGGGGGGCATTTGATTCTACCATGCAGGGCTTTGTCCTTTAACTAACATATTTAAGCTAGTGTTACTTTCTGCGTGACATATACAACATTATCATTACGGTGACCACAGAGATTAATGAAAAGCTGCTTAAATAGAAAGAAGACTTACTTAAAGCTGTCACACAAGGCTAGATGTAAAAAAAAAAGTGGTAGGACTGAATAGCCTCCAAAGTGTGGGGGACCATGTTTTCTGTGGTATATTAAAACATAGTAGCTTAAGATACAGTATTATAAATCTGATTTATATTTTAGATTCGTAAATGGGTTGTAAATATATAAATGCAGTGAATATAAAGTGAGTGGATGAATACATGTAATAAAAATAATTATTTGTGCCACATGGGGACAATAAATAAGTGCTAAAGGTAAATTGGTCAATTATTTATGAAAACCCCACCACCATTTCATGTAAACATCATTTATATCAATCATGCAGCTTACAACACTGCACAGTTTCATTCATATGCTCTCTTGTATTTCCACCTGCTACGCACTACTCCCAGGGAAAATGTATTGCAGGATGAACTGAAACCAGTACTGCCAGTACCAGTCATTGCAGCTAGGGGATCCCCTAAGAAGAATGCTCATGAGTCTGCCGGGGGCTATGGCCCAGAGTGGGGCAAATCAAGTTTGAAAAGTCAAGTTTCATACAGTGCCACAAACAAAACTAAGGAGTACTCAGACAGGCACTGTCCAAAGTCAAGACTGTAGAGAACAAGCCAAGAAAACGTTTAGACAGCAGAATCTGACAAACATGGATGGCATACCCCATGCAGCTGCAGTATATGCTTCTACCAAGGGGATGCCATTGAGCAAAGGTTAGGAAGCCTAGACTCATGGTGGAATGTACAGTCCCTGAGGGCTGGGCAAGAGAGCCAATCCACTCATTTGCCAACTGGACCACTGCCACAATCCAGTGTGGTACAGCCTGCTTTTAGAAAGAGGCTTACCCAGGAGCTCAGACTTATAACAAAGAGCTCATCCGTTGACCTAAACAAATTGTTTTGGTCAATATAGGTGTAAATAACACAAACAAGGGCAGCGTAGTTTCATGTGGTCATCCTCACCTGACGTGAAGGAAGGAGGATGGAATATAGAAAAGTGTATGGAATGGTCAATGTTGGAAACAGACTGTTCCAGAAGAGGGATTCAACCACAGGATTACCCACAAATCAGGTAGCCTGAACCACAGCAGACCTTGTGGACAGAAGGCACGCAACTTGCTTGGCTGATGTAATCACTAAGTGAAATGCAGAATTCATATACAATGAATAAGATCAGGCTAACAGAACCTTCCTTCTGTGTGACTGCCAGGTTAGTAGCTGTGGGAAAATCTGAATAGAAGAATCATCTCCCTTTGAAAACCTGTTATAATATTGCTATTATAATATTGCTGTTATAATATTGCTATAATAACTGCTATAATACTGTTTATCAAGAGACCATTCCAATGCAAGTTGCTGTAAAAGATCTGGGCATCCTAATTTGGAACTACGCAGCAACTGAAGAACCATAGGCATGAGACAATACATGGTGTTCCAGCCAACCAATTCACAAAGATGTTCCACCTATATGAGTAAGATTATCTTATGAGTTTCTCCCACAATTGGTGAGACAGCGTGTCCTTTGCATGTTTAGGAGATGAACAGTTTGACCAGATCTGTGCACTATGGCAGCCTCCCCAGGATCACAATTTAGCTTTCTTCCCATATTTTCACACGGCAAGTGAGATAAGACTTGAGAGAAGGAATGCATACAAGAGGACTGAAGGCTAACTGCACCAATACCCACCCTTGATAGATGTACTGCCCTCATTAACTCCAGGCAGGAATGAGCCCACAGCCACCGAATGCAAGCCTCCTTGAGGAGATCATGCTGCTGCCATGCTGCTTCCTAACATGTGTTAGCCATGTAGCACTGGTATGAAGTGCAGAAGCCAGATGGACAGCCTGTATTTCCAGTATCTGTGGAAGGTAAATAAGAAGTCACCATGATTCCTCTGTAATTGAACGCTGCTCCCCACCATGACAGGGTTGTAATACATAACTCTAAAATTGAACCTCAATGAACCCCCCGCATTACCCCTGCAAGTACAACTAGAGCACAGAGACTTTAGTTAGACAATCATTGCCATACCCCCCTACTTGTCCCTTAAAGGATGATGACCAAATGAGGGTAACCACCTCTGTACAGGCTGCATATTTAGCAGGTACAAGCCCACCTGTGATGTAGATGCTCTGAGGACAATGCAGGTATACCAGGGGACTCCTGGTTGTCCTGAGCAGAGAAAGTCAGGGTGACCTCCTCACTCTCTCCTCAATAGATGGGCTGACATATCAAGGCAATCCAAACAGACTGAAAGGGGTGATCTGCTGGGCAGAAACTTATTTATTTATTTTACTTTTAAACCAGGGTCAGCTGCATGAGAAAATCTATATGTATAATAACCAGAACTGTGTGAGGGACAGAGAGCTCATGAGTGAAAATACATCCAAGACAGTTCTCACTGAGATAGGTGTCTATTCACCTTGTTAAAAGTACAGAAGGCAAGGGAGAGACTTGACAGTGAAACATACTTACATGCTTTTTGTCTTGGAAGATAAAATGGACAAAGTAGGTTCACCATGTAGGGGTATGGCGGTAGGCAACCCTAAGGTCCATCATGAACTGCAGCCTGTGTCCCTCTGAGAGTGAACACCTCCGCCAGCATGTCCCTTTTCCAAAAGAAAAAGGGTGAAATAAGGCATCACCAATGGTCTCCCCATCGGGATGTGGAAATGGCTGCTTGTGCCCCACCACAGGTAGCTGGCCTGTGACACACGGCCTTCTACCTCTGGAGGGCAGGGTAGACTTGGCTGACCCTTCCTGTCACTTCGTGCTCTGGGGTCCTCACAGGAAGGGGAAATGCCTCTTTCTGCCACATGAAATCTCCTTCTCGTCAGCCCAGCCCCAACGGAGGTAACATTACCCCTGGGAGTGAAGTTGTCCCACTATCCTGTTGTCCCTTTGGCTTCTAATCTATGTCAATAGGTTCAGAATTGAAATATATCGGTAAGTGCCATAGGGAGCTTTGCAGGAGCTGTGTTATTTGCAAGTGTTCAATACTACTAGACTAACTGGAGTAATACATGTTTTAGAAACAATTATAAATACAGAGCACACTCTTGAAATTGCTCAGAGTTAAAGACAAAACACTGTAGTTAAGCTGAATATAGGAATACAGCATCTGACATGTAGCATGTGTGTAATCTTGTATTACACTTTGATTGCTGTGTCTCTACTTTTTTTTCTAAAGCATTTAACAAAGGATACATTCTCCCTCCCATACAGGGCTTTGTTCAGCGATGTGTTTTGCCTGATATTATAATCTACAGTTCTTTACAGTTTCATTTTAATTATAGTGATGGCTGATAATGAGAGCCAGGTGATGAGCAAGGTTAATGTGACATGGACAGATTGTCCATATTATAGTTCTCACTGCCAAGGACACACACATTGATAAAAATAAATCTTTCTCTAAGAAAGAGCTTATGGTTTCTGCTTCCCCAGTACTATCCATCAGCTAAATATTTTCCTTTTTGGTCAGCATTATCTCCAACGTCTTAAATTTTAAATGATGGCAGTTCGCCATGTCACAATCAGTTCACACTTTAACTTCTTGAAACATAGGGTGATATCAGAGATATTTTTCAAAGAGATTAGCCCCTACTGAATCCAACTAAATGGAGAAAAGCAAAGCATTTTTTGACTTTATACTCTCATGGTATGTTAGGTTATGCTCGTCCAATTTGTGGGGCCTACATTATTTCCTACACTGAAGCTTTTCAAATCTGTGATTACTAAATCATTAATAACAGTGCTGTGTTTTGTGTTGGCATTCACAAATGACTGAATGGGTGAAGCGTGGTGCACAGGCACTATTTAAGTGACCAATAAATTAATACACTAATACTTATATTGTCAATTTTGCCTTTGACATTGTGTGCTAAAAACCTACATACATGTGGAGTATATGTATTGTGTATTTTCAATAATTTAAACTATGTATCGCTCCCTAAATCCTAAATCATTTAAGAAAAATATTTTTTGCCATTTTTTGTGGGTTTCACAGTTTTTCATAACTATGTCATATATCATTTACATACACTTATGTGTATGGGTAAATCACATCACTTATAAAATGCATTGAGTGAAAGTAGGTAATTTTAAATGCATTGCCCATCGTGATTTCACAGAACACTTACCCACACATATAAGAGAATGAGACTTTTTGGTTGCCTAGGCAACACCATTCTTCAAGAAATGTACTTTGTCTGTCGCTCCTAAATTTGTAACATAAAAGCTATATGTTTGAATCACAAATGTAGAATTGACACTAAAACCAAGTGTCAAATGCTTCAAAATAATCAAAAACACTTCAATGAATAATAAGGAAAGCTAAGAAATACCTACAGTAAAAAGAAAGTGGTGTGAAAATGGTAATGGAAAAGAAATATTTTCTCTTCCCAAAATTTCAACTGCATTTATTTATTTTTTTCAACCTTCTGTCAGTTGTATAGATCATCGGGCCTCCATAAATACCTCATTGTATGGATTTCCCTAGTTTTATAGCTCATTATCATCAAGAACATTTTACCCTCACCATATCCCTCTTCACCCCCAACATCTCTCACACATCACACACACTCTATCCTACAAACTTTTTTTTTTTTTTTTTTTTTTTTTGCGGTGGCAGATGGAATCAGCATTCATGCATTCAGTTGTAATTCATTTGTCAGTTAGAAAAAGGAAGTCAAAGTTGCACTGGAAATGCCGGAGTTGGAAACGACAATACAGATGTTCCCTCCGACAGCTTACAGGGGCCCGCCGGAGCTATATGGCGGCAGGCTCAACGGGTTTCCCCCGCCTGCTTCCTCTCCGAACCATTTGGCTGACTTCGCGGGGAAGGAGTTGCGGCTCTCTGGGATTGTTCCAACGCCCTTGAACAAGACGCCGGCGCGGCCCGCGCGGCAGGGCCTGCGGACCGTGATCAAAGGCGCGGCTAATTGCGTCGGTGTTTTGACGGTTGTTAGACCTGACGCTCGCGCTCAAGTTTGTTTTCCCTTTCTGCTCGTCACCAGAGGTTTGCAGTCAAGGCTTCTCAGGCAGCAGATGTTTTTACCTCCTCTTGCCAGTCTTCATAAGCAGCGATGACTGAAGTCTTGCAGCGGTTCAACAGGCAGTCACTCACTAACTCACACTTGTATGCTCACACGCAGAACCAGCGCAGGTGATGACACACTTGTGAATGTCCAAGGACAACAGTCACACACAAGCTTTATTTTAAATGTGTATGGGTTATCTCAAAGGTAAAAACAGTGAAGACCCAATACATTTGCAGGCCATTAGGCTTGCTACCTGAGGACAACAGACGGAAAAGTTGTTTGTCTAAGAAAAAAAAAAAAGTCTGCAAAAAAAGAAAAATCGTTTGGCCCTTTCTGTAGAGAGGGTGGCCGACACTTCTCCCATAGACGAGCCAAAAATAACAAAAGGGTTAAAACAATAATTTATTTTAAAATACCACAACCAGACAAAGGAAACCAGCCTACATCAACCAAAAGCAGGGACAAAATGAGCCTTCCTCCTGCTCTGCAGTGTTTAATATGCCTTCAATTACTCAGGTTAGCCAATAGGGTGGTTTCCTTGAATTACCATCAGGTGCACACAATTAACAATGATTGACACACAATTAACACTTAGGGAGAGGTGGTGAAGGCTCTTCTTAGCACTGTTGTATGTAAATACCCAGGCCAAACACTCACACATCATTCCCATCTTTGTTGTGGTTTGCTGGTTCAGATATGCCCCCCACCACCACCACGAATGCTACATCAACTCAAGAGGCTGTAATCTCAGGAAATGTTCAAATTAAAAAGGACATGGAGATGGATAAAGAGAGACCTGGCTATGTATTTAGTGCTGTTAGAATTCTCATTCAATTAAAAAAAGAGAATCCCTGTTTAATCAGAGAGGCATTAGTCACTGATAATCTCTTGTGGATTTAGTTTTTATTTATTTATTTATTTTTTCTTTGCAAGTTTTTTTGACATTATTCATCCACTAGGTGGTGTAAAACACAGGGCTCTCGCAGTATGTGGGAGTGTGTTTGCTCCAACACTTCACTCTCCACTGGCTCCAGCAGGAGCACTCTGAGCAGCCAGATCTGTTTTTTGTCCAAACCAGTGTGAGCTGGATGTACAGTCTAAGTCTATTATATTTTTTTCCTATTCTTTTCTTTTTTATTTGTATGCATGTATTGATATTTATTTATGTTTTATTTAATTTGGTGCTGTTGATACATTTGATGTATGAATGCTAAATCATTATTGATGCAATCGTGTAACTGTTTTAGCATTAATATCAAATACCAATGTTTTTTCCCTTAATCTTTCTGTTTATAGACAAGTATACACATGTACATATATGCATATTAGCATGTGCACATGTTTTGTACATTAACTGATTGGTTTTGCACATACGAACATGTTTGATTACTTCTGGTGAGGTGTTTTACTCTAACTCCATTATGTTTTCAAGATCTGCTCCAGAGGTCATTGCTGTGGACGGCTTGATACTAATTACAGTATTGCTGGGATATGGTCATTCAGCAGAAATTACTTTAAGTTTAATTGCAGTGGCTGTGTTAATTGCTCTGAATTGGGTCAATGCCATTTCACCTCCTGTTGTGAAACTGCAAGTGCAGTTCAATGTATGCCGCATGTGGTTTTTGAATGTTTTTACTATGTTGTGTGGGAGGATTAAAGAATGGCTAGCCTTGAGGGTATTCAGAGATACCAAAAGAAGAAATCAATACCTAGAAGGGCCAAAAAACTCCATGGCAATAAACAGGACTTGAGGTTGTGCAGAGAGGCTCTGTAGATGCATTGTAATGCATCACTAAAAGCAAAGCTTTTACAGTTCTACTTGAGAGGTGGAATGTAGATTACAAAACTCCCAAGTGCTATTGAGATAACAGCTACAGGCCTTAAAAACATTTACATTTATATCTTTTGGTCCAGGAACAAACAGAACCCACAAGACACTGCTGAAAAGTGCTATTACTAAGCTGAAAACCATTAACCCTCTGCTCTTGGATGACACGCAGTTGATGTGAGGACAGGTCAAATATATGCTATGATTGCTTCCCTCCCTTTGACAGAGTGTGTGCATTTCTGTGCGTGTATGGATGCGCGTGTGTATGCATGCGCTCGCAATATGAGTGCGGAGATGAAAGGACGCCCACTCGTGAATGAAAGACAGGGGAGATGAAAGGGTTCGGAGGAAACCATGTACCTCAGAACCTGCGCCGGTTGACAGCAATGTCTGTTTTATTTGTCTATTGCTTTTTTTGGCTGAGAGACAGGTATTTTGGAATTGCACAGATGGCTGCTTCCAGCTTTGGCAGTGGTCAGAGGGGATAACAGTACTGGTCGTGCTGTTTTTACCACAGACGGCGAGTTCAAGGGAGCTGGAGCAGGAAGTGTGTGGATGTGATCGTGTGCCCCCTGGTGACCCCTGAACCGCTGAGTGACCCACAAGATTAAAAGAGAAAACTCCATTCGCTTTTACAAATTGCTGCCATATCACTCACTAATTACACAGGGCATCAAAAACAGCAGAAGTCCTGCATCTTTTTTTCCAGAAATGAACTGTTGTATTTATTAAATATGAGCTAAATGCTATTTCCGCTTCCATGTAAACAGTTGAATGTGAGGACAGATGAGTATGGGACATACTTGTGCAGCCATTCCATTTGACCACAATTTTTTAATACATTTTTCATTTGCTTAATATGTGACCTTGACTGCCGCACGGCTTGCACAGCTTGCATTTGACACATTATCTGATCTGTATTGAAGCTGTTGGGGTGACATATCCGGTCCAAGAGCACGCCAGCAGTGCCTGTTGGAATTTTAACTCTCTGGTCATGAATACAGTTTCAAAACTACTATTCCAAACTGACATATTACATGATTTTAACTGAGTTTGAAAAAGCCAGGGGATGGCTGCATAGGGCAGTTTGACTAGTCTCATGTTCTATAGCCAGCCTCCTGCGATATTCTTCCTATGCGCCATTGAACCATATATGCCATATTTCAAGTTTGGTTGCTCAATGTCATTGACGTATAAACATGATTCACTCCTGAGAAAAATGCAACCCTCTAAAAAGAAAATATTTAAAATTATATTCACTGGCTATTTTCTTTTTAAGGCTGTTTAAATTTCAGCATCAACACAAATCTGTGAGTTCACAGTAAACATTAACCAGTGAAACTGGTTAAAATCGATAATCTCTCATACACCTTTGTGATTCCATTTCCTTTCACATAATGGATTTTTACCTTGGTATAAGCACAGAGCTTCAGTGTACCAACTTTTAGCCTTAGTCAATGAAAGCCTTCTGTCTTCTGAAAGCCTGTATTCATATGTAAATTTAGAAAATGATGCACATATTTGCAACAAGTGAGGAAGATGCACGTCAGGTAAAATCTGTCTGGGCTAATGAGAATGAATGAGACAAATGACAGTTTACCTTACAAAAGTCCAGGTGGAGCATTTTCCAGATAAATACTCACTAGTAGGCCTCAGAGAAAATCTGACTTCACCATATAGTGAAAGGCGATGCAGATTGGAGCTTTAGAGGGAGGCAAGTTTCCACATGCATGGATATGTTTGTTGAAATTTATTATAACTTGGGACATGATAACATAGGAATGCAAACATTTATTTGAAGCAAAACCACTAGGGTAAATGAAGCTCTCATCATCACATGATATGGCCATAGCAGATCAGATGAGACCTAATTAAGGTTGCAGTTATGCTTTGAGCACAAAGTTCAAAAGACTTGATAATGAGCTTTGATAAGGTCGCTGATGAGTGGTGACACAGACTCACAGGAGCATTGCTGCATAGCCCGTGACTAAACGACTTTGCGGCCTTAGCTACAGCGGATGCGTGAGTTTACATTTAACATACACTGCCTGTGAAAATATTTTTCCACTGGTTTGATATTCATTCATGTGTTTAATTTATTTATCTTTTTATTAGCTTTTTGGAATGAACCAGGTGATGTTCATTTTAGGTTAGCATTTCACAAAAGTGAATAAAACCAGATTTCAGGTTTTTCTTTCATTGCTGCAACTTATGATTATCAGCTGAGTCTGTAGTATACTAAACATGTGCATACACAACACAGACAATTTTATGTTCTCCATTTGCGTTTGCTATGAATTTACACCATTCGGAATCAATTTAATCAATGATTTCCGCTGATGCTAATTGGCCTAATCAAATCCTCTTACTCAAAGTTTTGAATAACAAAGTGTTACTGGAGCTATGGCAGCCAGACAAAATGTCTGCCTAAATTAAAAGTGTATTCCTGGCTATTATTGATCTAGATTTTTCCTGTGCCATAGAGGCTTCTGAAAGTGCAGCAAATAATTTGCAGTGGCATACTTTTTATGATGTTAACTTACCTGCTTCTCACTGTATTCCTGGCATGTAACAGTCAATAAGAGATTGTCATGAAATATTGATATCGAGTATTGCACTGAGGTTTATGATCACAGTAGAGTAGCTCTCTAGTGTTTTTATACTGCAAAAAAAAAGGTGGTTCCGAGAAGTCTGTGGTGACCAAATGGATTTGACTCAAAAGGCAGGAGAAAGCTGATACCATGTTCAGAAGGGTAATTCCCTGTTGCATGGTGGTATAACTTTAGACTCTATCAGATGTAATCATATTTTCCATATTATTAAAAAGGCTTTAAAGATGAAATTCTATATCACTTAAATGTGCACTGAAATACTTGCAGCTAAACAGAGACACTTGGGAGCATAGGCTAGTTCAGCACATGCACACACACACACACACACACGCACACACACATTCATGGGGTAGATATATTCATGTCAAGAAGATTAATCTGGATGACATTGTGACATTGTTGAATGTACATGCAGTAGATTTAGGTGAAGGCTTTCATGACTGGGTGACCATCATCAGGCGCTCTTTTCTACCCCTATTTGTGGGGGGTAGAGTGCACCAAGCATGCATACTGCTGACATATGCTCAACATCCATGTTCACTTTCTAAGCCAAAATGAAAGAAAGGCAAATCTGAGGTGTGGTCAACCAAGACAACATACGTCTCATTTGATTGACTGGTTTATTTGTTGACTGACTGATTGATGGATTGATTGCATTCTTCAATGTTTGAAAGACAGCGCGTGCAAACTGTAGCAGCACACAGCCCAGAACACAGAATGTGCTTACGCATTGGTCACTATGACAGGGAGAATTTTGTTTTTGTCACACTGGCTCTAGCTGAAATTAGTAAGGACAGTCTAAGCAGTTGCAGGGGTATAAATATCATCTGCTTGGAGCACTCCACTCTGTATCAGTAATACATATGTGAGTGAGATACACCCTTTCACCACATCCTTCAAAGGAAAAAGGAAAAAAAAAACAGGTGTAATTTAATAGCATATGTTTTGTATTGCGTCTACTTGGCAATGCTTGAACTGACTCAAAGGGTTGACAAAGAGTTGACAAAATGATGACACAGCAGTGACCAACATCAAATATTTTATCCTACAAGTAAAGACAGCACCTCCAGCTGGCTTGCCTCTCACCAACAAAGATGCTTCTGCCGACCGGTGCAGAATTAGAACTGTCGCTCAAAGTACAGTCAGATTGCCTTGTTAGCAGCTTTTAATGACTGCCATGCTTCTTATAAACTGACAGCCAATTGGTTCTTAAGGTATAGGCCAGCATTAAAATATACATATACAGGTATTCGTGTTCAGATATGTGGACATGTACAAAGACATGAATAATGATAGTATATGTTTAACATACAAAAATAACTGTTTTATCTTGCAGATATTACCATGGCATCAGGGTAATCAACATATATACTGTATTTTCAAGAGTGAAAGTCATACGACGTTTCAGAGTTTTTTAGAGTGTGTTTTAAAGTAGATTCAAAAGTGCATGTAGTTCTGCCAAAAGAGCAATAAAAATATTAACTGAAAATATATTGCTTACTACAGGAGTTCAATGAAATCTCTTAAATGCATTGCATATAATGCACATTTGAGTGATTTCTATCACAAATATGAATCATCAGAATGTGTCTGAATATCATTCAGCATGTCAGTATTATCTGTTATGTTAGCCAATGTTTCACTAAATGTCACTGGGATTTCTTCTGGGAATAAGATGTGCATTTTCATTCATTAGCCTGGTAGACTGTGCATGGTGGACTATGTAAATAAGTACACTGAAATATATTCCATGGAAAAAAAGCTGAAATATGACCCATAAAACTGACAGCAATTGATCGTCTTGTAGCTAAATTTCACTCCACTTTAATCTGGATTTATCTTTAAAGGTCTGTTGTACAGTATACTAAAGTATTATTACAGTACAGTAGGGTAGTTTTAATTACATGGATTATTTTACATGCATGCCTAACACATACATATATGTCTGATAGCAATTGTACAGAAAAAAAAAAAAATAAATAAATAAAACACTCATTTTTGTCAACTGCTGTGCAACCTCTGCATGTATACTGCTAATACACCATAAAGAAGGTCAGTGCATGGTGATGTTCATACATTTTCAGAGGTGAACCGTACAAAATGTTCTCAGTCATGCAGATGATCTGACACTGCAGTCCGAGAAGGCATTAGCAAAGGCCACTTATTCCTGCCTTGTTAAACGCTGATTGATGTTCCTGGAAACGGCTCACCTCAACTAAATAAGTAATAATCAATTTCTCCTTGTGGTCTGCTTCTCAGGGGCCTCCCGCCATCTTGCGCAGCCCCTAATCGAAATACATTTGATTTGAAGAGATGAAAAAAACATGCCAAAGCGCCTTGCTCGCACCACAGGAAACAGGGCAGGTCCAATGCAGAGGAAAATGAACAGAGACGGATCAAAGCTACCTTAAGCAAAACAAAAACAAACAGGAACCAAACAACCAACATTGATTTCCTGTCTGTTAGAGTTGCGAGGCATTTAGCCTTCTAATACTCGTGTTCAGTCAGGCCTGGTCATTGCATTCTCAAGTATGCAGCTCCAATTTCATTGGCTCAACAAGATACCTGCTTCATAGGGCATCCAGATTTTAGGACTCACCAGCTGTACATTATGCACTGTAACACCCAGCACTCACAAAGCAGTGCTGAAGCATGACAGATGCAATCGTCCTGTACACTTGCATGCAGCCAATGGCTATTTTTTTCCACATTGCAAGTCCCACAGTGCACCAATTTTCAGAGAAAGCTGAATGGACTATAGGCACAATTCTCACTGACATCATCTGAGAAAGTCATAGGGACCTGACGAGTTGTTAGAGGGTGCTAATTAGTAGTGAGACAAGGGGACCCTGCTGGGCTGACCCACCCTATCCCAGCAGTACAGGGAGAAATATTCTCCTCCTCTGTGGATGCATGGTCATTATCAGCTAACAATACAGCCTGGCCTGCATTGGGCTGATCCTTATGTGACATATGTTAAACCAATATCAATGAGACAGAAATAGTAAAACCCCCATCAGTCCACCGGTATGGCTGATGAAAGGCCCCACAAAAATATTTTGGATCTAAATTTTAGTCATTCTGGTGGTGTCACGCATGGTCCTGTTAAACTATGCAGGGTTTTGGCCTATTTGGAGCCATGGAGCGGTCTTCACTCACCTTACCCACCTGGTAATGGTAAAGAAGGTGTACTGCAATATGACTCAGTCCCAACTGCTGCAGTACATGAAAAACAGCCATCCACCACAACAGATGGCATATAGAGGCAACCATTGCAAGCTTGGAAATTCCTCTAAAAAGGATGGAATATGGGTAATGTCTGCTAAAACAAATGTAATACGTGCATATCTCAGATTTACTCCTTTGAGTAAATTTGAGAAATGCAAATATTTGTTATCTCAGTTTGAAGGGCTCTTCACAGTGATGTTGAAGGATTAGATTCATTTTTGGTATGTGTTTACCCCATATATTAATAATAATAATAATAATAATAATGATAATAATAATGATAATAATAATGTGAATATTAAAACAGTATTTACAACACTTTGGTGCAGTTATGTCTACATCAGTTTGGCTGCCCGGTGTTTTGAAATGTGCCTTTTTCGTTGACACATTCGTGCCTGTCCTCTCCTCCCTCTCAGCTGGCTGTGACAGCATTGATCTGTGTAGATGAGATGAGGCCTTTTCATCTGACAAGCAATTAGATTCTCTTCCTGTCCTGGGATTCAAATGAGAAAATGTTGGAAAAGTAAATATTACAATTAATAGTTGTGGGGACAAAAATGACATATAATTCATTTCACTCATGGATTCCAGTGGCCACAAGGACAAAACTCACATGGCCAACTGCTAAGACCTTAAATCCTGAGCATAGACCACTGAACTCTGCTAGAACTGGAATGGCTGTTCTGAGAGATTAGGAACAGCTGTTCCGGTTATAAGAGAGTTCAGTGGTCCTGTGGGTATTAACATGACGTATAAGCCTCTGGTGAGGTCGCTACTGGCCTGTGATGGCGGGGTTGTTCACAAACACAAGATGCAAAGGAACTGGATGAGCTACTTAATATTTAGCAATAAGTGATTGAGTTTACTAAATATATAACATCAGAAGGAATTGAAATTTCTAAATTAGCAGAAACAAAAAGGTCTTACACAGTTCTAATGTAATGTACAGGAGGACCAAAGTGACTTGTATTATAATTGAGCACACAAAAATGAAATTTGAGTTAGCATCAATTATTATTATTATTATTATTATTATTATTATTATTATTATTAGTAGTAGTAGTAGTAGTAGTAGTAATAGTAGTAGTAATAGTAGTAGTAGTGGTAGCATTAGTAGTAGCATTAATTGGCTACACAGTGCCTTACAGACCTTGTCTCATGTAGTGAACCTGTTGTCTGCAGCACATGCATGGGTTTCTTGGGGGAACTGCTTAAAACATATCTCTCACTGTTTTGATGAATACTGTGGACTAAAGCTCAACTACAGCTCACCTCCAAGGAGTTGCCTTGCTTTCCTCTATGCCACAATATTAAAAGGCTTCAGATTTACATAGTGCTTGTTATATATATTTCATCTTTTGCATTAATGTTGACATTTAAGTATGAATTAATGGCTCTATATATAATTTCTATTCACTGCACATCTTGGAAAAAAATGTCAAAAAGTTCACTGCATTACGAAGTAACCTCTCCTGACCTTGAATATATTATTTTGCCCCTGCAATGGAAATGGGAACTTTAGATCATAATTAGTCTGCCCTCTGCTGTGTAGTGACTGCATATTGATCTGTCTCTAAGTGCTGTTATTAAGCGGATGATTCAATCAAAGCGCGTAGCAGTTTGGGCATAACTTTCGATAAAGACTTTAAGCCAGTGTTGTGCTATGTCATAGGTGGCGCATTTTAATTTCATTTCAAAATGATGGACCATAAAGTGAGAGACTAAAGTAGCAATTCATTGAGACTTACACAAATGATGAGGCAAAAAAGTTTTAACATATTTAACAAACATAATATTTCCATTGACAGAAGTGTTTCAATGACTTATTGATAACTCATAGATAGTTTACTACTTGCGAACTTCAATGTGGTTCTGGTCTTATATGTTTTCTGCTTTGCTGCAGTGCAGTAAAGTAAGACTAATCCGCTATAGTGGCTAGCTAGTGATGGCTGCAACATGGTTCTGCTCTATTTATGTTAAAAGCTTTGCAGCCAGCTACCAGCCACCATTTGCTATATAGTTTTAGCAAGCTAGCTGCTAGCTTCCCTGCTAACACAAGTTACATAGCTAACATGCTAAGAATCACAATGCAAGCCCAAATGCTAAGACTAACCCAAAGACTAACCCCTGTGTGGAGATGTGTAGCTTATTTAACTCACTAACAGACTGTGAACCTGGCAAGTTAATTTGAACTGCAGAGTTTGGAACATAGATCCTTTCAGTAATACATACCAACAGGAAATCAAAAGGAACCTTCCCATGGCTCAATAACCATACCCCCTGCACCTGATGTTAAGTAACCAATTAGCAATTGCACTGAACATTTCCTGCTAATTGTCATGTTTCAGAAATGCCGAAGAAACTGTTATATTACTTCTCGTTACTTTTTTGAGATGTTTTTAATTACCTCCGCCAGTCTCCAGAGTGGCACATCCAACAGATTTACTGTGACAGCTCTAGTGTAAATGAGAATAATAAACAAACAAATAAAAAACATTGTTTAATTATTTTCAGACTTACTGTGTACTGTTGTTTAAAATACACATTACAGGCAAAATAAATGATTCTGTATTAACTACTGAGATCTGTCTATTGGACCCTACTCATCAGAATAAACTCAAAAGAATAACATTTAATCCTTAATATCAATTTATCAATTAGTAACCTAAAGAGGAACATACATTTATCAATTTGTAACCTATATTTTACAGAAGAGTACATGCCGCAAATATTACTGTGCATTTTCCCTACGGAATAAATGTAATATAGATAACTCACTAACCCCTTTAAGTGTTATAACACATAATACTGAACTCTCTCTGAGGAGAAATAATAATCCCTAGACTGTCACTTTGATTCAATAAATGTCACAACAATTGCTTCGAGCTACATCAGTGATGCCCAACATGAGGTTTCAACAACCTTAGGTCCAGAGTTCTTTTTTTCCCTTTAAAGCTCTGCTCTGATTTCCAACATATCTCTTATTGTACATTCTGCAGTCATTGAGGTCTACATGCACTGCTTACTTTATGGTTACCTGTGGCTATGCTGTGGCCACTCCGCAGATGAGTTACACAATAAATACTGTTCAGTGGTGGGGAGGTCAATCTGGTTTACACCCTTCAGTTGACTTCATTGGCCAAAGCTTGACCCATTGATAAAGACCTCAGCTACGATGCACATATCAGGAACATCCTTTATACTTTGAGTGTTTTGGCATGATGCCGTCTTTACTTACAAGCTCTGGGCCTCATCCTATAGACAGTTCAGTATTGTGCCTTCAGCGCTTCAAGAATCGAAGAGCAGCCACTTCCACTGTCTGTCAGTTTCAAAAACTGCTGTAAAACACAATACTGCCATTTTTCTTTTTCTTATTCCTTTTCCAAAAGTGACTATGAAACAAAACAGACATAGAGACTGGATTCCACTATTTTTTTATATATTCATCTTTAAGAAAGGAGACCATTTTATACATTTACATTGTACACAGGTTACTGTAGCAAGTGAGCTAATTAATAGCTACTGTCTTTCATGTCTACTATACTGGTTTATAAAGACTGTGTTCCTTTATATTATTTCTATGCTTTTTTCCCCTTCTTCCACCCTGTTTGGAATCACCAGCTGTACATTCAGCACATCTCACTGCAACATCCTCCTCACTTGTGCAGGAGTGCGGGGGCACAGCGTATGTAATCCTTACATACACTTGCACGCCCACAGTATTTTCCTCACTTCAAGCCCCAAAGTTCACCAGGAGCGCAAACGATGGACGGACCACAAGTGCATTTTCCTGACATCATCTGAGAGACTCACACACATCTGACATGTCACAAGGTGCTGAGAGAGATGAGGGGACCCATGGCCACCGAACCCACCCTAACCCAGCAGAAAGAGGCCATTTGTGCTCCATTGCTACTAACTCCAGGTCATTGTCAGTGAATTTCAAAGGTCAGACTGTAACTCAGGTCTGAGCTGTAAGACTCAGCCTGTGCTCAGAACAAGCACCTTCTCCTTCCCATTCAGTTGTCATTGTTCCAGAAGGTTCTTAAGTCGATCAGATTCAAATTCATTCAGAGGCATAAATAACCCACTTCAAAATAAACAGTGGCCTAAGCAGTAAGTAAATCCTGGACTGAGCGAAAAACATCAACACAAGGCAAAAAATATCAAATGGAAAACATCAAATCAAGGCAGGAAATGGTTTGATACATTTGGTCCTCATGCATTTTGTTTTTAATAAATAATTTTGTCGTTTTCTGTATGTTTGCTTTGTATGATTGTTATGCTTAGAAGCATCCAAGTAAAGATGGCAATATGCCAAAATGTGCAAAGGATGAGGGGTGCCTTTATATGGCATACTGTACTCCGCAATCTACTGAGCTGTTCGAAGAATTGCTAAGAGACCAAACCTATGCTGCTCTTTGGAACAAACATCTACTGCAGGGCTCCACAGCAGAGAGCATGGGGGAATTTTAGCTCTCACCGTGCACTGTGGACAAATGTGACCAAGGAAAGCTGTACCTGAGTCAATGTGAATGACCCAAATGAGACATGGCTGGCAGTGGCGGTTTGTAAACAAGCATTTTTGTGTGTCAGTCGCCATAGGCAGGCCTGTCAGCATGCAATTATTATAGAGGACAGAATAATGCGAGCGAGCTGGATGTGAACATAAGAATGGGTGTAAATTAAGAGATCCAACAACATTTTGAATGTAGTGCAAAAAAGAATGTTGTTTTGAAACGATGCCAGTTAAGACAGTAGCGCATGAAATAAGGAGCTTGGCTGACCACGTGAGAGATGTCTCACGTTGAATTCAAAGTGCAGCAGCATTTGTGTGCTTTTGGTTGAATTTGTGTGCTTTTTTTGAATTGAGCATATACCAATGGAAACTCTACCTAGTCCATAATTAAAAGCACCTGGGTGTTTTACGTCTAAAGGTGTGTGTGTATACCATCTGTACTGGATGTATTTGCTATACAGTAGGATAACCTCTGTCTATACCAAAGG
Source organism: Megalops cyprinoides (assembly GCF_013368585.1). Classification (NCBI taxonomy): domain Eukaryota; kingdom Metazoa; phylum Chordata; class Actinopteri; order Elopiformes; family Megalopidae; genus Megalops; species Megalops cyprinoides. Next base: position 12,967,596 of record NC_050604.1, read on the forward strand.
CTGTAAGAAACAAATACCTTGCCTCTGTCTGACCTGCCACAAAGGTCTCCAGTATAGCAGATGATATTTCATATCATATCTTTGCATTTGCCCTCTGTACATCATTCAGGAAGTAATGGCAAGATTACCAAGATAAGATAAAAGTGGTATACTAAGACACTGAATTGAGAAAAAAAAATATATAAATAATAATAAATCATTACCACTTAAAACAGCAGAAGATATTGATCAATGACCAGATTTGATATGTGCAGACTCTCTGCCTCTTCGTCTCTCATCCAAACACACATGCATAGGCTCCAAATGCTACGCATCCATCACTTTCTAAATATCATCATAAAGAAAAGAATGTTTACACAAACTAATATACTATGTAAAAATTACTCTTTAACAAATTTCTAGCAATCTGAGTCCTAGTTACCTGATAAACTGAAATACACAGCGCTATAAATTTATCATACACTTCCCTAAAGTCAATAACTATATGACCAAGTCAGCAATTTTCTCGACAGCAGTTCAATAGATGCTCATCATTGTGGATCTAGATGAGCCCACCGTTTTTTGATGATTACCATCTTCAAGGGCACCAAGACTTTTCTTTTAGCTGTTCAATGCCTTCAGCAAACAAACAAGTATTTTCACATCATGTTTCATTGGCGGATCTTCTTTTTTGAGCATTCATTAATTTAACTGACAGGTCCTCTCATTCAAGATTGCTTACAGAACACAAGGAAAATAAATCCAGAGGGGTGAGGAAGAAAGACCTGCAAATGTGCATGACTGCAGTGTTCTAACAGTATAAAGTCATATTATAATGCTTCTCTCCTTTTGCCCCACAGCTGACTGCCAGACAAGGCCAGATTAAGGCCAGATTCGTCTGTGGCGTTGTATCACAGATGATCCTGCAATCAGTCAAAGGACTGCTCTTAATCTCTGCAGACATTGCTCCTGGTTCCCTGATACCCTCTGCCCCCCCCCCCCCCCCCCCCCCCAGCCCAGCTTTGTATATCCAGAGGTGGTGTACTTCTAGCTGTGATGTCACTTGAGTGCCATCACTGTGTGTCATCCTATTTATAAACCAGCAGTTGTGACACAGTGGTACAAAATCCCTCAGATGGCTATAACCAACTATTAAGTGAGACACCAACCATGAATTTTAATACTGTAATGTCATGGTCTTGGTTAGTGAGGTTGCTCAGAAAAGAATGAAATTAAATGGAAATGAATCCTTATTTATTTGGGGTTATAGTGTCATTCACACAATAAACAATCACTAGCCAGCTTTCTGCACCAGCATACATGTTCCACTCTGAATATGGAGCACTACAAGCCCCATCAACTTAGCATCCACTAAGGACCAATTTCCCCTCATGTACAAAATGTAATCAACCTGAAATGTTCCAGACTACTATGGCCACCTGTAGTATATCTCTGATCTCAGAAACAAATGTCTAATATGGAAACCACATGCAACAAAAATGAATGCCAGATTACAAGAAACAACACGATACAATACATTCACGATTTCATAAATGACTCAAAATCTTTGACAGAATATAGTATTTAAAGTTGTAATACTGTTAGGTCTTGTTGTTACTTCATATTACCACAACTACTGCAAATTCTAGTAATAATGTCATTACATTTGTTTTGCACTGTGTAGTGCTATTCATTAATGTGCTTGTAAAAATCAGAAAGTGAAAGCACAACATTAAATTGCAACATTACACATCAAGTATGAAATTACAACAAACAACACAACTTTACACAAAGGGGAGAGTGAGCAGAAAAGAGATCAAATTGGGGAAACGCAATTTTAAAAAAAGGGCAGTTAAAATAGGAAAGGATTCAACATTTTCATGATCAGGTGGGGAGGCTATGCCACAGTGTCAGCGTGGAGCATGTAAAGGCCTGGTCATCCTACCCAACACAGCTGAGAGGGAGGAGCAGTCAGCATGCCAGGATCAGAGGACTGAAGGAATTGGCAGGGGGAGTTTGGGGTTAGTAGGTCGCAGTTGTAAAAACTGTGGCGCTGAACTGCAAATGGCTTTATGAAAAATGGAGACTGTTTTAAAGCCAATCCAAGATCTTTCAGGGACCCAGTGGAAGGAATTTAAAATTGGGGTAATGTGATCCCTGTTCAGTTTGACATTTTTTGTAATAATTCTTGTGGCATGGTTCTGAACATACAGAAGTTTATGGAAGATGCATTTTGGCAATTTCAGTAATTGAGACAGAAGGAGAATAAAGCATAGATAAGTTTCTCAGCAGTGGATCTAGGCAACACTTGGCAAAATGTCACCATGTTTAATCAGAAATTGTCTGAGTTATTCTGCTCAGAGAGACAGGCAGACAGACACACAGAAACACAGGGGTGATCACATAACATCTGCTCCATCAACCCATGATAGAGATTATAACAGAAAATGATTAACTTTTATATATATGTACAATCACTGTACAATATATTACTAAATGATTATTTTGTGTATTTGCATTTATTACAGAACTGGACATATCCAGTTTCCACATCCCTTCAGCCACAAAATGAATATGAACTCATTTGCTGACTGAAAATTTAAAATAAATAAATTTATGTAGAGAATAACACAAGTCCATGTGATTAATGCCATCTTTTAAATGCAAATTTCCGAAGTGCGCATGTGGTGCGCAAATTAGCCAATGGGCACACATTATGATGCTAACGTAAACAAAAGATGGCACAGAGAGGGGAAGAATCAAGATTCAGGTGCATTAGTATGCGCATGCTAATAGGATACATGGTTTGGATATGAATTGGATAGTTTCCAAACTGTTTTCATTGCTTCTGGTAGAAATGTGTTCTCCCAGTACAAAGCCAGATAATATCACTTATCCATTTTGCTTCTATTCCCATAGCTTGGTGTAAATAATATTGCTTAGTGCACACAAACATATTTTGTACCTCAAGTCTCTCCCACAGGATAATATATCAGATGCATATATTTTCTTATTGCTCTACTAGGGGAATACCTTAATCCCATAAATAAACTGTGACTTTATTATCTGAACACTGTAATCTTTGGCAGACATTTTTATTGATCCTCTCTCACTCATATAACACTATTAACTATATTTTTTAGACATTATACATTTCCCTACTTCTTTTCTTGACTGTGAAGAGTATTGCGCATAGTAACCAGAACAGGTGATGAGCCCTGTTTTATTAATGGAATGACTGTAACTGGTGCAAGAATTTACCATTTGACTGAGGACGACTGTCAGTACTCCCGCCTCCTAGCCCTGCGCTTTTGTTTTTTTTTTCCTTTTTCCCTTGTTTCTGCCCGGCCCTTTTCTCCGCCCCGTCTCCGCCTGATTACCTGCGCACCTGCATCTCATCCCCTCGTCGGTCTGTCCCTTTATATGCCCTGCTCGCTGTTCAGTCTTTGCTAGTTCGTCTCAGTGTTTTTTGCCTGTTTCGTCCCCGCGTTTTCTTTGCTCGCTTGTTTTGTGATTTTCGACCTGCCTGTTTCTGACTCCGTTTTTGCCTGCCGCTTTGCTTTGTTTGCCTGATCGTGCCTTCCCGTTTTCCGACCCTGCCTGTTCTGACTTTCCCGTTTTGGATTTGCCCTCGGACTGCCTCTCTGGTTTTGACCCTGCCTGCATACTCGTTTTTGATTCTGCCGTGCGTTTCTCTGCCCTCGCGTTTTTTGGGTCTGCGACTGTGTCCTAACCTGTGCTGCCTGACAGTACGAACTAGCCAGTATGGACCCAGCAGACCTACCTCACCTGAAGGCTGCACTGGAGCTGCAAGGTGCGTTGTTGGGGGGGCATCAGAACCAGTTGGACGCCATCGGTCGATCCCTGGAAAGCTTCGCGACCAACCTAGCTGGCGTCACTGCACAGCTGCAGCAGCTGCAGCTCAACCTGGGTAGCCGCTCCTCTTCCCCTCCGTCCGCAGCAGCCTGTCCTGCCCGCGCCTCCGAGGCGGGAGCCCCGATTGCCACCTCCGGAGTCGTACGCAGGTGATCCGGGAACCTGTCAATCGTTTCTGTCTCAGTGCTCCTTGGTCTTCGAGCTCCAGCCCTCCACGTTCCCTACAGACCGAGCGAGGATCGCGTACGTCATCACCTTGTTGACGGGCCGAGCCAGGGAGTGGGGCACTGCGGTCTGGGACGCCGATGCCCCCTTCTGCCACGTCTACACCGCCTTCGCCGAGGAGATGAAGAAGGTGTTCGACCGCTCCAGGCACGGGCGCGAGGCCGCCAGGGAGATGCTGCTGATCCGCCAGGGGCGCCGGTCGGTGTCGGACTATGCCATCGATTTCCGCACCCTGGCTGCCACCAGCGGTTGGAACACCGAGGCTCAATACGACGCCTTCCTCCACGGTCTTGCTGAGACCATCAAGGATGAGCTGGCCACCCGGGAGCTACCACCCAGCTTCGACGCTTTGGTGGAACTGGCCGTTCGTGTGGACCAGCGCCTGACGCAGCGACGAAAGGAGAGAGCTGTCGGTGGACTGCCTGGTCCCTCTCGAGCCCTTCCGTTAGCGCTCGCAGCACCGAGCCCCACGCCTCCGCTTCCTGCCTCACCGGAGCCGATGCAGGTCGACCGCACTCGTCTGTCCCCAGCCGAACGTCAGAGGAGGCTCAGCACCAGGTCGTGCCTGTACTGCGGGCAGGCTGGTCACTTTGTGGCGACCTGTCCGGTAAAAGCCGGCGCTCACCCGTAGCGAGGGGATTACAGGTGAGCGTTACCCCTATCTGCCAGTCCCCTGAAATCCGCCCCCTGTTCTCTGCCTCCCTGCTCGTCGGGGATCAGCCTCATGCGGTCTCTGTTTTGATCGATTCAGGGGCCGACGGGAGCTTCATTGACGCCGACCTGGCGGCCCGCCTGCGTCTCCCCCGCATCCCGCTGCATTCACCTCTGGAGGCCCACGCCATCACCGGAGCCCCGCTGATTCGCATCACCCACGCCACTCCCCCGGTGAATTTCCTCATTTCTGGCAACCACCGCGAGGCGATCGTGCTGCACATCATTGACTCCCCTCAAGCTCCCGTGGTTCTGGGTTACCCATGGCTGGCCCAGCACAACCCCCACATCGACTGGGAGGGAAACAAGATCCTGGGCTGGAGTCAATTCTGCCACTCCAACTGCCTTCGCGACGCTCTGGTCCCTGTATCGCCGGTTGCCCCAGCCCCTGAGGAGTTCCCGGACCTGTCGGCTGTGCCGCCGGAATACATGGATCTCAAACCGGTCTTCAGCAAGTCCCGCGCTACCTCGCTGCCCCCGCATCGCCCTTACGACTGCGCCATTAACCTCCTGCCCGGTTCGTCACCTCCTAGGGGCCGCCTGTATTCCCTGTCTGCACCGGAAACCGAGGCGATGAATAAATACATCCGGGAATCCCTTGCCGCCGGCATTATTCGTCCGTCCTCCTCACCCGCCGGGGCTGGGTTTTTCTTTGTGGGCAAGAAAGACGGCTCCCTCCGTCCCTGCATTGATTATCGGGGCCTCAACGCCATTACGGAGAGGAACCGCTATCCCCTGCCGCTTCTGACTTCTGCATTTGAATCGTTGCAGGGGGCTACCGTGTTTACGAAGCTGGATCTACGCAGCGCCTACCACCTGGTTAGGATCCGAGAGGGGGATGAGTGGAAAACGGCCTTCAACACTCCATCCGGGCACTATGAATATCTCATTATGCCATTCGGTTTAACTAATGCCCCTGCCGTGTTCCAGTCCCTGGTGAACGACGTCCTTCGCGACATGCTCAACAGGTTCGTGTTCGTTTACCTGGACGACATCCTCGTTTTTTCCCGCTCCCTGTCAGAACATGTCCAGCATGTCCGTCGTGTTCTCCAGCGCCTGCTGGAGAACCACCTGTACGTCAAGGCGGAGAAGTGCGAATTCGCCCGTAGCACTATCTCCTTCCTGGGTTTCATCGTCACGGCAGGGAGCATGCAGATGGACCGGCAGAAGGTCCAGGCTGTGGAGGAGTGGCCTCGCCCCGCCTCCCGTCGGGAGCTGCAACGCTTTCTGGGATTCGCGAACTTTTATCGACGCTTTATTCGCGACTACAGCACGGTGGCAGCTCCCCTCACGGCTCTAACATCTGTCAACAGAGCGTTCGCCTGGTCCCCGGAAGCTGAAAGGGCGTTTCGCGATCTTAAGACCCGTTTTACCTCGGCGCCCATTCTGACTCAGCCTGACCCTGCCCGGCAGTTTTTGGTGGAGGTGGACGCTTCGGATGTGGGTGTGGGAGCTGTCTTGTCGCAACGCTCATCGGCTGACAACAAGCTCCACCCCTGCGCCTACTTCTCCCATCGCCTTTCGCCCACGGAGCGTAATTACGACATCGGCGACCGGGAGTTGTTGGCCATCAAGCTGGCGCTGGAGGAGTGGAGGCACTGGCTAGAGGGGGCGAACCTGCCGTTCCTGGTGTGGACGGATCACAAAAACCTTGAGTACATCAGGTCGGCTAAGCGCCTCAACCCTCGACAAGCCCGCTGGTCCCTATTTTTCTCCCGATTCCACTTCACCCTGTCTTACCGCCCGGGAGCCAAGAACCGTAAGCCAGACGCTCTTTCCCGTCATTTCACCCCTGCAGATGAGACCCAGGAGCCCAGCACCATCCTGCCCGCCCGATGTATCGTCGGGGCGGCGCATTGGGACATCGAGACCACCGTGCGCACCGCTCTCCGGACCGAACCGGGTCCCAGCTCCTGTCCCCCTAACTGTCTTTTTGTTCCCCAGCCTGTTCGTTCTCAGGTCCTGCAGTGGGGGCACTCCTCGAGACTCGCCTGCCATCCCGGTGCGCGTCGCACCACGGCATTCATCAGTCAACGATTCTGGTGGCCCACCATGGCCAAAGACATCCGGGACTTCGTAGCCGCCTGCTCGGTCTGTGCCCAGAATAAGACTACCACCCGACCACCCGCCGGCCTGCTGCAACCCCTGCCTGTACCCAGACGACCCTGGTCTCACATCGCCCTCGACTTTGTTACCGGTTTGCCCCTGTCTGACGGTAACACCACCATCCTCACAGTCGTCGACCGTTTTTCCAAAGCTGTTCACCTTATTCCGCTGCCCAAACTACCCTCTGCCAAGGAGACGGCCCAGCTAATGGTGAACCATGTGTTCCGTTTACACGGTCTGCCCACCGACGTCGTGTCTGACCGGGGCCCCCAGTTTACTTCTCATTTTTGGAGGGCGTTTTGCAGGCTACTGGGCGCCACTGTCAGCCTGTCATCCGGCTTCCACCCCCAGTCTAACGGCCAGACCGAGTGGGCGAATCAACAAATGGAGACGGTGCTGCGATGTCTGACATCCCAGGAGCCCACGACGTGGAGCCAACACCTTTCTTGGGTGGAATACGCTATAAACTCCCTACCCTCTGCATCCACAGGTCTGTCCCCCTTTCAGTGCTGTGTTGGCTACCAGCCGCCCCTGTTTCCGGCCCAGGAGGAGGAGGTCGGCGTACCCTCGGCGGCGGCGCTGATACGACGCTGCCGCCGTACCTGGAGACGTGCTCGGCTCGCGCTGCTCCGTTCCACAGCCCGGATTAAGCGGTTTGCTGATCGTCACCACTCCAAAGCCCCTCGCTATCGCCAGGGCCAACGAGTGTGGCTCTCCACACGGGACCTTCCCTTGAAGGTGGACTCCCGAAAGCTGGCTCCTCGTTTTATCGGCCCCTTCCCTATCGCCAAGGTTATTGGTCCTGCAGCGGTCCGGCTCAGGCTCCCGCTCTCGCTCCGTCGCATCCATCCCACGTTCCACGTCTCCAAGATCAAGCCCGTCATCCGCAGTCCTCTCTGCCCTGCTCCCCGGGCTCCGCCGCCACCTCGCCTGATCGACGGAGCGGAGGCGTACACTGTGCGCCGTCTGCTTAAGGTTCGGCGCCGGGGACGTGGATTCCAATACCTGGTGGACTGGGAGGGCTACGGTCCCGAAGAGAGATGTTGGGTCCCCGCCAGAGACATCCTGGACCCTGCCCTCATCCGGGACTTCCACCGCCGACACCCTGGTGCTCCTGCTGTTACGCCTGGTGGCGTTCGTAGGGGGGGGGGTACTGTCAGTACTCCCGCCTCCTAGCCCTGCGCTTTTGTTTTTTTTTCCTTTTTCCCTTGTTTCTGCCCGGCCCTTTTCTCCGCCCCGTCTCCGCCTGATTACCTGCGCACCTGCATCTCATCCCCTCGTCGGTCTGTCCCTTTATATGCCCTGCTCGCTGTTCAGTCTTTGCTAGTTCGTCTCAGTGTTTTTTGCCTGTTTCGTCCCCGCGTTTTCTTTGCTCGCTTGTTTTGTGATTTTCGACCTGCCTGTTTCTGACTCCGTTTTTGCCTGCCGCTTTGCTTTGTTTGCCTGATCGTGCCTTCCCGTTTTCCGACCCTGCCTGTTCTGACTTTCCCGTTTTGGATTTGCCCTCGGACTGCCTCTCTGGTTTTGACCCTGCCTGCATACTCGTTTTTGATTCTGCCGTGCGTTTCTCTGCCCTCGCGTTTTTTGGGTCTGCGACTGTGTCCTAACCTGTGCTGCCTGACAACGACATCCCACTTCAGCATTATGCACTTTGCCCTAAAGTTTGACTTATTTGGTCTTTTTTTGTTGGTTTGTCATACATTTGTTATTCATTTCAATGATTCTCAAAATCATAATTTTGCATGAGATGGAAAAAAAAGAGACTCATTTAAGTTTGTCGCTCATAGTTAAGGGTAAGTGCACTGCAGTTAAATTGAATCTAGACCTTCAACAGGTCAGTACATTATTAAAAGACACAATGGACTGAGATCTATATGTCTATCACAAAGCCTCATTTGCACTGTATTCCTGGGGAAAGTAGTTACAATACCAGTCAATGATCCCATACAGTGTTATGGACAATGTAAAGTGATTTCTCTTTATGAGTCAAAACATAGCAGAGTAATGGAGTGTGTATTTGTTACAGTGCAGTCACACTTTTCTGTTACGGCATGAAGCATGAACTCCCCTTGTGCACAGTTTTAATGTACGGTAAGTTGAGGTTTTATTGCAGAGTGTGTTGTAGTCTTACTGTAGGTTATCTTGCATTGAACTAATCTGGTGCATGCATGCACTGGTTATCTCTGCACTGTATGAGGGTGAGTCATTTTGGAGCGTGGTCAGTAGCGTCCTATATGTACACATGCATACTATTGTACTGGCTTTTTAAGTTGCTCTGGATAAGAGTGTGTGCTAAATGACTAAACATGAAGTTCCCCAGTTTGCTATTATTAACTTGAATATTTTGTATAATTTTATCTTGCATAAATTTCATTCGACATTATTATACAGGCAAATGTACTCTCTTATTGGACCTTCTTAGGATTAGCAATATACTATTAATATAATGTGCATTCATGCTTTGTGGGCATTCATTTTTAACATTTAATACACTTGCCAGTATTTTCTACCAGAGGATCCAAATGTTGTCTTGCGTGCCTTGCAAGAATACATTTGTTTTGCAAGCAAACAGTGTGTGAACTTTTTGACTCTTTTGAAATAATGTCCATTTTTCATTGAGTACATGCAGGTTTGCATACACTATATTCTTTGACACCTGATTTTTTTAACGCGTGAAAATGGTTTACAGTATCCAGAAAAACAGGGAAAACACAGTTTTTATTCTCCCCTTTTACTTCTTAAAATTGCTGAAGCCCATTTGAGTCCACTTGCAATTCCTAAAGACAGATTATCGTCATTAGCTAATTGAATTAAATATCTGCTTAATGAGTAGAGTGCAGAGGAACACCTTTTTAATTAATGTTTTGATTGCATCCATCTTGTTATAATTTTTTTTGAATCTCTTGAGACTGGAGGAAACCGATTACGCCATGGCCGGTCAGGGAATCTCAAACCCGGATACAAGCCCAGACTGTAGAATTGTGAAAAAAGGAAAAGAACTGGATGGTACCACACAAAGGCAGAAGTTGCCCGTAAGTGCTGATCTAGGATTCCCCAATCATAATTCTAACATTAACAGTTACAAGCTAAATGGCAAAACCAATCCTCAATCGGCACTTCTACACAACTTATGCCTGGAGAGTGCAGTACTGTTCAACAGTTTTGACTTGTGATTCATACCTCAAAAGTGGCATCAACTCATCAACAAATGAATAATTGAATTATAATAAAAATAACCAAGTAAAGAAGAAAGAGCACATGTAATTAATTGTGTGATTGAGGAGGAGGATAAAGGCACTGTTATGCGTTGTATCTTTTCTTCCCTTACTCATCTCAAGACCCCTTACACATCCGTCCTTGAACCAACATGTGTGCATGTATTTTATGAACTGGTTTTTGCATGCTCCAAGTAGTGTGACATCACTTTGAATAGTCATAGGACTCCATTACTTTGGCATGACATATTTAGATTTATGGAGTGCATAATGTATTTTATATTTTTACCTAGTTCTTTGTGTGGATTGTCATAATGTAATATGCAGTTATCATAAGCTATCATGAATATCTACAGTATATAACTGCTTGCACTGAACATTATATTCAAGTTTATTTCATTGTTTACACACTACACATTTAATGTCTATATGCTGATCATTTCATAAACCTGCTTTGAAATTGTTGTAGAAGTTGTCGAATGTTCTATTTTTTTCATTCTTGTATGTCTAGTTTTATACAAGGACATGGGCAAAAGGAACCAAAAGATTTTACCTGAGAGCAATCTTTTCTACTGTAAATTCCACAATTAAGCATTTACAACAGACCTTGCAATCTTCATATGACATCATGGTCTCTTGTATTATTTTGATTCCAGTTATTGGACAAAACGAATGTTACTTCCTATTATCATTTAATAGCATTTGAAACATTCCAATAGTGCTCTACTTTATAGGCATCAACAAATGAAAAAGACTGACAGACAACATACAATACAAAAATTCAGACTTTTTTTTCTTCCATTCACCTAAGATCACACAGAACAAGGGCAAACTCTTGAGAATGAATAGACCGGGAAAATTTATTGATGAAAGTTCATTATTTCATTAAGTGTTTTTGCTGTTTTTGTGTATTTTCTTGATTAATCTCTGCTCCCAATATGGTGCATTGTTGAACTAACTGATTAGCAATGGCTTAGCAATGACAGCCTCTGTGTAATGAACAAAGATGCCAGCTCATAACTTCATCATCCAATATGGTACACATTTTAATCCTGTGATGTTTAAAATTATAACATTCTGCAAGAACTGTAAAAATAATTACAGTGCACATTTTTGTTTTAAAAATATGTACATAAGTAGGTGGTCCAGAAGCCACCCTCATAAATATTGTTTTCTGTACCTTTATCTTTAAAGTAGTTTCAGAAATGACCAAAAATACAAACATAATCTGAATTGCCTCACTTAGTTCACAGCTGTTGGCATTTAACAGAGGCTTAGTATATGACTGTGGGCATGGGTTTGATTATGCCAGCTTCATAATACACTATTGGTACACTTTTCATAGAAAGCAAAAGTCATCTTAATCTTTACTCCAAGAAAGAGCATGTTGGCTAGCTTTTGGCTCATTCAATGCATCATGGAATACTGCGTACTAATGTTTGGTAGAAAACTGAAGGTATGGTGCTCCGCTGCTCCTTTAAAGTATCAGTAAGCTCCACTACTAAACAAGGCCATCTTGGACTTGGCCTAATTCTGCCTTCCAGTTCATCCTTAAGACCTTCTATCTGGCTGAGGTCGGGGCTCTTTGCTGCCCACTGCAATGATGTTATTCTCTTCACTCCACTCTTAGTCACACCCATTTTCCTGAACTCTCAAATGCATTGTCCCTCTTTTATGCTGCAGCAGATTTTGCTAGCCTGCTGAATTCTGTGGGTATTGAGAGGAGGCTGAACAGGAACAAATGGCAAAAAAGGTGCTTTAGAGAATGCTTCAGTACTGAAGCAGAAAGAAATGACTCATGCCCCCCCCCTACTGAAGACGTGCTTTGAGATAGCAGAGCGGGGTGACTCTGCAAAGGCTTTGAGGATGAGCCTTAATCATAATTGTGTTTGGTACAATAAAGTCTCGTTGATCCACGAGTCTGTTATTTGGAGAGTGTTATTTGGCTGTGTGGGTGTTCATATGAGTCTATGGTAGCTCACAGGTCTCTGGTAATTCCATTTGCACTGAAAGAATACAAGACAGGGGCACTGTTTTTAGCTTATTATTTTTTGTTGTTTCTGCTTTTAAAAGGAATCTTCAGCTGCACGCAGTGTTGGTACACCACAGGCATAGCCACACAGGAGTCACATTTCAGCAAAATCAGCTCAGAATGCAATCAATTCAACTGAACGCAACATCGTGGGGGGGGGGGGGGGGGGTGATATTTCTAATCAAAAACATTGTTCATATAATTACAATACCTCAAATGAGAAAAGATGAGTTGTAGTCATAACGTTCATCTGAGTGGAGACCATCATTTTTTAATGAATGCAATCTATTTGGCTCTCGATCAAATGCAGAGGCATTATTTAGCCAAGTGAACAATGTGATCATCAGAAAACAGACCCGTTAAATAAAGCCCAGAGTCCAAAACACCCACATTACACTAACGACTCCCGTACAGTTAATTTTCTTCAGTGGGAATAGAGGAATTGAAAAGAGCTTACTGATAAATTAGATGTCAGGGGTGCACTGATTGGTGACATTGGTAAAATGATCTTCAGCTGAGTAACTCTGGCCTTGCCTTTTTATTCTTTCAGAACTCCCACTTTTATTAAAGAAGAGTTAACACTTGGATAAATTACAATTCAAGCAAGAGGCCGAACACCACTAATGCAATGATAGTGTGTTGGAGAAGAAGAAACCATTTGGTAAGTTAGTACACAGTAGTTCTACTCAGAAACAACTGTAATAAAATGAAATCTGTATTCTGCTGTGTAAAATTATAGACATTCCTAGAACTATATTTTAATATTACTGAAACTGTACTCTGGAGTTTGCTACTCCTCATATGCTAGAAAGTCATCAGACACTTGCAGCATTATTTAAGTTATTTCAACTTCATTTAAGAAGTTGTCTGTTTGTAATAGTAATTAAACTTTTGACAACACTAGTAGTAACTATGAATTTCTAGCATATAACAGGCAAGATGGCTCACATGGTGAACAGAATAATAAACATTAGTTTATTATTCTGTTCACCATGTGAGCCATCTTGCCTGTTGCACATGTGTGGGTGGAAGTAGGCATGAGCAATGGGCAGACTGAGTTTGGAGGGAGGTGACGGCCATTTCTTTTGTTAAAAAGTGCACAGAAAAAGTTTACACAAATCATTAAACATTGACTCGTCTTGAAGACAAAGCAGATCACTGAATGGCACAGCATGCATTTCTCCTTGGTCTTTACCCATGTGCGGTTACCTCTACAGAGGAAATGTGGTGGAGGAAAACAAAAAAGAGACTTGCCCATAGATAGAACAAAATCAACAAAGGGTGGGATGCACAGTGTTTGAAATGAGCATGCTAAAACAGATTTGTACAGCTTGGGGATTATGTCTTACTGATCAATGAGTAAAATATTTGCTTAGCATGTGATACAATAGATTACGGAGACAAAAATATTGGACAATTAACAGTAGAGCCCCATATTTATGTGTAATATGTTGATGGCAAAAGACAATTCAACAGACTGCTGATGTCAATGTAGATACAACACATTCCATCTAAAGGCAGTGGTTTCAGTTTTTTTGGTAAAGTTGTCAAAACAGCAAACCTTACACTGACCACTCTGGTTCAATAACACTTGTGGATGAAAATGATGCTGATACAGCACATGGTTTCCATTCCCACAAAAGAGAAAACAAGTGTTACAAGAGTACATACAAGAGATACAGCCTTACATATTCATTCATACCCCTGTGTAGCTGAGTTGGCTACAGTGCAAGATGGTGATTGGGCAGGAAGACAGGTAGTCAGGGTTTGTTTGGCCTTTTATTTTCACCCTTCTCTGGGGTTATAAAAAATAACCGACAGAAAAAAAGCCATGGTAAGGAGCTAGACAAAAACAACTAAAACAAAACCACAGCTTGCTAATGAGTATTTCTCGCTTACTCACAAACACAGCACAAACACAAAATACCAGCCCCCTCATCCTGCATCCAGGCCTCCTTTATCTTAAGCCTAATGAAGACAGCAAGCATCACCTGTGCTGATTAACCTAATTAGCCTCAGATGGGCAGCTGCCTGTCTATGAGGCTGTGATTCTGAAGAGTTCTGGAGGGGTGTAAAATGGGGATAATTAACTCAAATGTAAAATTCATTATATGCCAAATAGAAATAGATGCCATTCTTTGTAGAATATGCATATCTTAATGAGACACACCCTCATTTTGTGTAAACTCCTCCCCAAACTCTCATTTTCTACAAAGTATCTTTAGTGGCCCATATCTGAATCAGTTTAATAGTAACAGTTTATCTTGCTTTTGCTTTTGGTCACTGCAGCAACACTGCAATTAGATTTGTCACTGCTTAATTGTCTTTATCCTGATCACTACAGCATGTTTAGTCTTTTCAGAAATTCAATTTATATTTATATGTATTTTTTTCTTTCTGTATTCTGTATTCATTCTGTATTTATCAAAATTTATTTACGTGATGTCGTGCAAACAGGTGTGAATAATTAAATGTTTGAAAAAAACGCCACCAGAGGAAAAAAAGGTACATGACAAACTGCATCCTTTTCTAGAATGAATAATAAACTACTTGTGAAATGTGTTTTTGTACTGATCAACCAAACAGAGCCCATACATAGTGAAAATATTTCTATTTTCAGAATGTATACTAATCAAAGAACAGTTTAAACACTGTCTGTAATATCTGTAGATTGGAACTATCCAAGTGTCAAAATGAACAGCTAGGTAATGTTAGAAGTAACAAAAAAAGGATGTCCAGAGTTTGACTTTGGGGAAAAAAGAAAGAAAAAAAAAATGTTCAACACCCTGCTCACTCTTAATTTCGTCAGCATTTGAAATCAAGCCAACCACAGCGCACCAGCACAGACCGTAAACCGAATTAGAAATTGAAAGTCCTACAATAGATTGTTTTTAGTTTCTTGGTCATTCAAGGACATTCTATTCAAATATGGAACTGAGCTGCATTTAGCCTAGAGTTTGGTACACGTGAACATTGTTGTGAGTGTTTGTTCTTTAAAATTTCACATTTGGAGAAAAACTTTTTTTTTTCTTTTAAGTAGGTGGGACTTTGTGAAAACTGCCTTCATTAAAGTTTTGTTAGTCAAAGTCCGGAACACCAAAAAGTGTTTCGTTATGACAAGAAGCAGATTCGATGTTCGTAGCAAAAGACAGGAAGGTTTATTAGCACAGCCGGCCGTGGGAACATCAGCATTGAGCAGAAGTTCAACAGGTATAGAATTCAGTTCATGTTTTATACAGTTAATAGCAGTCACATTTGCATATGAGTTATGATAACCAGCGGGGGTGCTGTTTCTGATTGGTCTTGTGGAGCTGTGCATAGCTAAACAGCTCCCTCTCTAATTGGGCATTTCCCGAGCCCTGTAACCTAATTGGCTCCATAGGGTTCACAAGAGGCCCGGTCGGATGTAGCGACATCGCTTTGTATTCAAATACACATCGCTTGTCTCCAGTGTCTGTATTCGAATACACATCGCGTGTCTCCGGATCAAACGCCATGCCATTCCACAAAACTGTCTCCTAACAGTTTACCAATACAAATTGAATTCTGCTAAAGTGTAGAGAAATCTTTTGTATTCCAGGATATCTGAAATGTGATGTTATACCTAACATACCTAATACCTATGGAAGCCATAGACCCAACAGCACTGAAAGACCAATCAGAATAATGGACTATAACACAAGTTGCTGTCAACTCAGCTAAGTGCCGTCATACAATTTATCTCTTTGCGCAATGTGGTGGTTTGTTTGTTTGCCATTATGCAAATGGTGACATTTTGCTGAGTAAAAAAATCAAAACACAAAGAAAATATTGTCACCACCGTAACCTTTAGAGGAAATCAATGTGAGATTGCTATTTGTGAAATATGGCAGCAGTTCCTTTGTTCCCATTGCTTTGCACTCCATCGATTGCACTCAGCTTCATAATAGTTTCTTTGATGAGTTGTAAAATGTGACAAGCTGCTTTGTTAAATATAATTATTCACAGCTTCCCATGTCACAGTGAATGGATATGTTGGGTTTTCGATGTGTTGTTAACAATGTTGATTGTAACAATATGTCCAGCACGTGTACATGTGTGTTAATAACACACACACACACACACACATATATATATATATATATATATATATATTGTTTATGTAGACCTTAAAAAGGTGCACTATTTTAGAACTAGAACTAGAAATATAATCAGAGGTAACTCCTGCATCATGATTCAAATGAAACTGATGTGTCATCTGCTGTGTCATCACCAAGTGCAATTTATTTTTTTAGTTTAATTAGGAACCATCTAACCATATAAATAAAATGACTCTTCTGAACTGTAAAGCAACATGCACTGGAGGCCAGGTGGACAGGCCATGCAGATAGAATTTTATACATTTTTTATTTCATAACTCTATAGTTGATAAATATCCACTCAAAAATTCATGAACTATTGTGTGAGCAGTATGGACGGATGGAATTTGAACGTGTTCCATTAGTACAGAGGTCTGTTTTTGACTGCACGTCACACCTTACCAATCAAAGCTGTTAATCCACATGATGTCACACTTGACCAACTGAAGTCAAGGATAGACTTTTTAGCTAGCTTGCTATCTTCTCTGAACAATGCTTTTCCTAATCTCTATCTAGCTATCTGACCTCAATAAATTTAAAATATCTAGCTAGTTATGTTGTGTGTATCTACACTGATTGCAACAGTTACCATAGGTGCTTGTGTATTTCATGTTATTTTTTAATTTAAGGGAGGAGAATGTGACACTGGCACACACATTAGCTCCAGTGTTCTGGCTAAGTTTGGTTCCTAAATCCGATTCAGCTGCCGTCCCACTCCACTCAGAAATCCTGCCTGCTCACCTCCAGATTAAGGTGTGAGAAGCCAGACCTAGCAGCTAACAATGATAGTTTTTCTCTAAGGTTTTAAAGTCATTGATCAAATTGCATTTGGCTTGAAGCAGGACAGTAAATATCCTCATCAGTTTGAGCCCCGAAGAGCTATTTGGAATGAAACCTTACTGAATTCTTAGACAAGCTGTGTGTTCCCATGTTGTACAATTCATACTGACTAAGAGTGAATCCAGAATCCATGTTGTGGATCATGTGTCAACACTGAATGAAGGGTTCTGGACAAAGTCAGACAAAAATAGCTTTCTGCTCATTATTGCATTAGGTCATCAAACATAGATGTGTGGGGAAAAGATGCACCAAGACACATCCTATCAGATGATTGAGTCTGATTTAAGACTAAGACAAGAACAACCCCAGTCCGAGAGGATATAGTCCATAGTGAGACCAAAGCCATAGATTACACTATAGTTACTGTCCAAAATGCAATCAAATAGCTATTTTGGAGCATATTTGTGTACTTAAAAACTTTTTCATGTAGGTTTCAAGCACTACAGCACTACTATGAAGATTATAAAGGTTCTGAAGTTTAGCATTTTACGTTGAATGCCAATTCTTTATGTGAGTTAATCTTGGTAAAGATCAAGACCGCAATTGGAAATACAATAATCCACTTTGCAGATACGCTCTTGCTAGAAAAGAATGACTGATGAGCTCTTGTGAAAAACCATAAAAAAGTCTGGCAAAGCAATCAAAGATAATACAGTTCTGGCTTGAAGAACACAAAATATTTCACACTGAGCACAGACGTTTTCATGTTGCTCGATTCTAACACAACCAAAATAGGGGTTGAGCCCTCAACTGAAGAGGCCACGCCACACCGTGACTGGGAAATGAGGATTCTGGGAAATCATATTTCAACTGCTCTCAGACTCATTTAATGCAATTTTATACATTTTGCCAAAATAAAGGTATAGTAACCCACCAATGTATCTACATAAATATGCCCCATCTACCCCTCTTCTTCTTCTTCTTCCTCTTCTTCTTCTTCTTCTTATTATTATTATTATTATTTTAACATCTGTGGGTTGCATCATTGTTTAATGATGTAATCCACAGATGTTAAAATAAAGTAAATAAGTAAATATGAGTCAACAAGCTTGTAATTGATTTCGATGTATACAATAAATAAATAAATAAAAATCATCGACACAGAATTATCCAATCCAGTCATTCTTTATTCATCTAATGGTGACATTATTCATCATCATCATCATTATTATTATTCATTATTCATGCTCCCCTATTTAAGGAAACTACTAAAGGAAAGCTAATAATTCATATATGAATATGCATATGAGTATATACATGATGTATATATACATCATCTTATAAAAAAAAAACAAAAAACAATTAGCTAATGGATATTTCGCAATATTGTTGTTGTGCATGTTAGTGGTGTTGCGCTCTCCATTTTATGCCTGTCAGTTGAAGCAGTGGGTGTCGTGAGTGCATGTTCCGTGCTTACAGGGCTGAAAACCTTTAGTGGTGATCTGCCAAGCAGGGGTTAAGAAGTGGTAATCGGCTTGGTTTGATTTGTTTCACTGCACCCTGGGGGAGCTGGCGAATCTCTGGGCACACAGAGTGGTAATCTTTGTAGTGGAACATGGTCTAGATGTGGTTACAGTCCTTTTCACTAAAAAAAAAAAAAACAGACCATTGTCCTCAACTGGCTGTTGTGTACCTTGTTTCTTGTTGCTCCCCTGCTATGTATGCAATGTTGCCATGATACGTTTTTACATCACACTGTATAACAACATCTATCAAATGAAATTTCAGTTTTTCATGCATACAATAAAGATATAAATAAGAACAGTAGTATAAAAAGTATTGTACTGATTTAGGTTTTCCTTTTTTAGAAAACAGTAAAAGAGAAATAATTAGATTTATTGTAACCTTGTAGCTACAAGGGCAACTTGGGCTAATGGCTACTGTACAGAGATCTAGTTACAGTACCTAGCAAAAAAGTAGTAGCAGCCTGAGACAAGGCTGATCTTATTTGTAGCCAGGAGCAGGGACATCTCTAGCTATTAAAAAGATCCGGGGCTAAGTCAAGTTTGCCTGGGGCTTGTCTTTTTTTTTTTTTTTTTTTTTTTTTGAAGGGAGATAGGCATTGGTAGATTGGGGAGGTTATATCTATCTTTATAATAAATAAATATTATCACACCTTAGGACGCTGCAAGTCAAGTTCCGCTTTGTTACACAGTCTGTATGTTGTTTTGCTATAAATACGTCTTTTTTCAGGGCAAAAATATTCAGAGCTAGGCTTAAAATATTCGGGACTATGGCCCCGAATGATCGGACCTAACGACTCCACTGGACGGGAGTGCCAGGCTCTTGTTGGAAAACTGCGACTGCATATGACAATCCTTCAAATAGATCTGTTATACACTTTGTTAGGCTGTAAGTCTTTTTTCGGCCCCTCCCTCAGCTGAGCACAGCAGAAAGTTTAATGTGGCTTTTCCCTTTCTGCGCACTGAGTAGTACCGCTGAGTGTGGGCCAGAACAGGACACAGCTAAACTCCTTGTTGTTTATCCCCTTAGAACATGATTCCAGGTCCTTCTCCCCTTGACGTTTGTGGTCCTTCTTGGTTAGGCTCAGAGCAGTACTTTGGGTCTTGATTAGCTCAGAGAACTCAGGCTAAAATTTTTAAAAGTCTGTCTAACTTAGCTTCTTGCTGAAACTGGGATGATGTACAGAGGTTGGCACAGTCAAGCTCGTTGAGCTTGCGGTTAATGAGTTGTTCTTTTGCAGCTGCAGTGGTTGAATGAGCCATGTGCCTATTTTTTGTATTGTGTGAATTAAACAAAAAAAGAATCTGCAAGAAGCTGTTTTCTCAGGTATTCTTTGAAACACAACACATGAATACATATCTGTTAAAGTTTGGACACACCTGATTAAGATAATGGAAAACATGCATTCAAAGACATTTTGATCTAAAGATTTATGATTAAATGCTTAGTTTATTTCTTCGACAAATATAGTTAGTGACGTTGATGTCTATGTATAAATTTCTTTCCAAAAAAAAAATTTTTTTGGCTACTTTGAAGAATCTAAAATATACGATAGTTTTGATTTGTTTAACTTTTCATAGTTTTGATGTCTTTACTGCTACTCTAAAATGTGTAAAACAGTAAAAATAAGGAATAAAATTGTGCTATATGTACAGAGACATTTATTCAGATAGAAAAATTAAAATTTATGGCAATGAATATAAACAAGACAGCTAATGTTAAACAGCTAGGTGATGGACTTAAGCATAATATGAAACAGGTAAATAATAATATTAACAGACAGACACACTCAAAAAGAACTGAGGCACTAGCTGACCCACTGGGAGAGCAGGAGGGGTGCAATTTTCTTACACACACAATGTCATATGAGTGTGGTACTGATTTTTATTCAGTAAAGACTAGGACTCTACCAAAGCACCATATTTTTTATTATTTCATTAGATGATCTGTTGGGATTCTTGCTATTTGGTTTAATGTGTATCAGGTAAAAATAGGTTTCCTTCTTTGCTGTGGAAAAATATGCATCACACATACTGAGACACATATGGCACCACAGGGACCCTGTTCATTTGTGCTGATGAGAAATATGCTGAGGTTATGCCCTGATAAATGTTATATCAAATCTATACTTTGATCCATTAAATGAAGCCCTCACCACCATAAACATTGCACAATCCAATTATACACTGAAATTAAATAGCAATTTAACATGCAGAACAAGCACTTCAGGCTGCTATTAAAGTCTAATTGGCCACAATATATAGTGCACTCCAGTTCGTTACCTTTGAAATAAATTTAGTTGGGATTATTACTTGGACAAGTATGAAGTTAAAAATACAACTTTTAGTCTCATGTCTGCCATTTTGCATTTCATTTGCTATTCTGCATTTTTCTACACTCCTCCTTCATGTTGTATTGTTATCCTTTAGACTGTTCGCTGTATTCATTTACCAAGATCAGGCTTAAAGTTTTTGCTTTTGATACTAATAAGTCATTATATTTATGGAATATTATGTGCATCATAATTTATACAAACATTTATTGATTATTATTTTTGTTGTTTTATTTTGTTTTAATGGAAAGATCATAACACTTCATTAGTCTCACTTAATATAAAGTAGACAATAGGCCACTGTAATGACACAAGAATAATGCAAGTGCTAGACCATAAGGTGATGCTGCATATGTTGGTTGTACCATTGTTGTGAGCATATATTTATCATTATATCATCATATTTATCAAAGCAGATTATTCAATAATAAGATTTTAATTGTAATTTCAAATCCAACTGCACTGCTAGGAGCCAACTACAAGAATTGAGTTTTGCTAAATTAGATTTTTCATTTCTGTATAGCAAACCTAAGAAATAATATAGCTAATTAGACTGAAAGTACTTTTATCACTTTTCCAAAAACAAACAAGCAAATAAATAAATATATAAATAAATACATAATGCTAACCCCTGTCAGCATGTGATATAAAGTACAGTTTCTTGTTTGTACATTGTATCCTGCATACAGATATTAGTCTGCCCATTTTCATGAGACCACACAAGCTGCATTTGTACCTCCTTTACTTATAGTAAAGAGCTATGGCCATGTAAGAACGCATCATGGAATCAAGGGTTAGGTAGGGGTTTGATGTTAGGACTTAGATAAGGCATAGTGGAAGGGTTGTGACTAGGGGTAGTAGAGGGTCATTGATGGAATAATGTAAATAATAACCTTATTGGATCTAAAAGCCACACATTTTGGAAATATCACTCCAAGCTATTCATATGAGCCTAAAAGGTACAAGTTTATGAGAAGAGTTAATTCACCTTGTATCCTCCACAGGTTTTGCTAGGAGACCATGTGGGTTTGCCAAGCGACAGTATATAGACCCCTGAAAATGATTGTTATACAGTATTATTTTATTCTTGCCAACCTACAGTGCATTGTATCTGCTCAGTACTTACATCAGTTCCACCATTATTTTAATCACAAAACTACCAATTCTTTGTGTGGTTGTGAGAAGAACTGGCAGCTGTTTCAAAACCTTTAGTAGAAGCAAACAATTCATTACATTACATTACATTGCATAACATTACATTACGTCATTTAGCAGATGCACTTATCCAGAGTGACATCGAAATAAGTGTATCACTATGCTAAGAGTTATGGAAACGTATTACAAAAGGACAGTAAGATACTGGGTTAAATGCTAAACTAGTGTAGAGTGCTTTCTTCTGAATAGAAAATATGGATAGATAGAGAGGAAGGTAGACTAGAGATCCAGCTTTCTCTTGAAGGCACCCAGGGGAGTCTGTTGTACAAATATTTTTACAGTCTACTTTTTGGAGCAGTTAGAAATGTCACAGGAATGCATATGTCAGATAAAAGCAGAGTAATGCTTATAGCTCGTTTGAGGAGATGTGTACTATTTTATTAGAGTGGTTAGTGGAGCTGCAAACTAACAGTGTAATTGTCATACTGTATGTATATTTCAAATTCAGAAACTGATTCCAGTGAAATTAGCATTTTGCCAGGTGTTTACATATAAAAGGCTTTTATGCAAATTGATCCACTGCTGTTTGGTTGTCTTAGGGCAGTAATAATTTGGCTGGCAATGAGTACTATCATATGTTAACAGTGCATTACAGCTTTTGTTATTGCTTTCAATGCTTTTAAGTCTGTCTCTCCAAGCATCTGTCATGCATTAAAGCAAAACACTTACCTCTATCCACAGGTTGTTACAGTACAAGCTGCCTACAGGCCTATTTAATCTCTGAACCTTTTTTTCTCCCACAAATGTGATTTAAATCCTAGGCAAAACCTATGCACCAGGATGCCAGGCAATATTATTATTCAGGACTGTGCCATGAATGTCCCACACATAGTTGTAGCAAATGCCTTAATAAAATCAGAAGGGCATATTTAATACCTCTTAAAGTTAATTTACACTACAGTAACATATTCCATTCTCCATTTAAAAATTTTGTCTGAAAGTTGCAGTTTTACTGATTGTACCAGTCCAAATGTTCAGCTTTCTTTGTGATCTTGCTAGACTGTTTGAAGGTTTATTCTCCCCAACCAGGTGCTCTCTGCAGAAAAAGCCTCTTGGTAACCAGTAACCCTTTTCTCATTAATAGTCACACACATCTACAGTGTAATGAGACATTCTGTTACTAGTGTCCGTACGTGTGTGTATTTTTAGTCTATTTATGCATTCAGCGAGCACCACTGTAAAAGCCTCATCAATTTCTATTAGTTACTGCGCTTCCTGTGCTCCGGTTCCCAAACTGAGTAGCGTCAGCCTTTCAACTGCACTATGCTAATTTGTATTGATGGCTACCCTTATGAAATTAGCTAACAATGCATTTGGGATGGTAGGTAAACTAACGAGTGCTGTCCCCAGCAGCTTCAAGGAAAATGTAAAGTTTGGCCTTCTGTGCTACTCGATGTGGCTGGGCCTGGATGACATATGGTGGCTGATGCTGTTTAGTTCTATCAGTGGAACCTTCCCTGTTCCCTGTAAATAATATTTCGGTGCCAATGCCCCCAGCCAGCATGATTATTCTAAAATTTATGCAACTAACATGATATTTGAAAACCTGAGTTTATATGCTGTTTGAATGTGAAGGATTTGCATTATGGTATACTTACATGCTGTCAATAATACATTAGAAATGGACTCTTGTCAGTGTGAGACATTTTGTGACACAGAAAACAATGTGTGGATAAATTAATAAACACATTATGTGCAGGGGATCTTTTGCTGGATTTGCAATTAATCACCAATTTTGGGTATTTGCATCATACAGCACTCTTTTTTAACCTTATTACACAGCTATGAATATTGATCCCTTGTGTGTTGTATTATTACATATTGAGATTATACACACATTTTATTACATATTAACAAAGTATTTATTGTGTTATTACCTACTTTTTATATTATTAAAATGTGGCTGTTTATGTGTTGACAAGAAATTTCCTTTGCACATAAGAGTTTAGTATTGCCTCAGAACACCGCTGTTGTTTGTTGAATGTTTATACTCATGGAAATCTCTAGAACAGGTCCCTCATGAGTGATGAGGATATCCTGAAGTGGTTTACTTCTACAAAATTTATTCCAAACTTGTCCTATCGTCATTCATGCCTCAGTTTGAGAATAAATGCCCTAAAATACTCTAAAGAACAGATAAGTGTCTCCCCACTGAAATGGTTCTCTTTCAGCCCTCTCTCTTAATGTTTGCCCCAAACTTAAGACTCTGATGTTTATGCTCTCTGTCCTTCACATCATGAGCATTATTTGTATACCTTTGTTCTCATTTGGAAATATATAAATAGATTTCAGAGGGGAGGGAGAATAGTGTACACACTGCTGTTTAAATAAGCAGTCCCATGCCAAGTTCCCTGTAAAAGCACAACATTTATTTAAACTGGTGTAACAATGAAGAATCGCTAATTAACACTGTATTTGATAGGGACCAAAATAATTTTGAAGCTACTAACACTAGTCATGTAATCATGTCATGTCACAAGAAAAGATTTTCTTTTACCTGAAATTATTTTTTACATTTATTACATTTATTTTATTTGTTTATCATTTTTTTTGGTAACTAAAAAGATATTTAAAATAATGATAATAAATGAAAGAACTCAAAATTTTCCACAAGCCTTTCATATTGTACTAGGTAACTATGTAGCAAGCATTTCATGTGCCATTTCTGTAGGACAAGGACACATTTTTTTACACAGTGTTTTACAAGCTCAGTCCAGTAGTAGAAATCTGCACTAATCTGTGGAGCCTGCAACACCAAGTGCCATGCTGCTGCAACCTCAACCTCAACCACTCCATAACCCCTACTCCTCATGCAAGATGGCAGAGTCTGTTGGTCCTGGA
The DNA here is from genome assembly GCF_013368585.1 of Megalops cyprinoides. Classification (NCBI taxonomy): domain Eukaryota; kingdom Metazoa; phylum Chordata; class Actinopteri; order Elopiformes; family Megalopidae; genus Megalops; species Megalops cyprinoides. Next base: position 12,992,550 of record NC_050604.1, read on the forward strand.
GGAAAGACCTCCCCAGCTCCACCATTCAAGGCAGTACCTCATTCCCCTCTACAGTTCTTTACCCATACAATAGTCTGTAGCCACACAGCCCACTATGCCCTTATTCACGATCGAACAATGAGTGTTCTTTTGAGCTCCTTCAGTATAGCCAGATATATAACCTCCTTAAATAACCTTAGACCTGATAGCTCTGTTGCCACATGACTCAGGGCCATAAGGTCACTGAGTCATCTCATCATTCCAGCAGAGCCTTTGTGCTTTGACCATACTTATACCATGTCTTAGATGTTGGTTCCCATGGCCACAATCCTACTAGTTCTTGCTGTTAAGAGGAGTTGCTGTTTTATTTATTTATTTATTTTTTTACCGAGAGAGCAAACACATCCTAAAAAGGGATTTTTTAACTCTCCCAGGGATTCAGGGGGCTGCAGAACTTAATATCACAAATGACCTTATATGGACAACACCCTCTACAGCTGCAGCTTTGCGAACACTCTAGCAATCTTTGCCTTCTGTCAGACAGAACTCTTTAAATCTTTATTGTCCAATCTGTCTATTGTGCTGATTCAGGAGATTCCGTTGATTTTGGAGCTGCAGGTGCATCTGGTTGAAGGTAATGGACTAGTTGTAGGACAGACTCTGGCTTCTATCCGGTCAACTAGGAGACAACTTTGGCTTCATTTCAGAATACCTCAAGTGAATAGGCTATCACTGAGTGGGACAAGCTCATTCCCAAGGGATGACCCAGACAGAGACCCTGAACAGAAACCAGAAAGCTTTCCCCCCTGTCTGTAGAGATCTGATGGTTAAACTTTACAGGAAAGGCTGCACTCATAGGATGTCACATGACAGCTACCCTCTGTGAGGCATTGGCACCCATCTATGCACTCCTTCCTGATGGATTGAAAGCCTAAGGAAGGTGCCTAATTTATCCGTCTCATTTAGCAAGCTGGAGGACCTTGAACAAAGTACCCTTGGGTTATGCTCACAATTTCTGAGGGCTACAAGCTCCAGTCCCTTTGGCACCTGTCCACTTGGCAGTAGTCTTGGTAAAGTTGGACAATGGTAAAGGAATCAGTGGACTACAAGAAACCGCACAGCGGTATTCTCTTCACCATCACAAAGCGGACTTCCCAGCAGTGCTACAATGATACGGAGAACATAAGAATGACCTTAGATGGACTGAATTAACAAGCTGTGGTACAGGGATATCAGGAAGCTTCTGAGACGTGGATTGTAAGGTACAATAGTGGAGACACGAAAAGAGAATACTCGTAAACATCTGTGTGCTTTACTGTGGTGGAAACTTGTGTTGCCCCATGGTTGTGGCTCTGAATTTTCTGCAGGAGTTAGCGGTTAGTGGTAAGTTGGAAAAATTGGCTACCATTCTTCCCTGCCACTTACCATTGCATTATATTCCCTCCTGGTGGAGTGGGGCCTTTGAGAATTGCTTAGCTAGACAGCTTCTCACAGGGGCAGACTAGGGAGACATCCATGGCTCCCAGACCTGGCAGTCAGACATGATAGCAATGGCTCTGTCTTTGGCATGGTTTGACACTGTAAGGCAATCTTCTCTGCTGTCTGATGACATTTCTTTTGCCAATTACACCAGCTAAGCAAGCTGGCAAAGTACACGCCTTGTCCATCCAAGTGAACTGTTGCAGGTTCAGGCCAGATGGCTCAGGGGTGAAACTAAGGTTGTACCCATCTCTGTGCCAGAGGTATGGTCTTCTCCAACATAAACCAATTCATAATTTTGCCCACATTCCATCCTACTTCCCTCATGTCAGGTGAGGATCAGTAAAAGAACCTGTCATATCTGTCTTGCACAAATAAAATACCTATTGACTGGGCCAGAATTTGTAACTTAATGGATCTACTCTTTTTCTGTTAAAAGACTGAGCTCCTCTGTAAGCCTCTTTCCAAAAAAAAAAAAAAAAAACAGGCTGTACCTCCAGACTGTGGCAGTGATCCAGTTGGCATACAAGTGGGCTGGCCCTCCCATCCTGCCTTCAGTGATTGCACATGCTACAAGGAGTGTGGCTTTGTTCCATGGTTCCCCATTGGTAAAGGTAAGTGTTTTCTGCAATTTTAGCTATTCTATCCACATTTGCAAGATTCAGCTGTGTGAATGTTAATGTCACCCCTTCCGTTAGCTTGAGGGTGCTCATTATGGTTGGGCCTCTGCCCTCTGATGACTCAGTTTAATACCATTTACCAACCACTGAATGTTTCTGTATGCAAGAGTCTTGTTCAGCAGGCTCTGCCTTGGACATTGTTTGACCCAGGTAAGTTATGTGTATGGCACTTACTGGGACTTGACCAGATCAGACTTGCTCTACTCCAAACCATAGTCTCCGCAGTCTTGGGAGCATTCTACTCCAGGGGGTCCTCATTCTCTCTGTTCTCCTGTGGGTCTGCCCATTTTTATTTTCTCTGAGCTGCAGTCTCTGCTGCCTCATGAGTGTTATCCCAGAGGGCATTCCCATCCATAGGAATTTGTTTAATTGCTGGTGTGTATGCACACTGCACTATTTTTTTGTACAGAACTAGTTCAATTCCTGAGGACTTTCATTCCTGAGGTTCATATTCATTTTCCCATATTATGCCTATTTCTTTCCCTTTAAATATCAAGTCAGTTTATAATTGTAGTGACGTCCTCTTTGACTCAGTGTGCGGTACTGACTACTTCCACTTCTTATACAGTACAGCTAAGTGTTTCTGCGATAGAGTATACACAATTAGCTCAGTCGTCTTGTTCTCAGAATGAAATTCAGGGTTAACTCGTCACTCTGAATTGATGGATTCAAAGAAATTGAAGAAAATTTGTGTGTTCAAATTGCTCTAGCAAATTGCTCTTCCAACACAATTTTCAGGAGGTTGATGCTTTCTGCATGACTAGGCAACATGTGGCTTGAGTAATGCAGAAGGACGGAATCACAGAGAGTCCTGCTATTTAATTTTTCCTTCTCTCTCTCATATGTGTATGCGTGTGTGTGTGTGTGTGTGTGTGTGTGTGTGATGCATGTGCTATTTATACTGTGTATCCTGTAAATTTTTGAACAAATGCATCACACGATAACACATCTTCATTGAGCTGACTAAAAGCTTCACACCCAAAGTTTGCCCATTAAAAAACCCTTTCCTTTTGAATTTGTAGCTCTATAAATCAAAGTGTAACGCTGTGCCCTTTTTGGGTACATCATTAACTTCCACCCATCAATCTACAGTTCAGTATCACTCTCTCAATCGTCTAAATACTATGCACTAATCACCTCTACTGAGGGAAAAAGGACACCTAGTATCTTCATCCACAGATATCAAAGGCAACCATTAGAATACAATAGAATATACCTAATAAATGTCAGTGGGCACTTACTCCAGCGGTAGCATGTAGGGAAAATGTAAAAAGACAACGTCCTGTCAGTCTGGGTAAGGTTATATCTATGGCTAGAATATGACAACGGTGAACAGCGATTAGTTGCTTAATCAGCAATTTTTATGTTTATGTCAGTTTATTAGTTCATGCTACAAATCCTCCATGTTAATTAAAACATAGTATGGAATCACAGTGCTGCTTTTAAAGGGAAGGGTGAGACACAGCAAAGTGAGATCTATATCCAAAACTCTTTAAACTAGAACTAGAGAAATACAATGATCATTGCTGAACTTGAGCCCTTAATTAGGAACTTTGATATAAGCAAGACAGCGACAAAGTGGAAGGAGATGTAAAAGGGTAAGTTAAACAACAAGTTATACAGTAGTGACAGTGATTTTTTCTTTTAATTAAAATAGGCTGTGGTTTTACATTTACATTTTTGTCATTTAGCAGAAACGTTTATCCACAACAACTCCAAAATCACCATGATGGAGACTTACTATCTCACAACACAAAGACAACAACAAATCTAGAAGGCTAGAAGGCAAATGTATGTATTTCAATCACAAAAATGGGAATTTGGTAATATTTTAGTAATGCTTTATTTGAAGGCCTGTGACGTTTTGTCATCCAGGGTTTAACAAAAGCAACTGGCAAATTACTTGAAAAAAAGAGCTTGTCACTCAGATATGAAGCCTGTGATCCAGAAAGAGCACATTTGTTTAAGGTGCCATTTACAAGACTGCGTGTCTTCCTGTCCTGATGCTTCTTTTCGTGTACGGATGAGTGGATCAGACATTCATCAAAGGCATTGCAGAGGGTGTATTCCTGATCTAATTCTGATTTCAGTGTACATCTCTGTTAACAGGAAAAGGTCAATCTCCTCACTTGCATGGCCTCAGGTCTTAACAGACATCCACGCACTTAATACCATGACAGTAAAAGACTTTGATGGAAAAAGCACCTTATTTTCTGACACTGTCCTGATTTAAATTAAACATGTTTTCATCTCATTAACATCAAGAATTGCAATAGAGTTTTTTTTTTTTTTTCTGCATTTTGGTTCCCATGTCACTGCCATGTTGGCTTTTTTTCTGTATGTGATTTAATTGTGAATATGCACATACACTCACTCACTCACTCACTCTCTCTCTCTCTCTCTCTCTCTCTCTCTCCCCCTCACACACACATACACACAAACACACACACACACACACACACACACGTACGCATTGCACTGCATATTGCTTATTTTAATTTATTCCTTTTACAGACTCCCCAGTCTGCAAAAAAACAAGTAAAATAATTTATTCAACTGTGATGAATGTTGCAGGTGTTTCCCTTGTGCCTATTTCGACCAGCTACTGCTTAGAAATGATACATATTGATGTTCTCCCATAAAACGGTCTCTAGATATCCACCTAAGAGGCAGCACTGGACATTTCTCCTGTCTCCCTCCATTGGTATTAAAGATGTCGTCACACCGCTTGAATTGGAATGGAGGACCACGCACCATGTTTTGCAGACTCTGCAATTCTGATGGAGGGAACTAAACTAGCTATTTAATCTCAATTTATTTCTCCTCTTCTCACTCAACTCTGATTGAGTTTACCCCTTCTGATGTCGACACTGTCTTACAGACAGCAGTAACCCACTCACCAGTAATGCATTTAAAATAGCGAGCAAGTGTTGCGTCAATGCCAGAGCAAAGAAGCTGTTTTTTTCCTTTTCCCTGGATTGCAGATGTCGGCATCATCTGCTATGTGACTGGTGGATCTGCACTGTTTCCAAGCATCAGTCAGGCAAAGAACAGCAGGCTTTGTTCTTTTGCAGTTTCATCACATCGGTGTGAGAAAAACGTTTTTGGTTCCTTTTTTTAGTGCACGATGACATTGGGTGAAATTGCAAAGATTGATGGATGACAGAAAATAACAGAAAAGGCCAAAGGACTGTTATCTCTATTCAAGAGCTGAGAACAAGCCATGCTGTCAAGTAAACATGGATATCCTCTCAATTAGCAGGTGGTTATCGGAGATTAATGACAGACCATAGGTCTATTATTCATAACAATTACATCTTTCACGAAGTAATAATAAGGAGAACAATGATCTACGTTTTATAATGTCAGATACAATATTTTTTGCCTGTAAATAAACAGACTTATGCCTGCCAGAGGAATTAGGCTTTTGATCATGCAGTATTGTGTCAACTGTGGTTACAGTTAAACACAGTTTTATTGAACAGTTCTGTAACAAAGACTGTATATTTCTTTAATTTTTACATTATTTGTACTTCTGTATTGCATTGTCATTATACACAACCTGAAACCTTGAGAAGACGTCAGGGAAAAATTCAGTACATACCAAAGGATGTTGATGAATCCTTAGAGACTTTATTTCCTTTATAATAAAATAATGACATGATGCCAGTGTTTACAATCTGTCAGTGAATGTCCTTATTGTTGAATCAATAAGAAACAATATATTTATAGTTCATTTTCTTCTGTGTATTCTGCTCTTTGTAATAGCGGACACACGGTGCACGTCACTCAGAATGCATGAGTAATTTTCACAGTTAGCCACAATTGTGCTCTTCAGCATCAGTTCAGTCCAGTGTTATTAGTGGGTTTAAGGGACTGCATCCATGGAGAGGCTCTCATCCAAAGCCTGCTTCCCCCCTGAAACCTTGGGTGGGATTCAAGTTTTGCTTGTGCCTGCTAGCACCTACTAAATTTAAAAAAAAAAAAAGTCAGGGATTGACAGTACCTGCCCTGTGACTGACTAGATTACAAGCATTCCTTATGGCTGTTCTTAAAATAAATCCAGCAACCCTTATTGGGGTCAGTGTAATCAATATATATATATAAAAATAAAGAAGAAAGAAGTACTTTGTAACCACCTCTGTACTGCCCCTGTGAATTGATTTATGGAGCACAGACATGCAAAAAATTTCAGGTGGTCCATTCAAATGGCCCCTTAAAGCAGTCCATACTATTATTTCAGTCCAACACCCTCTTGTAAAGACTGTGATATATAGTCAATGTCCTTTCTAAGGACATTTTTTTGCTTAGCATCAGTGTTCATCCAAAATGGACATCTCCATATTGCCTTTGTAATACAAATACATCATCGAAATGCAATTCCATACCTCTATTTATATATATTTTTCTTCAGGCAGTTATTTGACATAGAGGTAATTAGGTAACAACTTCAACAGGTCCCATTTTAATTTAGTTTACAGGGGAAATAGTCTTCTATCATTCGTTATATACATGAAAACGGATTGAGTGTGCTGCTACAGGAACCATTGTCCGGTAGCATTAATGGTACAAACAATGGTCATCTACATTTAATTTCATTACATATCAAAGAATAAAAGATCATATGAAAAATTAAAAAAAAAAACATCTACAATTATAAGCAAGATTAATAAATATCTGAATAGGCTAACTGTAAACTATTTTACAAAGGAGAATGGTTTTAAAACATCCTAGTTCTGTAAGTTTCACTGCAACTACTCTGAGGATGCAGAATACTCTGAGGATGCAGAATGCTATAATTATCCAAATCCCCACATCCAAAATGGCCCATTGTTGTGAGTGTTCACAAAAATGCAGATTGGCAAAGGCACGCTGCCACTCAGTGGCCTTGCCCTCCAGTAATGTGTAATGTAAGTGCTTCTAAGCATCCTGGCTCAGACACTTCAATGGGTTTAGTCCCTCATGCTGGAAGTCCTTGTTTTGGTCAATATCCACTCAGACTCCTCTCTGCTTTATCCTCCCTAGGGAAAGCATGACTGAGCTTAACATAGGCACTTTTATCAGGCGTGGATTGCTCTGTCAATGTGGGAAATATAATTGATTAAATAAAAAAAGCAAATAAACACTCAGCTTCAGCATTACTGATTTTCACCACGATAGCAATTAAAGCAGTGGCTCATTCTCAGGAAAATGGTCCTTTTTTATTCAAAGCATTTGTTGGGCTGCTGAGCTGTGTATAAACAAGAAAATGGACAAGAACTTGCCATTGTATTTTATTCTTGTCCGGATAAGCACGTCCAAGCCATTCATCATGGTTGCTGTCTCTTAAGAGAGCGGAACGTCTAGAGTTCCAGGTCAGTTCTTTCAGAGGCGGATCCCCTTCCAGTCTTCAAACCAGGCTGATCAGGATAAGAGCAATATTAACATAAGAAAGGACAATGATTAGAGTAGGCCATTCAGCCTGCTCATGTCTGCTAATCATATGACTGTAATCAACAGTGGATATATCACAATGTCGAGTACGGTCTTTGACTTCACTGCACATCTGCGCATATCAGCATCTGCATATATTATTAACATCCTATTCCACAGGTATATGTACAGTACCAGTCAAAAGTTTGGACACACCTAATTAAGATATTGGGAAAAATGCATTCAAAGACATGTTGATCTGAAGACTTAAATGGTGACAATATAATGATGCTTATGTAATTATGAATTTCTTTTAAAAATTCATTTTTTAAATATTTTTTGTCTGCTTTGAAGAATCTAACATATAAGATTGTATCAGATGCCTGTGCTCATCTCACTTCAGTGCTGAACCCAAAACAGGGTTGCATAAGGAGAACCCCTTTTTTAAGGAAAAGAAAATACAAGTGATTATGCAGATTATTTATTACAGGAAAAAAAAATAAATTGTCAAAAATATAAAATACATCATACACATATAACAAAACTGCTAATCTGCAGATGTCACTTTGTCTCATCAAAAGAAACTTAAATCCCAGGAAGGTAAAATCCCAGAATAATACACTACATGTGACAAGTGTTAAGGGAGGACAGTTGATCGGTTTAGCCTGGCAACACTTTAAGGTCCAGTTGGAGCTGTCATTGACAGTTATCTGACAGTTTTCCACACAGCTGTGTAATGTATCGTTTGAAATGCTGGGATTATAACGCCAAGGACCCAAATTCAATTTCCCGGTTGACCATTACTGTTGTACTCTTCAGCAAGGAACCTGACCTAATTTGCTTCAGTAACTATCCAGCTGTACATGTAGATAATATTTAGAAATGCTGGCTATGTAACTCTCCCTGGATAAGAGTGTGTGCAAAGCAAGTAAATAATAACAAAAAATGTTCTTTTTTGCTTTCCATCTTTTAAGGTGAGTTCACTGGCTGGCAGTAGGATGGCCTTTTAAGTGAGAGAAAGCTATACTGTTTTGGTTTGGGGATTAGGAGATTGAGTACCTACTGCAGTTATTTAAGTGCAAAACAGTGCTACAAACCAAAGCTCCAAGTTAAGGCCAGAGTGTGTGAATGCTGAACCCATACTGTTCAAGGGCACATTCATCAAGCCACTGTTAAAAACTGAATGTGGACCTTGCGCTGCATGACACTTTCTTCTTACCATTGGCAGCAACGTTCTCTATAGTGATGCTAGAGTTCTTGTTAGTGTCACACATTTTCTTACAGTACATACTGAACTGATAATGAACTTTATTTGAATAGGAGGGACTAAACAAGAAAACCTTGTAATATTCTATCAATATTCTTCTCGTTGTCTGTTGTCTGTCTAAACAATGTCTTGACTACCTTTGGTTGAGGTGCTTTTTTCATACTTTATTTGACTTGGTTGCCCTTCAGATACCACAGGAATCATCATTTTATGTTAAAATTGTTAGCTAGTTAAGTTGAAGTTGCTTTTTGTATTGTGCTTAAAATGTAACTGCTTCTTTACTTTCTTTGTTATGACTTGTGCATAACATTTTAGCTAGAATAAATTGTCCTTTTTAAATGTTTGGCATAGTAGCAGACATGAGTAAGAAATGGTAAGAAATTAAATGTCTGTAGTGAGATGGCAGAGATGGTGTCCCTAGTTAAGTAGTTAATTCGTGGCCACTGGTGATGAAATGTTAAAACTGCTTGCCATAACCTGCTGCAGAACAAAATATCCCCATTGTGACAGAACTTGCCTTAATTTTCTAAAAATTCCATGAAATAGTAATTACAGTAATCTGTTCCTATAACATAAAAGCTTATCTCTTCCTCACTCATTCTGCGAGGGTGAGCGAGGTCAAGGAACAAAAAAAAAAAAAAAAAAAAGTGCCACAAGCACTTCTGTACATACAGTTAAGGGTTGGATGGGGTGGTGGAGAGCCCAGAATCTGAGCTGAAAAAACTTTTTTAAATACGTTTTGCCTTACATACATTCCCATTCTCCCAAACCATTGTTTTTATTGTTCACATATGTCACAACTTTAAAAGATGAAGGAACATCTTTGAATTTTTCTTCTTTCTTGTTGTTGCTGTCTGATTTTAGGTGTGCATTTCTTTAAATACACTCTTAGAAACATGAACTGCAAGTGAGATCTCAAGCCTCTTCATTTAGAAGGTAGATAATGAAGAGTATTTCATTCTCTCTAGCAGTACCGACAGACATGAAATAAATGACCTATCACCTAGCAGACATCACAATATCCACTTTACTAACACGACATGGGAATTCACGAATCCATTTTGGATCATTTTGGCAATAATTGGGGGGACCACAAATGGAAATCCATTTATTTGCGGTCCCGTTTGTTGAATAATGTTAATTATTTCTACATCTGTTTTATCTGAAAAGTTTTCCAGCTCTTCTGTAACAGAAACAAGATACATGATGGTCAATTTTACACAAAACAGCAACGTGGAATCTACATATGTAGTAGCATTCTGACTTGCCATAGAAGCGGTGTAAATTCTTACAGACATACACTCACAATATGAGGGCCACTTAAAAGGTAAAAAAAAACTTTCATATTTTGGCAAACATCCAAGCAGCAAATTTTGCATCTGTCATTTTCTTGTTTATTCATTTTCCTTCAGTGTTTTAAGTGCTTCCATGCCTGTGATGAATAAAGCATATGGAGGTAGTTGCAGTGCTCCCAAAATCAGTACTCCCACGTAAAAGTACAATCAATAGTGATATCCTGCCATGCTTCATGAAGGTGAAATCACAGTACACCTGTGTGAAATGGTCAGAGCCACTCTTGCTACATTTATTTTCTGGTACCTGTGATCTATGTCCAAAAATACTTTCATTGTACAAACCGGTAATTTATTCACAAGCACAAATCACATATTCTACATATGCCTGCGTATGCATGTTGGTTGCACATATTGGTTTGATGATATCCATTTCTTATTCAAGTATTATGGCATGAGAACCTATGGTACCCATGGGTTTGTGTTGTGCCTACCAAAACCTCCTAGCCAGGCCAAAATTCATCATACAGTATACTTCAGGTTTGAGTGTGATGATGCTTTTATAAAACTGATTCATAGTTAGCTAAACTTAAGGTCAGCTACTTTGCTATATAAAGTAGGAAGAGATACAGAATCGTTTGTGTATGAGGTATGTATCCTATGCCTGAGACATTTCTACTAAAACAATTACAGGAGCAGGTTAATAATGTTAATTAACTCAAAAGTAGTCTCTATGAAATTAATAATAATTGAAAGGGATCTAATTCTGAAAATTGTCTGAATACATAAAATATCTGACATAAAAATTGTGAGATCAAACAAAAAAAATCATAATTTTATGAAATATGTTCAAAATGTAGAAGATTAAAACATGCACAGATATATTTTATAAGCATCATGTGCAATAGTCGATGACACTCTAGTAGGTACAATCATATCCTTAATGTAAGTAGCAAACCTCAGATGCATATCAGCAGCATCAAGCCTAACTAACTGACATCATTTGAAACAACAACAGCAAAACAGCATGTCAAATGTTTCCCTTTACCCAATGCTACAAGGCAGCATTTTACAGAAAAGCCCTTGGAGCCCAGTAAAGCAAATACTATTGATTAGGCCATTTCTGGAGAGGAATTGAGAATTATCATATTGCTGTTTACGTTGTGTTGCATCTGCCTACATTAGACCATGATTATGTTTATCCTATCAACCGCACTCTTGTCACAATTGTATGAATCACCACTTCTTCAAGTGTGAAATGCATGCTGAAACTCTAGCTGTCACTATGATGGCAAGTTGGCAAGATCCTCATCAATAATTGAATAAGCAGTGTAACACTTTCCATATTGGAAGTGGTACCCTGGGCTTTGAGCTGTCACATTTAGGCCTTCTCTCACAATATAATAATGGTGTGATTTTTTTCAACATTGCAACATTTTTTGTTTTCTCAACAGGCATTCATTCCTATCATATTTTTCACCCCCTAGATTAATTGCATCAGATACCCCAATATTGCCCATTCATCAAAATAAAATGACACCAAATGGCTTAAAAATTGAATATATAGCACAAGCCACACTATGAAAAACTGTAAATGTTATGATTGATAGAAAAAAAAAGTGTATCATGCCTTCTAGTTAACGATGCATGGTAGTTTAGAGGACACATATATTAACTGAAAATAATGAATTGTGTTCACTTTGGCAATCGTCCAACTGTTCATTAAACCAGATGGTTTCACATTTTTAATGACATGAGTGAAGATATGAAATGCATACACACAATCAACAGCAATGTAGCATGTAGCAGAGCATTTGAAATGTATGAAACGGGCAAAGTGATTTTTTTTTTGAATGATTAATGCATCAATAAAGATCATGCCTTTTCCCTCCTGGTTTTGGAAAATAATTGATGAATCCATATTTACAACCCAACACTTGTGAGTTATTGATTTATAATAGTGATACAGTTTTGATATATTGTAATTTCAAGTGTATTTACACAGTGCATAAAACACTGTCCCAGCACCGGACTGTATTCTCTGGCTCTATGCTGAAGAATATTACTTGGAGTGAATCACCTGGTCAGCATTCTTTCATTTCATGGTTGTACGTTGTGGCTGTACAATACATCTATCTGGGTGATTGAGGTGACTGACTCCATTGTTGCACATTATTTTCTCCCACAAAGAAAGAAGATTATTTCAGCAAGACATGCTCAACCAATTTTATATCCATTGGGAGTAACAGGACAATGCACAGAGTGATGATAGAAAAAATGTCCAGAATAAGTTGGTAAAATAAATAAATAAATACCATAAAAATAGTGCAACATTACATATGATAGAGAATTCTTTTGTCTTTAAAACCATAAGACAAGAACTTTAATTGCAAGATCTTAAACACACTCTCTCATTCAGTTATAAAGTAACACACACACACATATAAGAACTATTCCAACAGACTTACATGTAATGTTTCAAGTGAATTTTGTTTCCACAGATTTATTTTAAATAATATATTTTCAGTACCACAGGTGTGAGGACTGGGAGACATTTGCAGAGACCCAGAACTCCATTTGAACAGATTCTAGCTGCAGGGTTTTTGGTACACTGTAATTTAGACAGTAGGGTTCAGAGAGGACAGAGTGCAGGTAAAACCTCTTCAGGCAATGATTTTTAATAATCAGTATGGGACAGCTTTAAGAACAGCCTGGACTGAATTAGTCTGCAGTACCTGTGACTCTATGGAGACAGGGTGAAACAACCTAAGAGGAAGACTGAGAAAATAGCTGCTTTGAGATTACAGCCACATGCCAGCCAAAGAAACACTAGAAGAACTAAAAAGTTCCTTTTTGGTTTTACACAGTCATTGTTATGTTTATTTGTGTTGCTGACCTTGCTGTGTGTTTTTTTGAAGATGAGGAGGGTAACACTCAGCAACAATAGCTTTCTTGACACTGAGACTCTACCTCCTGGAGTTTCACACTGTGTGTGTGTTTGTGTGTGTGTGTGTTCCCACTGATATTAAACGCTTCATTCGTTACAAGCACCAATTTACCTGGACAATAAATGTTCCTACAGTACATGAACTAGAGAGTAATATAAAAGAGAATGATTTTGATGAAGATGATGACGATGCTGCTGATGATAATGATTGATGATAATGATGACTCTTATCATCATCATCATCATCATCATCATCATCATCAGCTGGTAGTTTCATTAATGCCCATTCAGTTACAATTACTTTCATCTGCTTTTTTTATATCCTTTCACGTGAGTTACAGGGGGAATGTCTGATATACTCTTGCATTTCTGGTCAGCTTATCAGTTTTGCACTTTTATGATTCTTGAAGGGGTGAAATTTACAAGTGCACTCCACTTTGATTGCATATTTTTACATAGTTAATCATGTCTAACTGATTAACTATGTTCAACATGATACAATGTACAAGTCAGACAACAGTCACAAGTCACAAGCAGTCCTTACACACGATACAGGTGATGAAAAGTATGAGCTTTCCAATAAACCACCACAAATTAAGCAATAGCACTTTGATTGTAATCCTTGATTGATTCATCCACCTAACATAGCTGATGGAATTAATGAAAGATATTTGTCCAACATTGATGCAATCCTCAAACCTGAGTGTTGTCAGGGCAACAGCATTGACCTCTTCACCAACATATACATGCAATCACATATAGGGTTCCTGTTATTGTATAATTCAGCCTTATATTACTAAAATGTAGTGATGTTTGAAACATTGGGCTTGATATATTGATGTATCAACAGAAAAAGAACATAAGTTTACTTCTCATGTGTGGCTGTGAGATCTGATCAGTTAAATTGTAGTATTTGCAGTGTATATTGGGTATGTCCCCACATCTTAAAATATGCATGGGCCTACTACATTTCAGTTAACTCAACAAATGACCTGCATGTATGACATGTTAAAACGCTTTCTTGGTTTCCACAATTGAACAATGACTTCAAGGACGAGGCAGCACTGTGCTTTTTTTAATCAAAGTTCTGCCTGCTTTCATTTTGGCTTGTGATTAGCACCAGAGAAAGGAAAGCAATTATTTCTCATTTCAACTAATGCAAATGTCAGCAGAGTAAGACATTTAAACAAGGCACTTATTGATATATATGGTGTGGTGTTAAAACCATGGTGACTTAGAACGTGACAAGTGAAGAAAAAAAACTTTTTTTTATTATGCACCTCACATGTATGTATTGTATAATGATATCATGTATGATAATATCACTGTAAGGATTAAGAAGAACTGTGTATAAAAAAAGAGAGCTAGAGAGACACACATAAAAAATGTTATGAGGATGCACCTCTACTGTCCACTGTCCAACAGATATTGAAATTGGGGTGAAGATAAAACACAAAACCTGAATTAGTTACTCCCACTTCTACGAATTAGCAAAAACTAGCTTTGTGAGATAACAGAATGTTACTTGTATTACTGCATTTTTTTTCTTTTTAATTTAAACTTGGGTCATAACATACATATATCGGCTTTATTACTCTGTTATAGTGGGCTTAATTCAGTGGATGCCCTGCTGTTCCTGTGTTCTTGTTAACATAGCTAGATATTTAGTTAAATATAGCATATTTCAGATGGGGGGGGGGACATTTCACTTGGCAACAACAGATGACTCGAGACATACGCATGGAAGAATAGCAGGATAGTATCATAGAAGGTGTTACTCCTAACTTAAAAAAAAAAAAATGAGAACTTGAGTTTCCTGTCTGTGATAAGTTATCCCAAAGCTTATGTAGAAGCATTCTGTCTCCCAACCATAACAATAATTCATTGGCCAATACTGTGTCCTTGAGTCCTCTCTTATAATAGTCCCACAAAAATCAACACATCACAATCAACAATTTCATTTCCACACACTCATAGCTCATTGAGAAGTTTGTTTTTTTCGTTCTTTTAACATTGGTTGGAGCCCTCACTGAAACTGCATTGTGCACATGGAGCTGTATAACCTTTTAGTCTTCTCCTTCCATGTGAATAGAGTTAAATTTGGGCTTGGCTTGGTCAGTATTTGGATGACTGACCCTGCTTCAGAAGATGCCATTATTTGTGTGAGAATTTAAAACTTGCTGAATCACTGTGATCATTAATAATCCCATGGCACTTTACACAAAAGAGCAGAGGACTCCCCAGTGTCTAATCATCCCCCAGTTGATATGGTGAAAAAAAATCCTTCCTTTTCACCTGAGGTTGACATGAGGTGAGTGATCTGGCACATAATGTTTGTCCTGCGCCACTCAAGTGGGTGCTCACTTTGAAATTCTTGATAAGAGATGAAAGGTGCTCCATACAGTAAATGCAATTCATCATCTTCACTAGTCAAAGTAGCATAATTATAAGGAGAAACATGGTTTCCCTTGCACAGGTCCAGTCTCAATTAATAGGAACAACCCACTAGCAGATGGTACATTTGTAACAACAAATAATTAATGGGTGCAAGGTCCAAGAGCGGTGATATGCCACCAACATTAAGATACTGTATGACAACACAGATCTGTGTTGCACCCTTTATACATTAACAGCCTGAACCATAACCTTCTAACACAGTCTCTCAGAACTTCTTTAACTACTGTACTAGGGAGTAAGGACCCCCCTGTGACTCTTACCCTTTGAAACTTTGTTCATTTTCAACATGTTACATTATTTTCACATGTTCCATAACACATATCTTTAGTGGTTGCAGAGCAGCAATTTATTCTAAAAGGTTGTTTGTTTGGGTGGTTGTGTGGACTTTTTCTACCACCCCCGCTAAGCAGGCCATTATCTCTTTTTTCTCTGGACCTCCTATCTTGCCAGAATCCTGCTCGATGTTTTGAGGTTGTGTAAAGATAGAAGAAAATTGCAACACTTGCTTAACTTCATTACATGAAGAAAAGGACAAAGCACCATAGCAGCTAGATGGAATATCCCTCAAGATCAGAGAAACCCGACAAACTTTTTTGAGCCAACCGTTAGACTATGGAAGCAGAGTGATTCTTGATGAATGTGGTGAAAATCCCACAGGAGAGAGTCAATCTCTGCTAAAGGCCTTGGGCTATTGATCTGCCTAAAGAATTATATTACTGGTTCTTGGAGCTCCAAGATTCTTTTTTAAAAAACCTGAAGTGCCTGAGAAAATAGCTTCTGTCTGGTGTCGAAGGCATGCTGATCAAAACGTGTGATTACTTTGCCAGAATGGCCTTTAACTCAAACCTGCCCTCAGAATGAAGCGATTGGTTTATCTCCTTCCTCACTTGATTGTCTTATGTGAAATACAAGGTTCAAGCTGAGGCTATCCCATATTTGACTATGCAGACTAAACTGAAAACGCTTCTTGCCACTGAACTTTCCTTTTCTTAGAAACAATAAGGCAACTCTTACAACATGAAAACTAAGGCACATTTTGGATTTAATACTGCAGGGGATAAAGAGCAGATATTTTGATCTGATATTTTTTAAAATATTAATTTTAATGTTAGAAAGTCAATTCCTTTATTTTCAAAAAAAGTACTAGATGTGTTGCTAGATCTACGAGTTCAAATAGACGAGGTTATGAAGTGCCGGCACGACTTCAAAGAGTGGAACACAGGCCTGTGAGTGATGCAATGAGCTGCAATGGAACCGAATGTGTGCAAACACTTGATGAAACTGCAGTTAAATGCAGAGCAGTGCAGAGCGAGCAGGTCAATTGTGGGGAGATTAGAGGAGAGAGAGGGATAGCAGGAGAGAGCATGAAAGGGAAAAGAGAAGAGAGGAAATAAAAGAGACTGAAGGGGAGAAAGGGAGACAGAAGGTGCGTTCACACATGCACCTAGAATTGACATGGAAACCTGATTACACTCTTTGAATTGTTATGGCCTACTGCGCATAAGCAAGCTATAAGATCAGGATGACTGGCAGAGTGGTGGTAAAGGAGCACAAATGTTATAGTAGGATTACTCTATGAATAACTGACATGACTTACACATGAATGCGTGAAAAAAAGGGTAGAAAGGTCCAAAGTTCGACCTTCATGCTTTACATACTGTGTGCAAATCATTGCATTCATTTGGAATATGCAACTTTGGTGCTCCAGTACCTTTGCTTTACCTTGCTTGGAATATTGACTTTTGCCTTGTCAAACATGCATATCTTGAGCACACTGTTTGCAGACATTGTATCATGTTTCCATGTAGATGAAAATATCAAAGAAAACTTGTTTTCCCACAAAAAAAACGATTCCCCTCACAGATTCTGAACTTCACACACATGGGCAGGAAGCACAGCCCCTTAATTGTATGTGTGTCTCTTGGGTGAGCCTTTTGTTCCCTTGAGTGAGAGTCTACATTTTTTAATTTGCAGTAAAAAAGTAAACAAGTCTTTCTTTGTTTTATATTAGAATCTTTGACAATCATAAAAAAACATAAGCAAGGCATTCGGTACAGAAGACAAAATAATGATGTTTTTGAAGTGATTAGCAAATAAGTGTGGAAGTATTTATAATTATTATTACAGAATTATTATTATATACAATAATATAAGGTTAATGCGCTCTTGGGGAGCTGTGTGTTAGGTGGTAAGTAACAGGGCTTGTAACACTGAGGTGTCTGTGTAACAGAGCTGGCCGATGCTCTGCGCATAAATTAACAGAAGGAGTAAAACTTTACAAAAAACACAATAATTTATTAAAAAAAAAACCGCTCACAAACACAGGAGAGCCAGTCTACTACCTCCAGCACACAAAATGGCTTCCAGTCCCCTGAACCTGGCCACACACCTGTATATAACAAGCCTTAATTAGTGCAGGTGTGACCAGTTAACTGGCTCTCAGAGACAAAGACAAATTAACACAACAATGAAACAATCATTAAATCAAGACAAACATAAAACCTGTCCCTGCACTTACGCAATTCCAGAATTCCATTTCTGTAAGGGCAACGCCAATTGATTGTCACCTGCAATGTTTTATGCAACAATGAAGTTGTTAGAAACCACTTACAGTGAAGGATTCTTGTCCTTAGCCAAAATCCTAGGTCAGAACACTTATGTGTCCTCCATTTTGGCTCAATTACAGATATGGTTTTAAGACCTCCTACATATGCACTTGGAGAGATGCTTGTATAATTATGGTATTGGTTTCTATGCCCTCAAATCTCATGCTATTATTCACATTTTGGAACGTTATTGATGCTACAGGTGTATATCTTTCCAGCCTTTAGTTTTTAAGCACTGGGCCCACTGTTAGCTATGATATTTATGACCCCGCTACCTATTCTTACTTCAGAGAAGTGGGACTGTGGTCTTCTGTTCGAGAAGCTTCAAACCCACGTTAATTCTGTAAGTGCACATGAAAAGAGGAAACAAACAATGTTATGCATTTTGATGTTTACAATCCTTTTTCTAGCATCCCTTTAAAGCTTGTAGCCCTCCATTGTGAAGCAAACCTCCCGTAGAGAGAGACACAGCAAGCTCTGATAGCAGTGTGATGCAATAGTGTAATGCAATTAAACATGGACTAATGCATTACGCACAAGAAAATTAGAAAATGGCATTAGAAGCTATACACTTTTTACCTGAATCTGAATTATCTTTTTATGATGTTGCTTATTGTTCTGTGTGTACTTGCTCAAATATAACCATTGTTTTAACTCCAAGCTTTTAACATTCTTGTGTATATTTAGTCTCTTTGAGCATGTGTTTGAATTACATTTCTTGCTTAAAGATGCAGTTCAGAATAGTGGCATTTGTCTTAAATACACTTAACATTATGGACCCTTAAATCAGTGGGAAAAAAAGTTCAAAATAAATGAAACAGTTCTTCCACAAACCAATCTGAGCACTGCAAGTCATA
Organism: Megalops cyprinoides; assembly: GCF_013368585.1. NCBI lineage: Eukaryota > Metazoa > Chordata > Actinopteri > Elopiformes > Megalopidae > Megalops > Megalops cyprinoides. The sequence continues at coordinate 13,011,526 of NC_050604.1, forward strand.
TTGTTATGCAATCTAATTATGTAATAAAATGTTGTTACACAAACCTTTTCCCCAGGTTGTCACTGTCAAAGAGAATCAAGCTCACAGTTGAAAATCTTGGATAAATAAAGATAATACACAAATAAACATTAGTTAATGTTAAATGGCACTGAATTGAGTAATGAAAAATAAGAATAGGTTGTTCCTCATTCATGTGGCCATTGTGGGGATTATACTGAAAGAATTGAGCATTGATGACCTTCATAAACTATTATGAACTAACCTGCTATGAGCAGGTGGATTTTAAACTCCATGCATAGAGTAATTTAAAAGAGCATTAGTTTTACATCACCTGAAGCTGTTAGATTTAAGAATACATTCAGCATGCAAAATACAAAGTAAAAACACAACATGATCCATATAAGCTTCCATCTGAAATGGACTCCATATGAAAAAAGGTTTAGGAGATGATTTTATAAAATTTGCAATAATTGAGGCCAAATTAAAACGTTACCTATCATGTTATTGCTGTGATGTGGAATTGAAATCTATTTTGTGCATATGTAAATTGTGTTTGCTTTTCATCACACTGCTTATGTTTTCTTTTCCTCTTAAAAGGAACAGCCTCAAAGACTTCTGAAATAAAAGCTATTAAAACAATCAAAAGGCACATATGCACTTGTTGCTTGCAATCAATTGCCAAAGGCCTAACGCAACATGTTGCCTGAATTGAAGAACCAAAATAACTCTGTGTATCGTGTTAATGATGAACTGTGATACATTTGTGATCATCTCCAGCTTTAGCACAACCTGTGCATGCGTATCATTGTACTTTCTTGACATTTTAACACCCCCCCCCCTTTCCTTAAATGTCAGTACTTTAAGACACCAGATGGTATTATTAGCTAATTTTCAGGCTTTCTATGCACTGTGCCAATGTTACACACATGTCACACAGCCACATAGACATACTGTGATCAGTGTTGACATGCTCCTTCTTAAAAGGGCAAGGTAGAATGTCGGGCAGGGTCAGCCTTTGGCCCTGAACTTATGGCGGAAACTGTGCTATCCAAAAGCATACGTTGGTTATAATGACACATTTTTAACAGAAACTGCGACCCAAACCAGTTACTGTGTGGGATGTTATGGCACACAGTTGCCCTCATAAAATTCTTTCACATTTAATTGTAAATGAACCATGTCATGTATGAAATAAACAGTACATCACATATATGATCAGTTGTGTACCAACTTCTTATAGTCTGTTGCATTCACTGTGTTCATTATCTACCCAATAACTAATGAGGAAAAAAAAAAAACTTTGCTGTCCTTTTTCCTATTATATTATTAAAATATTTTTTCTTTGGACATTTCATGTGAAAAAAAAAAAAAAAAAAAAAAGGTTAAAAAGGCAAATCCTGATCCAGAACTGTTTTCTGGGAAATATCTGCTTGGCCTTCATATTACATTTGTGAGTGTCTTACAGTTGAGTTCTGCAATGAGGACAAGTGGCTGTGATGGAGCTCTGTGAGAATATCTATTGACCCCCATTGACTTCCATGATAAGAGACACATGGCTGTATCAAGACCAAAAACTAAAATCCGCATGTAAGTGTAAATCAACCCCTCAGACTGCACAGCAGTAAAACACGAGCACAACTAGTAATCCTGTTTATCTCCAGCTGTCAGCATTGACCTGCCATTTACCCCAAATTGCTTCATGAGCATTTGGATTTGGGCGCATTAGTTTCGTTTGTTTGACACATTTCTGGAATTTCGAGTTTAAACATTTCAACTGTCGTGATTTGGGACAGCTTATTTCAATGCTCTCAGAGAGGAATCTAATTTCAGGCTTAAAGTCTCCTCCAGCGCTGAATCATTTTTTTTTTTTGGAAAGTTGTGTTTTAGTATACATTAATTAAAATCAAATAAATTAATTAAAAGTAATAGAGTCAGTAATAAAAGTAATAAAATCAATTAATGGCCTTATATTTAGATCCACGTGTCATCTCAAACAATTCATCCAGTTTACACTCACAAATAGTTTGCAGTGCCAAAGAATATTTGTCCTTGTACATTTTTCTTGGATATTTCTGGTCTTTCGAGTAAAGCCAAAGCTCGTGGGAGTTAATGGATGTGACCACTTCCTTTGCAACACCATGCATCTGGGTTTTTCCTCCCCTGTGGGACTTCAGGTTACTACAACAATCGATACTAAACACAGACCAGATGCAGTCTGTTACACCCTGCAACCAGATGCCTTACAAGGCTTTGAATGAGAGCAAATAAGAGGATCGGAATTTCACTATGAGGGTTTAGAGTATAATTATCACAGTTTGACAACCTTCATATTTTTACACAACAGTATGAAAGTAAAGGGATTAATGGAAAATGGTGGAGGGTTTCATTAGTCTTTAAGTTCACTCGAGGCAAGTATTAAAAGCCTGAAGTAGGTAATTTTGTTTCGCATAAACCAGACATACAAGTATCAAACAACAAAACAACCAACACTGTCACCAGTGAGAGATTAAATAATTAATAAAAAACTGACTCTTTCATAACATCTTCATAACTCTTTTTCAAACAAAAGCATTAGCAGCCAAATACTGCATAATGCTGTAATTCTACTCCAACATTAACAGCTATTTTGTTTTAGAAGAAGATTACAGGTTCAATTTTGCATTACTTTATCATAAGGACATCACATGTGAGCAAAGTTTTGCCATTTTGTTTTATATAAAGAGAATTTTGATTTGGATAAGTTATATGGGTTGAACATTACATCAATCATTATGGCACAGCACAAATCGAGATGGGTTGAACATTACAAAATCCAAAGTTAAAACTGGAGTAACCTTTGGACTCATGTAGGCAGCAGGTACGCCCTAATCATCACAAAGCATTGTACTCTGTAATTCGTACATTATTTGTGTTTTTCAAAGACTTGTCAGAGTACAGCTATTTCTCAAAATACAAAACACGCCTTGGCTTTGGCTTTTTACTTTGCAGTTGTAACAAGTACCCTTTCATAGATTTTTCTCCTATTCTTCTGATCCATTAGTAGAACCAGTGGCACGAAATTTTCAGATTTGTCTCTTCTATTTACCATCTATAAGACAGTGCTCATTTGTTGAATCTATGGGCACTTTGTCTTGTGCTATTTCTCCTTTTTTTCTTTTTTTTTTTTTTTTTTTGCAGTGCATGTGTTTGTCAATCTGGCATTCCACAGAACACCTGTCAGTGAAGACAAGCTTATCATTTTGGAGACAGTAGCTACACAGGGCGTTTGACTGCCCTTCCCATGGGTCAGTTGACAAGGTGAAGGAAAAAAAAAAAGTGTTTTCTCCCTCTCTCTCACTATCCCATGCTTGCAGTACTGGAAAACAATGTAAAGTATTCTAAGGACAGCCCTGTGTATTGTGTACATAAGGCCTTTGCATTCTGCAGAGTACCTCCAAGTGACAAAATAAACATATGAATAAAATAAATCGAATAATCCACTCTCTACTTTTGGAATAGACATAATTTCAGCAGAGTTTAAATGAACTCACAGTTAAGGGAGATATTGTAAACTGCCTGGGATGTAGGTTTCGGCCCATTTTACAGGCTAAAATGTTGCTTCCGCAGTGAGTCATGGCTATGCTCTGCTGCGCTCACTTTAGGGAAATGTTCATCCTCCATCACTCCAAACAGAAACCTGCCACCCCACCCTCCTCTGTCTCTGGCATATGTGTGATAGTGATGAATAGGTGAGGTCCAAATATCCTTGATGCTCTATGTGGATGGCATTTTCTTTCATTACAATGAGTTGATGAGAATTTAGGTGATAATCCATAGTTGGTTCAAGGTCTTTGCAAACCTACGTGCATATACTTGTCTTAAAAAGCATTGAAGGACATTTAACTCATTTTAATAAATGGAATAGTTATGTGACTATGCATTCTTTATAGAATCACCCTGACCTGAGGCTGAATCAGGTTTCCTCTGGACAGGATGTATGTTCACAAAGTGCAGTGTTGAGTCAAACCATAGTTTTTTTCAATCATTTGTAAATTGAGGGCATGGCTATTGTACGTCATTTAAATTTTTGTTTAATGTAAGGTTGTATTCCAAATAAAAGGAAGCCTTTCCCAGTGACTGCAAAAAAATCTTATTGACTTTCTACCCAGCCATTTAGATTAAAAAGCTATTATGACACAGCATATGACAGTTTAACCTTAGTACGCATGCATACATTGGATTATTTCAATGGATTTTATAACCAATAGTTTTTCACTGTCAAATTAAATTGCCATTACCTTCAAGTACCATACAAACTTGAAGTTCTACAGTTTGTATTTTGTACAAGGACATTCACTGATGGCCATCAGTCAGATTAATCTTCCTGCATTGTGATATGTTCTCATCTTGCAATGCTTGCCTTTAGGACCTGGAATAATCCCCCTCAATTTACAGTTGCTGATTTTTCCCCCTTGGTCCCCCTTGGTATGTAGAGCCCTATAAGGCTAAAAGTGTGTAAAATGGATGTCAAGCAACAGTGAAGCTTAATGCAATTGTGCGTTCATAGCTGGCTTGAGCCAAGCAAAGAGACATAGAGATCAATTGCATGCCCATCTTAAATACTCAGAAAACTGCAGATGGTTTTGATTAATTTCAGTCTATCCATTTGTCCACACAAAAAATTTATACAACTGCTCATTTGTATTGTTTATGTGATTGATCTGTAACTGAGTCTATACTATGTTGTTCCAACATTGCTGGCAAATATAGATTAATAGTAATTACTGACCCTGTTGTTTGACCTCTTATAAGTGGACAATGGAATTCCCTTACACATTCTCTGTGTTTTCAGATACCACAGGTAGATTTCATGAAATAGAGTTGAAGCTTCAAAAAAAAAAAAACATTTTCAGTGCTTTGTCTATGCATTTGATACAGTAGGATATACTGCATGCGCTGGGTACTTCTCTGTATGCATATTTTGCTTAAGTGAGCTTCCAGAGGTACAGAGGTAGCAGTTTACACTCTGGTTTGGACTCAAGGCAAAAAGATGGGTGTCCTTAGTATTCTTTAGTATGCAAATGATGCAGGACAGCAACGGAAGAAAAAAAAACACCTTAAAATACAACATAGCTTTGTTTTCTAACAGATTTTAGAACAGGCTTATTATGGACCACTGATCTAAACTACTGTGGTGACCAGGCACAGCCTGTGAGAAAACAGTGTCTCTGTATTCTTTCTAGTCCAAATAAGGAGCTGCAGTCACTATTTAAGTCCTTGAACATGAAATTATCATGAGCTTTGGAATTTGCTGCCTTGTTTCAACTCTTTTTTCAACAGTATGAATGCCAGGGCACAAATTAATTTAACAATAGAACCACATAGACTGATGTGTCTGTGTCACATCATGCTTTAAACCATGTCTGTACATCATGTGCTTTTGAATTTATTATACTTTTTTTAAGACTAGAAGGAATAGGCAAGGATTGTGTATTTTGGGCTGTAAAATAACCGATACTCCAATTAATCAGCTAGGTAGTTAGGCAGCTGGTGGCCATTTTAACCCGGAAATGATAGGCTACAGCTGGCCATGAATAGCAAATCTAGATGTCTGACGAATGACAGAAAATGACTTGCAGTTGGCTACCATGAACAGATGTGGCAATTGGCTGAATGCACAGAGGGATCAACAGTGGCATACACAAATTGGGGGTACCAGAACTATGATGTGGCAGGAAAATTAAATGGTGAAGAAGACAGAAAAAAAAAAGAATGAAGGAGAAGAACGGTTCAATTTGGGAATCTATTATGTGGTCATATGTATCCAGATTTCTTACATAAATCAGACCTCAGAATGTTGTGCTGATATCTGTGAAAACTCCAAAAAGGGCCTGTTTCTCAGCGCTGTACAGATATGTGGGATGCCCTGCTAACGCATAACTTGGCAAATAGCATACCTGCTGTACCACTGTTTAGTGGCTGATTATGAGCCCTGGGTAAATAGTGCCGAACTAAGCAAAGAACACACGGTCTCGGGGGTACAATCAAACATTATCTCTAATTATGAGAGGTAATTACAGAGGGCTTTTCTTCAATGACCTCCCTCTACATGTGCAAATTGCAAGACTTGTTGTAATCAGCAGCCAGTCCGTGGGTCAGAAATCAAGCGCAAACAGTCCTAGAGTGTCTGGTGAGCCCATTTCAATTTTAGACTCTTCATAATCAGGTTTCGGTGTTTATACAGTTTTGTGTTTATACACAAACACTGAACAAAAATACACTGACCAAGCCATATGATGGAATGCATATAAAAGCAATGGATGAAGTGAGAACTATGGGAAATAATCCTATTTACTTACTGTATATATCTGTTTTGTAGCAATCATTACGGATTTTTTTTCATTCTTATCTGTTGCAATGACTGGCAAAACTTCTTTGAAAATCTGATCAATGGAATAAGGTAGAATACCCCTGCCTTTGAGACAGGCTTTGTGTGTCACCCTAATTGTCTTATATGTGAATTATTGGCATGCGCTCCCCTTTGGTCCACATGCAGTCTCTCTGATAATGTAAAGAGATAGAAAGAGAAGAGAGGGATGGTGCTGTGCACCTACTGCATCGTCTGGATGCCGCATACAGTCGCCCTCCTGCGCCGTTTGCCCATCTGCCGCTCCCCTCTGAAGGGAACGATCACAAACTGCCTTCTGTCTATTTCTGACGACTCATCTCTTCAGACCACATCAAAGCCCGACCTGAGTCATGAATCACCTCTGTATGCTGTTGAGTTAGCACTATTATCCCTCATGTTGGTAGAATATTTATCAGTTTTTTTTTTTGTATAACTGGGGATATTGCTGTATACGATGCAGGTGTTTGAGATCTTGCACTTAGTTGGTGAGATTATCTCTGTTTGCTTAGGATGTTATATCCATTAGTGGATTAGATCTTGAATTAGTGGTGCGGTTAAGGTATTCATTATTGCACTTAGGAATTTATGTCAGATGTATGTGTTATCAGAATTGTGTACAATTGTAGATATTAGCTCTGTGTTGCATTTTTAGATGATTACAGCAAATTATTACATTGTTCTACTTGTATTAGACTTGTTGCTGCGTTGAGGCTTCATCTTCTGATGATCTGTGGATATGGATATCTATCCCAAAAATGATTTTATTAATAATTATTATTATCATTACTAGTAGTAGTTGTAATTCACAACTTCAGTTACATCTTGTCCTCATACCTTGTAAATGCAAGTTTGCAGATATAACCAACAGTCAAATTCCCTTAGTCAGGTTGTTGAACAGTTTTAGCACAATGGTCAGTCACTATGGTGTATGGTCTCTGAGAAGCACCACCGTATGAATTCTTTGCAGTGATGCTTTGCAAGTGGCATTTTGCTCTTCAAAATCAGGACTGAAATTGGTGCAGGATGAAAGTAAAGATCAAAGTGTATAGTGTTTACAGAACTGTGATAGTACTGCATACTGATGAATACCCAAAGGAGAGAAACCCTGTTGTTCTGACATTGGTGTACGCAACTTTAAGACCCAAAGGTAGTGCAAATATTCCCTTTGTAACACTTTCATCATCATTTGGAACATTCTATGGCTTAAAGAAATATATTTATATACAGAAATGACCTCCCGAATGTCCTATTGTACACTCCTCAGGTAGCAAAGGCCAATGAACAGCAGTGGTGTCTCTTCTCATTCTCTTTTTCCTCATCGATCCAATTGAAGCATGTCAGACACTGGCAAATAAACCTCCCACCCAATATTCATGAATGATGCAGCGTTGAGTTGGCAATCATTGCCAACAAAAATGCAGTTTTCAAGACACGTGGAAAACTCTTGCACAAAAGGGGGAGGGAGGTCTGAGCATTATTAAAAACTTGTGGGCAAAGTGAACAGCTATGGTATCAATCAGCTCACAACTAACAGTGGCGTCATACATCGTCTGAAAGTAAGATATCTGCCAGTGTGCACATATTGTACTTATTATATTTTTATATATACCTGATATTATTATATCAGGATTTGCACTATACAGTTATCATCATTGTTTTGCATATTGTACAACAATAACTGTTTTTCTATTGCACTTCATACTGTATAATAGCAATAACCTTACCCTTGTTTATTCTTGTTTCATAATTCATTTTATACTATGTATATAATCATAGCACAAGCATGAAAACTTCTCTCTCTCACTATTCTCATTTATTTATTATATGACAGCTACAGAAGTACTGCACAACGCATAATTGCACAAACTTCTTTCTATTTGTTGTATTTTATACCTCTCTATTTATTTTATTCAATTTATTCTTTTGTTGTTTTTGATGTGTGCCGGACGGTGCAGTTGTGACACTCAAATTTCCTTCAGGATTAATAAAGTATTTCTTATTCTTATTATATAGTGTGTATTACATTATTAATGCAGCTGTCAGTCACCTAACTCCAATGGTTCAATACTAAGATGCCATGCGTATTTTGGCAAAATCTTATTAACTTTTGCAATATACAGCACATATGTATTTACACTGATGGTCTAATTCAGTGCTGAACAGCTTTTTGGGGTTTAAGGTTTTAACAGAAAAGCACCCTAGTAAGAGAAAAAAATGCTTCATGTCTGGTGTGGCTACAATATTTTTATGTCTTTATTTGTATTTACACACACACACATACACACAAATCACACAAATTTTGCCAGTTATGACTTTTTTAGAAAGAGCACATGTGTGAACTGTAAACAGACTTTCATTCTAAAATAAATTTACATATACACATATGCAAATGTATACTCCTTTTTAATGTTTCAGAGTAATCTCCTTAATGGAGAATCAAAGGACAACTGGGGATGAAGCCAAATCTCCAGTTATTAAAAGAGCCTCACTGTCCCTGGGGTAGACTCATCAGAGGATTTAATTATGGGAATTGTTTCTGTCTTTTACAGTTTTCTGCAAGGCTTAATTGAACTGCTCTAGTGAGTGAATCAAGAGTTCTCTTTAACAGCATACCTGTGAAGTTTCCCAGTTTCCCCAACAGCCCCAACAGATCAAACTAATGCGTATGCAATATTTTATATGTGCATGTATTGTATTTACTATTATTACTCTATGCGCATGTATTTGAAGCTTGGAGTCTGTATTTACTGAATCAAAGTCAGTAAGCATTTGATAATGAACCTCAGGAAGAATGTTCAGCTGACTGTACCAAAAACCCGGACAGACTGAATCATTTCAAAATGTCTTCTAATACTTTGTCACTGAATCCTTATGTGCCTCAGCATAAAGCATCAGCATGACCGAATGAGCACTTTTTTTGTAAATGAAATAAAGAGTAGCATGAAATCTATTGGATTTAGGGTATTAGTTCAATTGTGTTAGTAATTGTTAATTATGATATAATTTGCTCTAGTTGCATGTTGTTCTCTCTGTTTAAACTGTGCTATGTACAGCACACACATTGATGAAACTTACACATCAATAGCTGTTAAAGGAACAATCAAGGGTGACTTAATACAGCATTGTTACCACAAGAGTTGTCAAAGAGCTCCTTGCAGAATCCATTGCAAAATTACAGTTTACACTGGTAAATATCCATTCTATAGCAATTTTGATATGTACCCATACTACTATTTTTACCTAAAACCTTATTTTGTGTAGTACATACACAATCTTTCCACAAAAGAAAAATAGTAAACATCAACAAAAAATTATTTGAAAGAATCATTTTATGCATGGTCTCTCTCTCTCTCTCTTTCACACACTCCACATGCTGTGTTTGTTACAGTTGACTGGTGAAGTGATCTACTCAGCTCTCTATGTTTTAGGTTATAGTTTAGCATTTCTGTACAATTTGTTATTACAGTATCATGATCTATTCCATCTCTTGGCGGCAGAGGAGGCAATGAATACATTTGCTAAATGTGTGCCCTTGTTTGCTTCCTATCAACTGATCCGTGTGAATGGGGAGATGAATTGCAGACGCATGGATATGACTCAGAGATGCCCACATCAGCAAGCGCTGGCACAGTGTCATTCCTCATAACCCGGCTGCAGTCAGCTCCAGATGGCTGCGCAGGGGCCCCTCTTGTCGGACACTTACTCACCCCGGCGCGGGCACTCCAGTTGTTCCTATTAGCATGCACGATCAATCAAATGAGTAAATCAGGCCTCCACGTATGATGCCTCTCCACTCTCATAAAATGACCGATTCATCTCTGGGGGAGGGTCCATGTGGCAGTAGTGGTGGGAGGTGATGATACTGTGCACCTCCACTCTCTATTACTGTAGCTAGCAAATTTACTGCTCAACCATAAGTTGAGCAGCTCTAAAGTGCTTTGATTGCTGTTGGCCATCTTGTAGCGCAAATAGTGCTTCAACCTCAACACTTTCCACATTCACACTGATGAATCTCTGATTCCAAATAACCTGTCGACAAATATTTTCAAATATTTTTATGTGAGACTGTTCTGGAAAACAGTCAAACAATTTGTTCTGTAAAAAAGAAAACAAAATCAGGAGAAAGAAGCAAACATTAATTTGTGAGGATTTCTCGGACAGGGGCTGATTCAGACTGAAGGGCACGTTATGTGTGTGTGTGTGTTTTTTTTTAATGCTTCACTTATGTGGGATTCAGACTTAACTTATGCACCTGCATATTACTTAAAATGGTTTGTGAATGAATGTAAATTACCCTGGAAAGCCACCTCCTCACCCCACATCTGACAAAATAAAGCAGTTCTGAAACTAAGATGCTCCATTTCAATGCTTAAAAAGTAAATGGTAAAGTTAAAAATGTCTATCATTTTTTTCCCCTCACATTATTCACTGGGCGTCCCGCATGGGAACCAGCTTAAGCACAATATACTGATGGATAGGTTGTCCATGGTGTGAACTGGTTGGTTAGTTATTCAGACCATAAGCAAACTAGCTTTCTGAGGCAATTGTGTCAGGTCTCTCATGGTATTGTGTGCTCTCCATTCATACAATTCTCCTGTTTTGGTCATCAATATGAATGGGGCTCTATTCAAAGTAGCCTTGCTATTTGTCTACCATTTAAATTATGGCAGATTTTACTACAACTAAACTGACACATTTCTCCCCTTTTTCAAACACAACAGTGTTAAAATATGTAAGGTATTGCAATTAAATCAATTTGTATTTACTTGATAGCTAGCTAGTTACTGTATTCTCCAAATGAGCTGTTTGTATTCACAAGACTAAATCCTCCCTTTCCAGTTATGTCCACACTTAGAAGGTTTAAAAAAATAGTATAGCTTTCAGGAAATGGCATAGCTTGCATAGAATATTGACAACTAACACATATTTAGGAAAGTGTTGCTAAACATGGGACAATTTACAACTAGCTAGCTACACAAATATTGCCACTGCTCTTTAGGACTAGTGCTTTCAGAGATATGTCATGACATGCCATGATATTCCATAGCTGGAACTATGTGGCCAGGATCAAGGGCTCTGTTTGGTGGATTCCAGGCCATCAGATTAGAGCCTTCATAAATCGTCACTTTATCCAGCTGGAAGAGCTGTAAGCACTGTCTATAAACACCTCACCATCTAAACGAGGCCTGGCATTCATTCACATCACACTCTCAAGCTCTGTGGGAGTGTCTCTATTGTCTCTGCCACCTTTGACATTGCCAGGTAAGAAAATTGAAGGCTAATATTTTGCTTACCAGACTTCTTAGCAAGCTAGGTAGCTAATTAACAAAAATGGCAAGAGATATTTCGAACTGTCCCGACTGTGTCAGCTATTTCACAGCCCGTCAGCGGCCGGCTACTGCTTAAATCTTGGACAATAATGAAACACACCCTCATTCTGAGCAACATTCCTTCATTTTGGGCAAACCGCACCCAAGTGTGTATCTCCGACATGGGAGCTTAAGTCTGAATACCCTTAGTTGCAACAGAGGCAAGCAGCTCTCAGAAGCACTTAAGTCACTTAAGTCAGTTTATGCATGCATAACAAGTATGAATTGGCCCCATAATGAATTATTTTTTTGTTAATCGAGAAAAACAGTGGAAATAGGCTGAGGTGTGATCAGTTCACAACTTAGATTGCGGTCCCCTCTTCTTCAAGCTAATGAGCTGCCAGTTCAGTTTGCATAGTAAACTTGAAATAATATTGTTACTATATGTAAATGTCTCTTCTGATGCTTTTAAAAAGCATGTGGGGAAAAGTAATGCCTTCCTACTTCCTCCCTTTTAAAATAATAATAATAATAATAAGTGCTGTTTGTGCAAAATTAGTTCTGCAATCCACTCTACTCAGTGCAGTGCATAGTATCTCATAATTTCAAGGCAGATGTAGAAAAGGTAAACGGCTCTTCTGTACAGCAATTAGGTCCATACAACTAAAACAGTAGACATTTCTCTTTTTTTAAATTAGATGTATTATTCTGTGTGGGTGACTCAAAATACCACCTTTGAAAATGTAAGGTTGTCAAGAGTATGGTGTGTAGTCATGGAAACTGAACAGCCAGAGGCGATCCAGCTCGAGAGCTGAATGGCGTTTTTGGATTTGCAAACGTTTTCAGGCGTGATTCGGATATTGAGCAACCGGTCTGAAGGAGGAGTGAGAAGATCTGCACCTGACACGAAATATGACTGCAATTTTATTTTAAATAACATCACACTTAGTATCAGAACATTGAAAAAAAGCTAATTGTGGTGAAAGTTCTTTGTTAACACTTTCCTCAACCGTATATTCAAGCTTGCTCTGCTCAGCAGGACCGACTGCTGTCCAAGGATCTTCTGAAAGCAGTGTAAATCAACAGGCGTTAAATCACACAGCGCTGATGGATATCCTGAATTGCCAATGGATTATTATCCATGGTCAGGTACAAATGGGTGCCAAGAGAATCATCAGGAAGACATTAAAACTCAGAGGTCAGGGCTTCTGAGCCCCCATCATTAAGAAATTTGTGTTTGGGTCATGCCGCCAGTTGAATGTGGTGTAACTGAAGGTCCCCCCAGGGGCAGATATCAGTTCATTTGGGAGCAGGGGGCGGGTGTCTTGCCACATCGTAGATCACTGACCTCTGTCACACTGTCATTCACAAACTCTGTTCATCATCCGGCTGACACCAAAGCTCAACTGATTGCTTTCTAACATGGCCGTGTGGTAGTTCGCTGGGAGAATAAAGAAATATAAATAAATTAAGCAGATGGCTTGGCCATGTCTGTATGCCAAGGAGACTTTATGAAGATCTGATGAATAATTTATGCGACACAATACAGGCCTTTTTTGATCAAATGTTTTGATTGATTTTATGTTTCATAATATCTTCCAATCAACTGTGTACACATTGGATGTGTGTATACATATATATTATTTCAAAAGTAACTGTCAGTCATATCTCACATCTCCCATTATAAATCATACAGCATAAGGGAACAGTTTGAGATTTAGCTCCATGCCATTTCACTGTAGATTTTTCTATTATAATTATGGACTGCAGATGGTGTGACCAGGTACAAATTAAAGGGAGGCTGAGAGTAAACCAAAGCTGCAGAATATCCTATTTTATCAGCAGCAAGAGCTGCCAGTCATTTTGCAAGAGAAACGTACATCATTTATTTATTTATGCTTGTTCAGTTTATATCTAGCTTTAACAGCAGGGTCCTCTCCCAATGTTTTTTCCCCTTCCATAATCAAACCATTCATTGTCAATAGGAAGCCATCTATTCTTTTGGACACAGATGTAAAAGTTCTGCAGTTACTTTTTAGCCTTTCCCCCCAGTCTCACCTTGTGTTATCATTTAACATGTGAATAATCCTGCATTGTGCCATTGCATCCTTGTGTGAGACACATATCCCAGATTCCACTTCTTGACCTTAGCATAAGCCGGTGATATGCTTCTGCAGAAGGGCTAGGTGTAGGCAAGCATATTATTTAGCACCTCTCACCTCAGAAGAACCTGTGTTCCTGCAAAATGTACAGTGTCACTTTTTTCACCTCAATAAGACAAGTGAGCCAAGCCAAATCTGTGGCCTCAGCTCCATTACTCCTTATTATGTGTTTGCAATGAAATAAGTAAGTGACAAGAAATGGCAGTTAAGACACAGTTTAAATTGCCACAACATGGTGTAATTACATATCTGGCTTACCTTTAGTGTGGGTGTGCATTAATAACCATATGCTACAGGATACTGAGGTCATGTACTTGGTATGGACCTTTGGTCGATCCATGACTAGAGAAGCAACTTGAAGAATACCAGTTAAATGTTTAGAATTGATATTGCTCTGGTATTGTTCATTTTACTCATGAAATGTATTCTACAGAATTAAGTGGATGGCTCATTGCTGTAGCCTTGCAAGTTAGATTACTGAAGAACCCCACAGATCCCTTCATTAAACATTCAGAATTGCTCATAAGAGCTTGTCTTGTCATTTTCCTAAACATGGTACAATCAAGCCATGTATAAGATAAATATTATCTGCAAATCAAGGATATCCGACTGCTCTGTTGAGGATCTCTTGTGAAATTCAGCTGTGATTGTAATGGTTAAACATTCTTGATTGCATTGGCCTACAGTGAAATTTCCTCTTGCTGTCTTGTGAAAAGATGTTTATTATAAAAGTACCTATGAATAAATATAGGCTGGCCGGCGAACTTGTTTTATACATTTTGAGTTAGAAGTATAACTACCACATGCAAAGATTTTGCAGGGCTTGTTTATCATTAAAGTATCAGAGGCTGACCAGAACAAAAACAAATAAGAACTAAATCGTAGCAATTCCACCTGACCCATGATTAACACTATTGCATTAGCAGATTACGTATAAAAGTGCATGAAAACTCTTGTTATGTGTATATGTGTAGAATAATAATAATAATGTAGTCCTGCAATCATCAAGCGCTCTGCATAGCAAACCTGATAGTAAGAACAAGTATGCTATTGACAACTTAGAACAATTTTGATATTTACAGCCTTAGGTATCCCATTCAGAGGACTTCATGATTTTCCTGTAAATTCTTCGCTGTAATTCATGTGCATATTAAGACTTCATTAATATTATCTTTGCTATCATGGAAAACTGCAACGGGGCTTCAAAGTCTTACAGATAAATAGGGCTGCAATTAACGACTATTTTAATAGTCGAATAATCTATCTATTACTGAAACAAATAATCGACTATGAATCGCACAATTAGGCTACTCAATGACTCTTATTTATCTATCGGCTTTTAAATGTAGGTTAAATGAGGTTGTTTTAGGCATACCGTAAACTTCCAATAAACGTCAAGGCGTTTATTTGCTTTAATTACTTAACTTTACCGGCATTTATTGGAGACTTGGCAACAATAAGAGACGTGCGTTTATTTTACCTAAAGCCCTCAGGCTTCTGCAAGTTATTGGTAGCTGAACTGACCAGGAAAATTCATCGTTTTTTTTTTTTTTGTTTTTTCCCCAAGTACCCTACTTAACAAACATTATACAGTGCTCTTTGGTAGCAACTCAAACAGGAATCACTAATAGAGTAAGTTAAACACTGTCATTGCAACCTATGACAGGAGAGCACAGTCTGTAAGAATAGCAGTATCATTGTGAATTTAGGCTACCATGATCCAAAAGACAGCTTGTTTTGTTCGTTTATGTTTAATTTAATTTGTGAACAGATGAACACACATAAGGCAAATTAAATTCACCAAAACAACCTCATTTATCCACATCCCCAACAAAAGACATAGGAAACACACTGGCTAAAATTATGCTTGCAAAGCAATTTAATTTACAAAAACCAAATTCCATTTAACATTTTGGCTGTCAATGCTATGCCGTAATGTTAAAATTAGCCTACTTTATCCTCTGATGTGATAAAACTTCCATAGGCAGAATATTTTCGTTTATTTTCGCATTTTAACCCACTGCTCTTTCGTTTTATAGCCAGGAAAAATAAATATAATTTTCCCTGGCATTTATTTGAGGCAGGCGTTTATTTCACTGAAAGGGTCGCGCATACCGGTTAATATAAGAGGCCTGTGTCTATTGGAGACTCGGCTATTATTGGAAGTTTTACGGTATGCTAACTAAAGAACTTCATTCAAAAATATGTATTTTAATGAATAGTTACTAGGACTAATTCAGTGAGAGCAGTTGTTTGCTGGAGAGTAGCCTTCAAGTCTGATTCCTTTGAAGAAAGCCATCCGTGGTGGCGTTACGAGATCCAACAAACCCATAACTTGTTCAAATTAATTCGAATGCAACCCACATTGGGCACACACGCATAGACACGAGTTGTAGAAATCTTTTGCGATTTAGAAAGTATCAAATTCTCCGGTGTTCCCTAAACTTGTTCACTCGGCAGCAGCACTATCTCCAGCCATTAACATTGTTGTGACAACGATGCAACGTTTAAACAGAGAATTTCTAAATAGCAAACCGGCTTTGGTTTGACATTGTAAAGTTAGGGCACATTTGTAATGTGAACAGGATCGTTGTGAATAATAGGTTATTGTTTGCTACACCGTATGTTCGACGTCATTACTTTATTGATCAGGAGAAAATGTATTTCAAAATAGAAAACGTTACAGCTCATAACGTGAAGTAACATGGCTTTTAACATTAACATTAGCTATGCTAGCTAGCTAACTAACTTAACAAGACGAGTCTTCATCATCCAGAGAGCCAACGTGCCATCTTTTCAAATAATCAAGCATAACTGATGTGCTCGCATGCCAGGCAAGGTCAGGTTTGCAACTGTGGCAGTTCTCAACCGCCTTGGCAGAGTTAACCCTTTCGCATGTACGGTGATCACCAGTGTGATTAGCTGTTTAGCGCATATGCTAGCACTGCTGTGATTAGAAAACGACATTGGAAAAATTCTAGCTAATTTTAGCTTTGAGGAAACAGCGATTTAACAGTAAAAAAATACAGCAAATGCGGCAGTGAAAACGACAAGAAGCTTAATAACGCTAATGAAAACATAACGAACCATATAACGTAACGCGCGTGCTACATAGCATGAAATTCATTATGTGCGAAAGGGTTAAGAGTGAAATGTTGCCACACTTTTGAGGTCTTTGGTCGTGAAGGTGTTGCCATCTCTGTTGTTCACTCCTGTAAAGTAACATAGCTTAGGCTACATGTCTGAGCATTCCGAGTCAGCACGGACAACACATGCGATCACATCATCAACTAATCAACAATTAAATTCGTTGGCAACTAATTTGGTATTTGATTTTAGTTGATTACATCGATTATTTGTTGCACCCCTACAAACATTTACTATTATTGAGAAACATTTGATAAGAAAAAATGTTTGAAGTAAGATGCATGGACTTTTTTTTAACAAATAAGTGAAAATCATAGTAAAATGTATGGGATGGAGATTATGTAGATCTGAACAGGATATCATCTGGAATTATACATGAGTTTTAAAAAAAAGAAAAAACATTTGGCTTAGCCCCATTAGTAAATCTTAGCCTGGATCAGCTATCAGAACTTAATAACGTTGGATCCAGTTTCCTTGGTGACCAGTACTTGATTGCTGGCCCTAATCTTCCTTAATGTGGCTTAATACGGTTTATTCGCCCGCCTGAACCATTTTACGAATACACAGTCTATGACTCGTTAAATAACTCTATGTAGAATATACAACTAGGCTCCTGCTGGTGTTATAGAATGATGTTGTGTTCACTTAATTTGTTATGTATTTATGCATTTATTTTGAAGAATCATAGAAAAAATAGCAACCATCACAAAGTATGGTATTCCTATTATTTGTTGCACAAATCAAAGTGTTCCTTTCAATGCTCAGAGAGGGTGTGCAACTGTTCTGTAAAATCTGTAACACTGCGTAACATCTGGTGAATTGAGCCAGCAATAGATGTCACTGGTAGAGGTCACTGATATATATGGATTGCTGTTCAGTTTCACAGGCTGGATGCCTTCACATTGGTTGGCAGTTACGTGTTTGCCCTCTAATGAATCACTCAAAAACGGAATTTATTCACACAGTTGTAAGAAGGGAATGCTGCTGTGATATTTTCCATTATCTACCATTGGGACCAAGCACAACATTTATGATATAAATCTGTATATTCCAATACCAGCTTGTGAGCTTGAAATCACAGAGGCTAAAAATGTACTTTTAAACTGTTAATTGACCTGAGCTTGTCTTCTGATTGTTCTGCATGATTAACAAGTGTGTATTTTAAGCATCACCCATCTACAGCTCATTCCCATCTTACTTGATTACATCTAATGTGGAAGCATTACCTTTGTGCAGTTCACATTAAATAATTTGAATTGTAAGAGATCGGGTTTCATTAAATAATTTTGATTACAAAAATAGATGGGATATTCATCTTGACTTTATAATGATTGTTTTGCTATAATTAAAATTGTAATGTCAAGTGCATAAAGGTTACAAAGGCAATGACGCTACAGTAGTTGCAATTAAGTAAAAGGGAAAGGAATAAATAGGATGGTGATGGGTGATATTAATTTACATTGGCACGCTTGTTAATCACATGATCCAATCAAAAAGAGATCGGGGGCAATTAACAATTTAAAGGTAGAGATATTACAGTGAGACATCATGAACCCTTAAAATGCATCAAACTAATGTACTAACAATAGTGTTTTATTGTGGAGGGCCTTTTGATTTTGAGTCGAACAAGTCATTGCTCTCACTTCGTAGTGCCACCCATCATAGTGTTTCTGATGTGTCACTCTCCCATCATTATTTAAAGATAGTTTTTCAGCCTTCACTATTTCAAGCTCATGGGTCTCCACTATAATATTCTTTAAATGATAGTATGTGCTCTGTGGGCAAAATGAAGCAATGTGACACTTTTGCTGCTTACAACAGGGTTGGCATATACATTTCTACAAATATTAAAGTCTTAATGGAAGCCAACATGTCCCGGGGAATAATCCCCATGGTACAAGCATGCTTAAGTTTGTCAGAGCTAGAATGTGCCACTAATCTCCATATTACAACAAGATAATCACCAGGTGGCACCTTGAGCCTAAGCTCAGAGTTACTATTTCCATTCTGACAAGCATTCCTTAACACACTGAAAGAAAATCTTTTTTTTTTTTCAATTCAAGAGACAACTTAGATAGCAGCTAGATATTGGCACCAATCTCAGAAATAAAAACATTTTTCAGCATTTTGTTAGTCTATGCAAAGTGGATTTAACATGTTATGAATAGTCAAATTTCTGGTTAAATCCCTGTCCTGGAAATTCAAAAAAGCAAGCTAAAAATCCCCCTTTCTTGGCTATTTATGCTAATACCATTCCAAGGTCAGAGGTTATGCAGAGAAAAAACTCTAATTTCCAGCCTGATAAGGAAGTGCTCTAAATTAATTTGCCTCCATAAATTTTGCTTCTGTGAAAACAGGGTTGCAAAAAGCATTGCTTTTTGGATGGTTGTATAGTGAAAACATTGGGATTTTGCCCAGGAAACCCAGTTCCATCTCATCTGCTTAATGTATAACAATTGCCTAAAGTTATCATAACCAAATACCTGAATTTTAGCTAAGGAATAACTGTTCGGAAGCTGTATTGGTGTATTGTATACAACAGGGGGAGTGTGTTGCATCCCCAAGGCAGGACCAAGGGGCTGTTAACCACCCCATTGTGATTTACTTTTCATCCTACAGCACATATTAGAGCTAGTTATTTCAATTATACCATGGCTACTTGTTATAAGAATAAAGACATGACATGAGTTTAACAGAAAAAAACATACAGATGATTAGCTATACATAGTGTTATACTGTATATTAGCTATATATAACACTATAGCTTTTCATGTTTACATTTATATGTGTTTTATAAATCATAGTGGATTACAATCACAATTAAAAGGAATTGTGTATGAAAATGCATACAATAGCATGTAGTGAAGCCACTGTAATGTAATAAAATATGACATTACTAATTATAACTGAACACATTTGCCAACCTACAGAACATGTTAAGTTAGGATTGTAATTATGTGTTACGTAGTCACGAAAAAACAGACCTAAAGAATGCAGAATCCTGAGAAAATAATTCAAACACTCTGCCACGCAACAGCTCCCAGTATCCAAGATGAGACATGTCAATATCCTGTCTCCCCACTGTTGAAAAGAAAGCAACCATTATTGACTGACTGGTAACTTGTTTCTGTGCTGTTCATCTGTAACAAAATACCTTTGAAGAAAGCAACCAAGATTGTATCTTGACCTTGGTGAACAGAGGTTTTGTTTAATACTTTAATGGACACAATTTATTAATGATGATTAATTCAGTAATAAACATAGGTATTACAGTACTGATATTTTGTGATGTGTATATATTCATATATTCCTTTGGGATTTCCTGTGGAGTGGCAGTGTAGCGTAGTGGTAAGGAGCTGAGCTCGTAGCTGAAAGGTTTGTGGTTTGAGTCCCCACAGGGACACTGCTGCTGTACCCTTGGGCAAGGTACTTAACTCAGAATTACCTCAGTAAATATCCAGCTGTATAAATGGATAACATGTAATGACTGTAACATATGTAAGTCGCTCTGGATAAGAGTGTCTGTTAAATGACAATAATGTAGTGTAATGATTTGCATCCACCCTCAGTATGGTTTGTAGTATCAATTTAAATTGATGATTTCAATTTAAATCGATGATTAATCTGGTGGAGGGTCCTGCTGTTGGCTGGAAGATGAGTTAGCTACAACATAGGATTATATGATAACCTTGTGCCAGGTGCAAATTTCCAGCAAGCGCTCAGAGAGCAAAGCTGCCCCTAAAAGAACACTGGCATCGGCATGATGCTAAAAGCATTGTTGGGTAATTTAATCAAGCCTATAATTACCCTCAAGTATACAACATCTAATTTGAGCACAGTGGTGGTCAAATTAACTTTGAAATTGACAACTTATGTTATTTTGACAACTGTGTTACAATAATAATACATACAAAAAATACAAATCCTGTGATCATTATTTCACTAGAGGTTCAACTGCAAACATAGAACAGATGGATATTCCTTTGTATGACTTTCTCAAAAGACAAAATACTTTGTCAGGAACAAGTCATGAAAGTTTCGTCAGATTTGAGACTATTCCCACTGGAAATAGTTGTCTTTATCATTGTGATTAGCATTCCAAGTAGATCAAAGAGTGATTGTGTAGTGAGATATTGGTACAATCAGCGTTAACAGATTCGGGTGGTGCACTACTCCATGGAAACAGCAAGAGAAAGAATATCACTATATATGTTGGGCATCTTCAAAGCTTGAAATATTCTCAATTCTGAAATTTAAACAACTCTGTTTGGACACGTTTGTTTATGAATATTGTCAGAGTGGAACTATATACAGCCTTCTGATGGACAATTTACCATTTGTGTGTGCTTCTCATACAGCTCAGGGTTGTAAATGCACCATGTCATTTTAGCAGATAAATGAGCTACTTAATTGTTTTAATTGAAATAATTAATTAATATTCATTGGTATATGAATTGGATCTTTTTAAGTCAGTTATACTGTTGTACATTCCTTTGTATTTGGACATTAACACTATTTACAGTATTTGGAGGCATTAAAAGAGTAAATGACCATTTCTAGCACAGACATTAGCGTAATTATCGGTTTATTACAAGATGCAATCTACATAACAACTCAGGAGGTAGGGCCCTGTAATTGTCTTGGATTTGAGACATTCAATATGAAATGTGATTACAGGAAAAACTGCTTATTCGAGAGCCAAGGTTTGGCATTGTTCGTAGTGAAAGTTTCCTCTACAGTTTCCTGCGGGTAGCCTTGACAAAAGGAGGCGTTGCACAGAAATGATACTGCAAACTAGTCACACTATCTCTGTATAAAAATCTTTGTTTGCTATGTAGGCAGTAAACCTTCATCTCATCAGTCTCATCACTCGTTTCTTTCACTGTCTACTTTGAATCCAAAACTGGAGTTCAGAATATGCTCGTTCCTAACAAACTTGTCAGGGCTTCTGGATGTGGGTGGTTTACACACCTGAAAATCACTTTTTGTGGATTCTGTGGATTTACTACTAGTGAACCACCAGAGATTTGAATCTGATTTGGTTTTAAGTTAGGGAGTAAGTTCCTCAACAGGTGTGTAACTGTCATAGACTCATATTCATGAAAATGGTAGTTACCATGTAGAATAAAACAGCATGTTTTCTCAGCAATGCTAGGAGTTGACTTACTGTACATAATACAGCTGGTGCTTATACATACTAACCATTGCTATTGGTGTCTATGCTACAGCATGAGAGAATAATTTTCATTCAAGGATGGCCTTTTAGATCAGCAAATGAGACAGGATTTTTTAAAATAAATTTTATAAAATAACTTTTTAATGAATCTCAAAAAGAAGCCAGACAATTTAGTAGAGGAAAAAAAATCCCCCAAAAGGCCTTAGTTTTTGAGATACCTCCACCCGAGGTAGAACAAAGTACAAGCATGTTTTTTTTCCATATTTTTGATATGTCTATTTTATGAAATTGATGTTTGTATAAAAATATTTTACTGCAAAGGAAGTTTATTTGGATGATATTTGGCTTAATCTAGTGTCACGGCCCTGTCTAGGGTCAGGACAAGGCGAGACAAGGCTCGGTATATTTTGAAGGACTTATTATATTCATATTCAATGCATTCATCACAGATAAGTCGCCTCCAGTAGTCAGTGTGTGATGCTTTTCATAAGAGCTTCACCAAGTGATTATTCCACAGTCTTCACAGCACTGATTCATCGTACACGGCTCTCCTTACACCTGGGGCAAAAGCATATTCTTGACACTGTCGACCTTGCCATTTATAGCAAAGGCCAAGAAATCTTGTGGCGCAAGCCACCCTCTCTTCATGGAAAGGTAACAATGTGATTGGGAGGCACTGCACATCACCATGGCTCTGTGGAGATGGTGGACTGCTGTCCATTTTGATTGAGTCACATGTGTATGGTGAGAACCCTGCCCAACAAATGCTCCAAGGCAAACAGCTATCAAGGGGAGTAAGAGGCATGAAGCTCATCCAAAAAGCGCTCTTTCGACTCTTTTGGAAAGCAATGATGTCATGGACAGAACAACAAGGGCAGGAACCATTAACCTCAAGGTTGAAACTACTGAAGGATGTGCAACATTCATTCATTCATTCCAGGGCTTCAACAAAACAACTCATAAAAGAAACTGAGGATCAACACCTTGATGAAGTTATGAGCTCAGTTCACAACTTCTCAACAACAGGAAGTTTGCAAGCTTTGCTTACTGCCTCATGCTCATGCAAGGAGTGGATCTGCTGTTAAGAATGCTGCAGGCACAGAGAGATGCAGACTTTCAACTTCATTTGAACTGTATGGTGGAGTTTTGCCGTGGTTCGGGGCTGCTGGAAGAAACAACTACTCTAAGTGCATGCCCATTTATGTTGATGAAATGGAAACACTTCAGCAACAGCAACCAGAATCATACAAATTCCTGCAAGAGGGTGGGTTTGATGCACAGCGGTCTAATGATCGGAGCTTCAACTGTGTGGCAACTGATCAAGCATCGGAGCAAACAATTAACCTTGAAGGCAAAAGTGAAGGCGGAGTTGTTGCTCTCACAAGATGGTTGATGACCAGGCATGTGACAACAGAATATGTGGACACAATGAAAGGACTTTGCAGCAGAAGTGCCCAAGGCCCACAAACCCACCAAGAGCATGGTGTCTCCAGAACAAACAGAGATGAGGAAGATATACAAAAGATAATGGAAATTGTGGAGGAAAGCCAAAACCCCTTTGATCTGGATAATGTTCCTGCAGAGCTTATTAACATTATCACTGGTCAGGTTGCATCAGAAAAGGTGGATAAAGGTTTGTCATGTTTCCTTGAAGATGCCCAAAACCAAAACCAACTGTTCATAGAGCAGCACCTTGGCAAGGACACAAGAGCTAAGAGTTTCTGGGAACCAGAGAGGAGAAAGTGTGCAGCTACTTTTGCAGACATGAAAGCACCAGTGTCAAAATGCAAGTCAGAACAACATTAGATGGACTCGGAGGTACTTTTCGGGAGACTTTTAGCATTTTCAAGCCAGAGAGATGTGTCCATGGAGAATGTGTTGTCTCACGAGTTAGCTGCTGTGCTACCTGCGTTGTTCTATGATGATGGAAGGATGAGAAAAACCTCCAAAGCTGACCTAGCCAAGAAACTGGAGTCTGTTGTGCTGCTCTTGTGTTATGCAAGGTGCAGCATGTTTGGCTCTGCTTTGGTCTGCACCGACAGGATGTGACACAACGAGCAGTTTTTTTTTTCAGAATAGGAAGAACAACTGCTGTCACAAAACTTGAGAGGCACTTGGGAGAGTTGACTGGCTTAAGTCACTTTGGTTTGAGTGGAAACCTGGAGGACTCATTGCCTGTGGCCAGACAGTACATTCTGATTCTGTATGGCCAAAAGAAAAACGAGAAAGACAGTGTACCACTCTAGATGAGTTGCGGCATGTACTGGCTTCCACCTCCGGCATGCCTGCTTCTCATCTACCCCTGACAGAGGGTGCATTTAGGCAGCACGTACTGAGAGCCATGTACCAAACTGCCATTTGGTGTCACAGCCATCACCATCACCAAAAGTCAGTGCTTTGGAGTCCTGTGGGGAAAGGCTGGAGGTTGACAGAAGGAATGATGGAGCCTGTGATGTATGGCAAGCCAGCAGCACCTCAAGAAGTGCAAGACCTGACTCACCTGTACTGCAAGGACAAACAGTATATTCAGTGGAAGGGGTGTCCTTGTATTGCAGTCGGCTTGCATTGAGTTCTGGGCATGTGACCCTCCACAGTGCCCCAATATAATTCTGGATGAAAGCACAGTTGCATCCTAAATGTTGGGCAAATATCTATCTGTCAAAACAGATCTGACTGTTGCCAATATTGACATACATCAGCAATGTATCTTCAAGAAAAAAAATATTTGAATTAAATATATATAGCTTTTCTTCACATATTTACACCACTAGGGCCCCATTGTATCTTTCACTGTGCAGTGTTGGTGGCACGGGGTGTCTATTAGGGGCTAGTGACACCAGAGGGTTAATTGAATAGTCAAACAACTTGCTTCTATGGGAAGATAACAGTTTCTAGTACTTGTGAATTACATTTTGTGGTGATTGTTGTCCTTATTTGTCCCATACATTCAATTTCCGCCTATATTCAATGTATGTTTAAGGGTATGTATTTTCAAAATAGTCAGATATATTGGTTACTTTCTTGTTTCACTGTATGCATCAACTGCCTGTGGACATGCAATCCAAATTTGGTGAGTTTCTCATCATTATTCCCAGAGACACATGTGATAAAGCAGAGGCTGTCCCTGTTGTGGAATCCAAAGTTTTCACTATTTTCGGTTTTGGGGAGGATACAAATATCATCCAAATAAACCACTGTTGCAGTAACATATTTTTATACAACCATCCATTTCATAAAATAGACATATCAAAGATATGAAAAAACATAGTTGTGCTTTGTTCTACTTCGGGTGGAGGTATCTTAACTTTTGAAGGCTTTAGTTCCTCTACTAATTAGACAGTTAGCTACAGACATCTTGTGGACTCAGTTGGAAGACCTAACTTATCCTACCGTTTTATGGCATTGATGTGACAGGAGTAGAAACCCCTGATTGGAGATGTTAGCATTGAGACACTGGTAAGTAAAATGCTTAGTGATAGAGAGACTACCCATTATGGTAGGGCTGATTAATCCATTCGAAGGTGACATATACTGCATTTGCATTTACATTACATTTAGTCATTTAGCAGATGCTATTATCCAGAGCAAATATTCTAATTCTGGAAAAACATCCAAGTACACAAAACCAAGTTTGACCTCGTTGTGGGGCCTACATTCATTGCAACTTGTAACGTTGTTGGCAGCTTTGTTATTTTAAGGTCAAATCAGTGACCGGGTAGAAACAACTGCAGTTTGTTGCTTTTACTTTCAAATTTAATGCTGGCAAAAGCCACAAAAGATGAGAAATTAATGAAATTACCTCTGTATTACACTTCGCCTATGCACTGCTAAGGCTTTTCAGCATACAGATTTAATACAAACTTTAGCCACATTGGGTTACTTCACACAACATGTCCTCTTCACTGGGCAGATTGCTGAAGACTCAAATTTTGTCTAAAACAGCAAAAATATATATTTCTCAGAAGAGCTACATGAAATTTACCAATTGTGAGTATTGTTACTTTCTAGAAGGCAACTGCTTGAGTCACTACATAAAGTGATTGACAGTGATGCAATAAAGTGATTAAGACATAGACCAGAAGTAGGGTTAATCTGGGTCTAATACATAGAAACCCATGCACTTCAAATCTAAAGTGTTGTTAGTGGACTTATTTTAAAAGTTGTGGCCATTTTGTATGGATAGGATTCTGACAGGATTCTGACTTAAAACCGGAATTCACTGAAAAAAGGACTTCCCAGTTTTGAATCAGACAAGATGGGTGGTGGTTATTCAAAGCTTAATCACCATGGTAAATTTGCCACATGCCTTTTCAAGGTGATAATAAAATAGGAATAATTGTCATGCATGAATGAATCATTCTTGGGATGATGAACAGAGCACAAGAGAGTTAATTGCCATATCAAGAATGAACCTGATATGGAATTCAGCAGTTTGCCATAATCTTAGAATAAAAGGTGTAAATTTACTGTGTTGGTAAAGCTTTAAGAACTCAGTAGACCTGTTTCTCAGACCCATACTAGGCCTAGTATGTTTCTGTATAATGACTCAAGCAGTTACTTGCTAGAAAGTAACAAAACACATAACTGGTAACTTAACTACATAGCCACTAATGTATAAGTACATATAGGAACCAAATACTTACCAAATGTTTACTTCCTTAGTGTCATGTGACATATCCAAATGTAGCTAAAGTATCATGGGAAGCTAACTTTGCTCTGCTATATTGATACCTAGCTAGTTTGACCGATTCAATTTTCAAGCTATTAGGGCTTATGGAACATTTTTGGGGTTGCTTATAGTTTATGACAATGCAGTGACACACAAGATTCAGAAACAGCCACAGTTATGTTAAAAGAGAGTTTTTATTCTCTTAGTGTGAGTAAATATATGAAGCTAATCTAAATGAAATTCCTTGTAGTTCCTTGTTGGAACAGAGGATGCCTTCATTTCCTACTAGACATTTCTAGATAAATCAGCCAAAGGTGTAATCTCACTGTCAGTCTTTGTATTTTCAGATCAGAGCAAGTTTAATTGCAATTAGGCAGAGGCGGAAAAGTAAATCTAAACATAGCTGTCCAGATCTCTTATAATTAAACATCTGGCCTTTCTTCTGGCTCCACTAAGCACAGGTCAAACCGGGGAAATTAAAAAAAGATATGGGTCTGAAGACATTGGAGACTTCAACCAAATGAATGTCTTGTGGCCTAAATCTGGAGGTAAAAAAAAAAGAAAGAAAAACAGATGTTCCTGCTGATGACGCAGATCTGACTGCTTCAACTCTCTATATAATTGTCTGTTAACCAAGTGGAGGACTTCTCACAGTACTCACCAACCATTCAATTCCTGGGGGGGGGACTGTTACACTGAAAATATTATCCATGGATATTATGGTGGCCAATGAGATTCAAAACTCATCCATGCTGGGTTGTGGGGAACTTGCTGTTCAGCATATAAATGCAAAAGGATGCAAATTATGCTGACTCATTTTGAAGCATAAACAGACCAACCTAATGTCAACATCTAAGGCCAGACCATGCTGAGTCGTTTGTCAATGCTGGACCTTTGATGCTTTTATGCATGTGATAGACCTGCTAAATGTCTCATCTTTCTCTTGATCAGAGAAACATGTATGTATTTTACACACACCATTAAGTGTTTATGTTTAAGTGTTATGTATATGCAGTGAAGAGGAGATAACACAAGAAAACCCTGAGGCCTATATTTTGAAAATATCAAATGATATATTCTGAGGTTTTAGTGCTACTCTAAGCTGTTTAAGGCATAGCTTTGCATCTGACTCCTTGCAGGAAAGGACAAATCTACAAAAGCATCTGCTTAATATTATTGGAAAACCTACACATTGGCAACTTAACCATAAGACTTTTTTAGAATCATAAGTAACACATGACCTATTTGCAGTGAATGAGCTAAGTATACCTGCAAGGAGCAACATGCATGTGTTAACAGTGCATTTACTACTTACTTAAGGTAATGCAAAACATCATCAGTGATGATGCAATGCACACATGAATAGATTTTCTTTTCTAAACACATTTTTCAGCATATGCCTTTCATCTTTGCTGGGGAAAACAGTGGTAAAGTGACCTTTGAGTAACCTACTTCTCTGCTAAATCATTTTGCTTTCCTTTCTCACTGAGTTTATTAGCTCGATGCCACACTGTACTCAGCTATAGTTGTATTCAATTAAAAACCTGTACTGCTAGCACGGATGCAGTCATTACTATGGAATTTGAATTTGCAATACATTTTATTAAACGCACAAATACCAGAAAATGCATCTCGAGTTATGATAACGTTTCTTTTTGGCAGGACGCATTTCTCCATGCTTTTGTAGGCATTTCAAACCAGATGTTTGTTCGTTAGTCATGCCCTTATCTTAAACAAGCAGAAACGGCGGACACTTCAGACAGCTCATTTTCCATGGCAACACACGCATGGTGATTTTAGTGCATCTACATGGTGATAAGAACTGCGGCAATAATGAAACGGTAATGTAGACTAGGAAGGAAGCTGTTTGTGCCTCTACGGTGACTTGGAGGACTTAAAAAGCCATGCCCACGCACTGGATCTCAGAATGTGATCAACAAATTTTATAGTAAATAATAAACCTCAGTTCCATTAAAGCATAGCATTTGATTCAAGTATATGTAAAAAAAAAAAAAATACTAAAACAGGGTTAGGAAGGAAAGAAAGAGATGGAGAGAAACCGAAAAACAGTGATTTCATCCAATACTGTATGCTCAGATGATTTCAGTCTATAAATACATTTTCACTCTAAACGGATGTTTACGTATGTGTCTAGAAGCAATATGCCACATTGTTTACATGAATGTAGAGAAGCACAGGTTCATTCAGCCTCATACAAATGCAAAAATCCATGACAAAACTTATTTCATATTTCTATGAATACAGTTTTTTCACCTTTCATAAGTCAAACATGTGACAGTATTGCTATAGGGAGAACATATTCACACTATATTGCTATTTGTCTTAAGTATTTACAGACCTACATCTTGTTAAGTAAATGGTGTAACAATGTTTATAAAATGTTTATTGGCTTGCTACAACATTTTGAGTTTTATTTTCGTTATTATAACTTTCAGCCGTGTAGGTTGTTGAGTTTCTTAACGCATAGGTATGCCGTTCTGCGTGTTGCCTCGTAAACTTTCATTTGCACACTGTCTGTTCATCTGTGATAAAGTCACAGACAGATGGAATATGGATGAAAATAGACGTGTGTTTGTGAACAGCCTCCGGATGTGTGATCGGTGGTAATTGATGACTACGTTCCTGCTTTACATATGAGGACCTCATTAGACAGAATGCAAATGAGCTTGGAGCAGTAAACAGGTACACTGAATTTCCCTACAGGCGACACCTCATTAACCCAGAACAACACAGAGGGCAGAACTTATCAGCATTGCGTATTAAAGCTACACCAAGCCCCTTCCTCTCCCATTTAGTCCACTGGCACCTGGGGCTTATGGTATAAAAGCTGGAGCAAACTGCAGATTTATGATGGAGTCACATGGTAACAGCTGTTAAACTTTACAGTAAACTCTACCCTGCTGATTTATACTGTACAAGCGGCTATCAGTACAGGTAGGGGCTCCACCCAGTGCAATCCATTTTTACTATAAAAATTTGTGGACAAAGTGCATATTATTATTATTATTATTATTAATAATAATAATAATAATGATCCTTACCCAGAGTGTCTTAAATATCTAGTGTTCTGCATATACTTTTGCATATAAGTATACTACTATATACATTGCCCTACCTGTCATTCAGACCTTCTTGCCACATATTCTGTTGCTCACTATTCCAGTCTGCCTATTTCCCTATTTTCACTAGATTGAAGAGAGACCAAGGTGTTTGCAGTTCATATTCACAATGTGAACAAATAAGTATCAGGAAGGGATTAGTTTGTATGTATTAATTTACTGTCGTTAGCAGAAATAGTCATAGTAGTTGTAATAGTTTTATTACGTGAATCATTCATTACTTTTCTCATTTGTTTTTTATCTGGTTGCTAAAGGAGGTTATCCATGGAAGTGTTCTGTTTAGCTACTCATTTCGTATTGTACTTCAGATATCAGATGCAGACCATTAGTTAACAATATCTTGCTTTAACAATATCACTGCTTTATCAGCTGACAAACATCTGCAGGAAGCAAATTAAGTTTTCTCCGTTCTATGGTCCTGAAGTTCCTCCCATCACTCAGCTAAAGTTGAACAAATAGCATCATTGTGGTTACCAGTGCATCAATGCTGTGAGTCAACAATGCCTCTATTAAGACATAGATCGTCTCTGTAGCATCATTCAGAAGTTTCATTCATAAGCCTCACTTGTGATTTCATGGGAATGACATGCAAGAATGTCGTTTGACAAGCTCATTGTAAATGCGCACCTGCAATCCTGACAAACTGCGCTAATCGTGGACATGAAGCCAGGTTCACCCTTGATCACTGAGATGAAACATGCTCATCCAAAAATATGGGACCTTATATCACTTTACTGTTTTAATTCTGCTAACGGACCATGGGCATCTTCTTTTCCATGCCCCCCTCACAATCCTCATCTTATCCACAGCCCAATTAAATCTAACCTTGTTTCTCTTTTTCTGCCTGTAATACATTCAGGCATGTTACTTTTCAGTTTTATTTTTAAATAACAAAATAAGATTAGTGGGTTACTGAGTGAAAAATGTTATGTGAGATGCAAATATGTAATGCTTGTATTTGTCACACAATGTTAAAGACAAGACAACCTGCAACAAAACTGAATAGGTGTTTGCACAATACTAAAATTAGGTATTTCAAGTCCATGAAAAGTGTGTGGGGAAAAAAAAAAGTAACACTTGCTTATAGTGAAACAAACCATTTTCAGGCAGATATGACAATATGGAATTAGCTAAAAAGGTGTCATAAGTACTGTTTTAACAAGATATGAATACATTGCCTGTGCAAATTTATTCACTGGCTTCCCATATTGTGAGAAGTTTGAATTAAACTTTGGTTTTTGCTAGATAAAACATAGTGCTGGTAATTTGGCCTGAACTGTAACTTAAAAAAATCTGTACATGCTGTAAATGATCAATACAGGAACTGTTGAAATACTCACACATTGTCACTATTTTCTCATGCTCATTACAAAAACAACTAAAATATTAATGAAACCACTGATGTAACCAGATAGCAACTGTGTGAATGATTGCCAGGTCCCGCCTCTTCATAATAATACGAGAAAGGGCCATTTATAATTACTTCAGGCCTAGATACTAGGCCAAAGCAATAATACCCCCTTAAGGAGGAAGTGTACTGTATTTATGTCATTGTTATCAAGACTTTCTATATGTCAGTTTTGATTGGCTGAAAGAGACAGTGCCCACCCATCATGGCTGATCCCTTATAATCCTGTCTATTCAACACTCACAGAAGTACAGTACCTCAAGGTAGGAGTCATTACATGGCTTTTAAACAGGATGAACTTTTTTTAAAATCCTATTATATAATTTTAATCCTGTTTGAAAACGGCTGTTGTTTCACTTTAAATTCATCATTCCAAGTTAGTGACAGAGTAGGTTGCTATAGCGATTAGACTAAACCTATGCCTCAGGATACTACCACGTATTTCATTAAAACTGCCATGACACATATGTGCAATCATATTTGAATTGTTGACTATCGACAGATATGTGGAAAATTCTGACCAAATCAATATCAAATGACAGAACCATCAACGCAGTATTCTTATAATCATAAAAGCAATTGCGATGCTAACCCAAATGCCATGCATCACATCTATAATGAGTAATCCTACTGAACAGAGCCTGCGAATGAGGAATACCACATTTGTTGTTAAAGACAGAATGCACCATGTTTAGCTTTTTTAAATCTGTACCTTGGCTAACAGTTACAGCATTCATCTTTATGACTTTCCTGCTTAATGGGCCTCTGTTTAAATAATTTAAATACAGTAAAGGGTGATGTGACAAAATAAAGACTTGTGAATGAAGTTGGGAATTCATGTAATTGGGCCAATCTTCTCGAAAAGTCATTTTTTAAAATTTCTCTGTAAGGACACATATCTGTGTTACGATCCCTCTTTCACAAGTTTAATGAATGTGCTGCAGAGTGAAACTTGCCAATTAGAACTTTAAGACACCCCGGTAAACACCCTCTCGGTGTGAAGGGCACCGAATCGTCCTAAAGGCTGGTGCCTGGGTTCCGTGGCCTGCAGGGGCCCAGGTTCAAGCTTGAGTGGCCTCCGCTCGGCCCTGACACACGGCCGCTTGGGTGTTCGTCTTGTTTTGGGAGACAGAGGAAACGGCACGGATTCATTACACGCTCACTCGGCCTTTCATAAAGAGATCTTTCACCAGGCGCACAATGGGACACTCACGCTATCAAAGGCTTCGGAGACTCTCTGAACTGTGAAGGAACAGAGCCAGCCACATGGGCGCCGATGACACTGATAGACGTGCAACCGCAGATAGCATCGCAACATCATTTCTCCTTTGTGGAATGGCCTCACGGCAACAACTCTGCCTAAACCATGTGAGGCTCTTTTCTAATTAATCGTTTAGGTATAATTTCAATGCAATGAAAGGACTGCTGTGGAATCACAGACTTATGAGTGTTTATTCCCATGTTCAGAAATAGTCAAAACAGTATGGTACAAATGTAACATAAAGTGTTTAATTTCAGCGGGAATGAGCAGATCATGAAACTGTATTCTCTTATCACACATTTTTTTATCACACCTTTTGAACACATTCATAAGGCCAAAAGCTTACAGAAAGTCAGATGTTGCCATTTAATATTGCATCTTCATTCAAATAAAAAGGAAAAAAAAAATTCCCCAAACTGGTTGTACAAACTGCATTACAGCATAAAAATGTGTTGTGTGTGTTAATTGTCCATTTGTATGACAGTATGTTGCTATATCAGAATGTTGCCCTTACTGTTAAAAAGATACTCTGAAACTTTTTTTTTCTAAAAATGTTTCCAAATTGTAACTCATTAAATATAAAATCTGGCTCTAAAAAGCTCAGAAAATGACCACACCTTCCTGACCACAAAACATCACATATGATATTGTTTCTCCTTTGGGGCCATGTTGTGCTATATTAGCTTCGGTTGGTAAGAGGCTGTTAGCTGATGCTGACGTTTGTACTGGCACACCTCCACTGTTCCCAAGTTCATTTCTGCACCCCTCAGCCATCTCTGAGACTCAATAACTGATAGAGCAGCAAAACCAAGACTGCTGCGCGCTCATATTTCTGAGCAGAAATGATCCTGGTGGGTAAGGAAGTATTACCTTACTCACAGGTATTTTCATCCACTGTACATTGCAACTTTTTCTCCTTCCCCTCTCTCCCTTTTTTGAAGTATGCATGAAAGTGGAAGCACACAAAAAGAGAGTGACAAGAGAATCAAGACACAAGCCTGCCAACATCATCTGTAGTGACATCAGAATGTCAGCATTACAGAACTGAAGCGAATTAACAACTTAGCAGATGCTGCTTTTGGAAATCATAAAAATATGATTTTGTGGGATAATTTCTGTAATTTCTATTCTTTAGAAAGAATAAATAATATAATATATTATAATATAATATCTAATATAAATAATTCAATTTGCAAATAATAATCGAATGAATTTAGAGTTAGAGTTCATCTTGCAGTTTACCCTGTTAGCGTCCAAACATACCATGGTAGTGGGTAATGTGGTGGCAGGGTTGGGGAGTAACGGAATACATGTAACGGCGTTACGTATTTAAAATACAAAACTGTATTGCATTACAGTTACCATTTAAATTGATGGTAATCAAATTACAGTTACATTTTAAAAATATTTAGATTACTGAAGGGATTACATTGGATTTTTTTTTTCATTTATTTTTTTCATGTAATGTTTATTCAGTTGGAAATCTGTCCAATAATAGGCAAATCCGGGGTGTATCTCCCATATGCCTCTCACGAAAAAAAAGAAAAAAGCATTCAGCCTGACTGACTCACAAGACAGTAGAAAGCAGAGTGAGACAGAAATCAACAAGCACAATGCGTTTATGTCATGGAAATATCAGGACCAGTGTGTGAAATACTCAGTGGCAAGGTTTTTTTGGTGGGGGCAGGGGGTGGGGGGCTGTGGATAGTAAATAAATAATTGTATGTAGTGTGTGGAATGTGGACTCAACAACGCTTTGTCGCACAGAGAAACAACAAGTGTCATCGGATGTTGTGAAACGATAGGGACTTCGTGACTTATTCAACTGAGAAGCAGGAGTGTGAAAATGGGTGAAGAAATTAGTAAAGGTTTTACTTTGCAGAAGTTTGATCTGTCTTTATAACGTGATTACTTTGGTATGTACAAATATGTGACTAGCTTCATTACAAAGCTCTGGTTCCACTCTTTCTTGTGATATGTGTTCCATATCTATGCAATGACAAGTTCATGAGTAACTCTTGTAACTATGAATAAATTGGATGTAAATTCAAAATTATTTTTCTCGCCAACACTTTGTTGCATAGACAAGCAACTAGCATCATTTTAGCGATGATGAATACTTCATGAGCAATTCAACCAAGAAGAAGGGATGTGAATTTGGACGCAGGCTGCGTCTGTTGGGCTTTAAGAGTTAAAAAAACATTTTTAGTGACAATTGCAAGTGACAAATAATTTTTTAAAGATTTTTCCGGAGACCCCCCAAAATTTTGCTGTTGAGGCTTTCAGGGGGTCTGAAGTGTCTCAGACCCCCCCCCCCCCAAAGACCCCCTGTATTTCATTTACATTTACATTTATTCATTTAGCAGACGCTTTTATCCAAAGCGACTTACATAGGTTACAGTTGTTTTACAATGTTATCCATTTATACAGCTGGATATTTACTGAGGCAATTGTGGGTTAAGTACCTTGCCCAAGGGTACAGCAGCAGCGGCCCAGCGGGGATCGAACCTGCAACCTTTCGGTTACGAGTTCTGCTCCTTAACCACTATGCTACACTGCCACTGACCAGGACCATTTTACCTTCAAATTTGGCAAAGCTCGCAACGTAACAGTACAATGCAAACTGTGTTTGCCAGCAACCAAACTGATAATATTGATCGCAAGCTAGCTATCTTACATAGTTTGGCTGCACTGGATTAGCTATTCAGATAGCTAGTAGGCTAGTATGTATAGTATTAAAGCTAACTAGCCAACGAGTAGATACAGTGACAAAACAAGTGAAATTTCACATGTTCAAAACTGCGATTACTCCAGCGATGTTACACTATGTATATAATACATTAAATTGTTAAGCTACTCCTTTCTCACTCACAATGTATTTATGGTGGCTCGTGTAATGTACAGTTTTTGAATTAACATTTACAAATCTGAAGAAACTGCGATGAAATGCCCATCGACTTAACATGGGGGTGCCAAAATGTTTGGCACAAGGCTAAGTGAACATTCTAAAAATAACCGTTTTAAACTTAGTGGGATGAATTATACTGGTGCACGTCCTTATAAAACTTTCATAAAATGCTTTAAATGTTTTTTTTTTTTTTTTTTTTTTTTGTGAAATAATGTGAAATGTTATTATAATTTTAAAAAATAGACTGTATTTTATGTATTGCAGAAAAAAGAAAAAAAAATCACTCACGTTTAGCTGGTTAGATTTTGACATCATTTGGTCCATTGAGAATCACCCAACCAGTATGTGCAATGTTCACACTTTCTTTTACTTACACACTTTTAAAAATTAAAAACACAGTGTTCAGACAGTAATCCAAAGTATTTAGATTACGTTATTTACCTTGAGTAATCTAACAGAATATGTTACAAATTACATTTTAGGGCAAGTATTCTGTAGTGGAATACTTATTAAAAGTAATCCTCCAAACCCTGTGTGATAGTAGTTCAATTTTAAACCATTTTAACTGGGATAAGTTTAACATTTAACTGGTTCTAATTGGGGATAAGTGGGATTTCTGGTCAATTACAATGGTAGTCTTTGTCTAAAGAAGAGCTGAATGGACTGGGAGTATTTGTAATCGTTCTCTATCCATCTCTAAAGGGGCTTCCACACACTGGAGACACTCTTCTCCCAATGCCTGTGCACTGCCTTAAATCTACTCTTAATGTGTCACCACAAACATATTGTGTGCATGTTCCAAATTATTTTTTCTCCTCTTTTTTTTCCTGTTGTAGATTACTTGATTGCATGTTCCGTGATAACAAATGCATGCAAGACTAAACACAACACCTTCTGGCTATTAGACCACATGGAGAAAGCAGCCGTCCCTCAGTGTCAGACAAGCCGGTTTCCTGTTGTTATGTTGATTTATGGGGTGGCTGCCCACAAGGGGGCTTAATTGCTTCCCATCATTTGTACAGCTTGAACTGGTTCCTTGTATAGACACTGCTGACCACTGAGGCCAAGACAAAGACTTATTTACTAATTTACCTGGACATACAAAAGGTATTTTATCATTGTTTATATGGTATCAGTTAACTTGGGGCTGACATCCTTGTTTTAGTTTCTAGTGGATTCCCCTCTCTGAGAACATTACCCTCAGTTTCTTTCTCATCAAAGAAACTACAAAAAATAATATCTATGTAAATACTTGTAATAAATCAATGTTATAATCAATACATGTTATAAATAATCAATAAATGTTATAAATCACCTGACATTAAAATTTTCATTTCTTCACACATATTTCTTCATACATTATTTACTTCATGAGCTCCATGAGCTACACATTTTATACTGGCTGAGAGGACTGCAAGGAGTTGCTGGGTGTTCTTTTCTTCTGTCTCTTGTTGGCCTTTGCATAGTATTTTTATTTTAGCTGATGAAGCTGTGTCTTTCACAGCAGAGGGATTTAGTATGATCTGGGGAATAGAAAGGAAGGTGCAAGGAACTACGCCAAAAAAGTCACGTTCTTTATGTGGGTGATAAGAGGGATTTGAGTAAAGGAAGAGACATGTCAACAATAGCTTTATTCTCCACTTTACATACGTTTGCTTTTATTCCCATCAGCGTGTAGGAACGGAGGGATTTTAATTCCCTTACATGTTATTCAAAGCTTGTTATTCAGACTTGTTCAAACTTATTCAAAGTATAAATATTGAATTCTGAACCATTCAAGCATCTAATGTGAGACCCAGAGATTTTTTTTTAGTGCTATTGTGAATCTGAAGGTGAATAAATGGGTGAAACTGAGGGTGAACAAATGCCAATCATATCTCAAGAAACTTCAAATGCCAGAGACAACAGCAAAAATACATGTTGATTGGTTATAGTTCATCTTTATATTTTTTTTCATCATATTAACTCTGAACAGGGGAAAGTCCCTGTCAGTTTAATCTCCTCTCATTTCAGTTAAACTGCTCTTCACAGATACTTTTCAATCGTGCACCCTAACCCTGGACTCGAGGCAAGCTTCAGATTTCATTAAGGATGCTAGATTCCTCTTTTTCATTCTTTCATTTTGTTTACTGATCAAGAAACATAACTATTTGCACCTGATTGAATCCTTACCACAGCTGAAGAGTTTGAATGTGTAAGACATTCAATTACCATACACAAAACAAGTAGCATTGTAAGTCTGATATGAGTGTACCACCCAAAATATCAAGTGGGATTTTGACCATGTCCAAACATGATCCAAGCGGGTGTCACCTCACCTCATTCCTCACATCACTGGCTGAGGTTCACATTGTGATAATTAGTACAGCTTCATGAAACCCATTAGGTGGTGCTGTCAGTTGAAGTGGACTGACTTGCTGACTCATATGAGCTATTCAAAATTTGTTCCAATCTGCGTGTCACTGATAGCACATGGTAGTCCATATTTCAAATATAAATTATGCTTCATAAAGCCTAGCTCTCCCATCCCTAGCTAGTGATTATGATACATCTTGCACAATATTTGAGGTGTAAACTCTTACAGGATGTTATCTTCCTTCAGTAATACATCATCACATCAGACCAAAAAAAAAAAAAAAAACATCTGGAGAACTTGGCAAAACAGAATTCAGTCCATTTACAGAAATGTGATTACAAGGAAAAGACACTGAGTCACCATGGTTCTGTTTTATGACTGCATTCTTGCTTAAAGATGTACTTGGTGCTGTTGTGACTATATGTAGAGCATAAAAGGGGGAGTAGAACCATATTTAGGTATTGTGTTAAAGAACCCATAATGAAGTGACTAAACTCAGACTGAGTTGGCCATTGACTTGACACTGATCTCTCACCATTTTATTTTATTTATTTATTTTTTTTAATCCATGTTTAATATTAAATACTGTTCATGCACAGATAACTGCTTGTTAATCTAAATTCTGGCTGCTGTAAAAATAGCCAGACATGCTCTGTTTAAATCCATAGGCTAGAGGCAAGATGCAGACATGCATCAAATTACCACTGAAGGTTAAAAACTCCTTCAACGGCCAGTGGGTTAGTGATTCCTGTGGTGTTTTGAGCAGCATACTTTTTTAGCTGCAAATAAGCAGCCATAGAAAGGTGCTACTCCTAAACTAACTGACTGACTGACTGACAAAATGCATAAGGATCACGTTTAAAGAAAGAGCAGTATTTTTACAACCATGGTGTAAAAGTGGATCCACCAAAGTACAGTGAACAGTGATGAACAATACAATGAACAAATCTGTGAACAGTGCTTGTTCTCGCTTCCATTTTTCATTATGCTTGATATGAAAAGTAATAACCCCATTAAGTGTTTTCTCCCTGTATTTTTCAGCCAGTCAGAATATGTTCCACTGTAAGCTGCATAAAAGTGTACCCATGTCCAAGCACAGCTGGCCTGAAACATCAAATATCCAATGAGGGAATATGATAAGGAGTCACATATGAATCCAGTCTCAAAGTAAACAGAATAGAACACAAAATTCCAAGCTTCCGGGCTCAGCATTTTACCCAGGGATGTCAATCCCCTTTGCCAGGGACAAATGGCTGTGCTGATATGCAACACCCTCTAGTTAAATGTCTTCCACTGCCACAATGCATTTATTTTTATCGGTGTCATTTCATTCAGCCTTATTAAAAAGTCTAAGGAACATTATGTTTGTAAAAGACCATCTGTTAACAGACAGAATGATTCGGGACAGCATGCCATGGCCCTGACTTGGCCGTGCATTAGCGAACAATTAAATACTGCACTCTGCTGATTCGTAGTCCAAAGTGGTGTTATTTATTGGCCCAGCAGAAGCCCTTGTCCGTGGCGGATCAGCTACTGAGCAAACATTTCGCGTGTTTCCCATTGAAACGGGTTAATATTTTATTGAAGCAACTCACATTAAGTACCTCATTCAAGCGTAACATACCAATGTCTCACCTGGGGCTAGAACCTTCCGCTCTCTGGTTGCAAGCCCAGATTCCTCAAGCTTTTTTTTTATCATTTGAAGGAATGCCAGCTAAAAAAATATATTTTCCAACTCAACATCCCTTGGACCATATTTCAAATATGATTTACTGTCATGCTTTCATCCCCCCACTGCCTAAAATCATGTTAACAGCAAAAAAGGATGATATGTAGGGCTTTGTAGGCCATGGTGAAGTTGTAAACTGGAGCTGTAAAAGCCTGGTCCCTATGGTGAAGTCACACACGGACTAAAGCGAACTGTAGCAAATCAGATAACAGAAGACAGCACAGCTCACAGCACAACAAGGGCACTCCAGTCCTCTTTTTTTTTGTTGTTCAGGGCAGAAGACTGTCCATCTTGTTCCTGAATTGCTGGTATTCAACTTGTAGAAATTCACAGGAATTCTCTTTATACAAGCGTTCCCTTTGTTCTTCAAATTGATCCCTTGGAGCCAGGTAAGAATGCAATGCCTGCTGTAGGAAAAGCGTGCAAGGTTATGTGGCGTGCTCATCGACAACAGCCTAACCACCGGGCCCAGCTTCATTTCTCAGCCCTGACATGGCCACACGTTTCCCCCAAAGACAGAGCCCCCTACCATATGTCAGCCTCATTTAAAGGCAGTAGATCATTCCACAAGGGGGGGGGGGGGGGAGGTATATGAATCTCTCGTTGGCATTTCCCTCCCTTTCATTTTCATGCTCACTCCATTTCATTCATCTTCATCATGACGTGGCTCTCCATTCGCGATGGTGCCGCATCGGAGGGCACCCTCCCACGGCGGGATTACGATCGAAATCCATCCGGCTCGAACAAAACGATACCAGCTGTAAATCTCGGTCCACTTAGCCCACGCTGAACGGCCACGCTCAGCAAAGAGGGTACACTGGTAGGTAGCTTTAGCGTAATGCTGGCCTATCCCTGTGTACACACTGATTTTACACAGGCGGAATTTCTCCCCTTCTCGCTCTCTCACTCCGCCTTCCCGGCCTCCCAGCTGAAAGTGTGCTCTTGGGATTTAGAGAACAGCCCTTCTTAACTCAAGCAATATCTCACTTCACTGAAAGGACAAATGCTCTCCTCCCTGAGCAGACTCTGAGACCAGATTTAATTTGATCATGGGAATCCAGAGTGAAAAACGCGGATTGCAGTTTGTCATGTCTCCAAGATGGTATCAGGCTTAGGCGTCTATTCACCCCAGCTGCTGTATGCTTTTGTCCATAACTGAGTAACAAATGCTACTAATACACTTTTAAAGTAAAACATGTTTAAATTATTTATGTAGCATTGAGAACAAAGTGGATAGTGGTTAGTCTGAGCAGAGGTCATAGTTCATGAAACTTTTCATAGATATAATTTACATATCAACTTCAATATACCCATGATTTCAATATTGGGCTTCCTCACAGCGAAAATTTTGCAACAATTTGTCCAGAAATAATTATCCATAAAGTATTTCAGAAAAGTATGGTACTTCATTATAAATCTACCCATTCTGAAACCATTGTTAATCAAAGTTTTACTAAAATACCTTGAATTATGAATAATTTAATTTATTTTTCCATGTTGGAAAACAGTTCATAGGCTGTAAAAGTTCTGTGCATTATTAAGATATCACTGCCTTAGTGTTCCAATCACATACCAGAAGAGGAAGCAAAGAAGAAGAGGTACACAAAGGCTATTGATCCAATTGTTACATTTCCCACTTTAGAAAAATGCAAATATATTCAAAAACATTAAGGAGCTTAAACATCATATAAAACAATGAAGACTGATTCACTGCATGGGGTCTAAAGTAAATGCAACAAGCCTATTTCTTTGGCACAGAGAGAAATAGCTTTATACAGAAAACTTTCTATCTTTTTTTTTTCTGTCTTTACTCTTGTGTCTTACCTTGGGATAGTCAGAAACATTTGTATTCTGCATGCTCGAGTAGATAAGAGCTCGGTGGGTCAATTTAGCTTTCCTTTCATGTAGTCTCTTTGAAGAGATAAGAATTCCTAATTACATTTACATGAAAATACCGAGGAGACAGACTTTGTGGAAGGGTTGCCTGCCTTCATGGCATCTTCGAATGACAACGCGGAAGGAATAGTTAAACTCAGAAGTTTCCTGCCAGACAACTGTTTGTCTTACAATAAATAACATAATAAAGTGGGACAATGGGCATCCATATTAAGTAGGCACCAAACTTCTCATACCAGTCATATTTCACAGCACTGTTTTAACTTCTTTGCTTTTACGTGAGCATACGCAATACCCCTCCCTAACACCCTATCATAAAACATACAATCACCCCCTCATTGAGAAAGTGATTACCAGTGTCTGCATACAGAATTAGAACTGTGCTGAAGCGTTTCAAAGAATGGAATCCATATAGCTGCAGAAGGAAAGATGAAAAACAAAAAAGATAGAGAAAGGGGCAAATTGCAAAAATAAATGGACTGACACCAATTTCTCTGCATCTGCTGTATATGGTTAGTATTCAGATTTTTGATGCTGGGTTTGCAGAGATAGTTGATGGCAGCCCCAATGTTGGAGCAATGGCATTGTAGTTGAGGACAGAAAGGAAAAGAAAAAACACTGCCTGGGATCAGCCCTCCACCACATCCTACCCTGAGTTCTGAATCACTTAGAATAGAGGAATTAGAACCTGCCCGCCTGGTTGATTAGAGACACCATTGGCACCTGTAAGAGTGAGACAGAGTAGACATAGCAACATATAAGGAAAGCTTATTATTTTTGATATAGGCAAAATGACAAGCCAGATTGAGCAAAAATGCCTGTTCTATTCATTACAATGGTCCTATAATTCTTAGTTCTTACAGCAGAGTGGAAGTGGTACAGAGAAATACAACATTGAGGAGTATACCGTGATGACAAAGTTTGCTTTCTTTTCAAATATTATCTAGAATTTGTCGGATAGTTTGTCAAAATCCATAACAAAGATGCAAATGTGCACGCAGAGAATGAGTGAGAACACACAGAAGGCAGGATGAAGACAGAGCCCAAGTCAGAGCATTTTTGTATTTAAGTGAGGTCCAGTTGCTGTCTTTCCTGTGAGTCCAGGCATGGACAAGTGCATTGAAGAGAGAGAGTGAATTGAGAAGGTGATGGTATTGAGATGTTGGATGAATTTTATTTGTATTAACATCACTCAATTGCAAATATCATTACAGGTAGTCCTTTCATTACAGCCTAATTCAATATTTAACATAATGATATGCTGAATTCTTGCAAATTTATGGAACTTAGAAATCTGCTGAGAGCAGTAAAAACAGAGAAAATTGGTGGTAAAGTTTCATGACATTTTCTTAATAACGTCCATAGCAACTTGCATCAATAGCCTACCCATTTGAATGCAGAACATATTATTAACATTTTAGCTATTGATTTTGCTAGCTGCACTTTGCATCATCCTGGCCCCTAAAGTAGGATTTAGTTCCTGGAAATGTTGAGACAACTTTGTTACTGCAGTTACCTTCCCTCTCTATTATAATTATTCAGCTTATATAGAGAATCAGTGAATCAAGTGGTACTGACAGGCTTATGCCAAGAACCGATTTCAAATCACATGATGCTTATCACAGTTCACGCAGCTGTGCGGCTAGGTGATGAAACAGGGAGAAACATGCACGATAATAGTTTGTTGTGTTTCCTACAATGTTAGAAATAATGATAGTGTTGTTAGTTTAATATTTGACAGTTTAA
Source organism: Megalops cyprinoides (assembly GCF_013368585.1). Taxonomy (NCBI): domain Eukaryota; kingdom Metazoa; phylum Chordata; class Actinopteri; order Elopiformes; family Megalopidae; genus Megalops; species Megalops cyprinoides. The sequence continues at coordinate 13,054,821 of NC_050604.1, forward strand.
CATTCATACATGTCCCATTTTCCCTTAGGCAATATGCTCTGAAGCTTTTTATCAATGTTACATTACATTGCATTATTGTCATTTAGCAGACGTTCTTATCCAGACAGACTTACATAGGTTACAATGTTATCCATTTAAACAGGTGGACACATACTGAGGCGGTTGTGTATTAAATATCTTGCCCAAGGGTACAACAGCAGTGCCCTTGCAGGGAGTCGAACCAGTAACCTTTCGTTACGAGCCCCGCTCCTTACCTGTATGCCAAACTGCTACGGTAAACAGCACTGCTGCCACTGTAAACAGATCAGGAGTATATCTGTTTTAAAATCCAGACAATCACTAAACTTAATGTCTAACTTACATTGCCTGGTATCACTATGTTGTTGTCTTGCTATTGAATGAAAATATTGAAGGCTGTCCTTGGTACTGTTTACACAACTTATTAATGCCTCAAATGATGAAGCAATTACCACAGCGGTGAGCTCTGTTGACCCGGATAATAATTGTTATAAGAGAGTGGCAAGGGATCCCCTTATTATTATCAACAGGGAATCCACCTAGTGCACAGTCTTATACACCAAAAACAATTGCTGGAAACAAAGTTGATTTTTTTTCTTTCTTTATGCTAGATGTGATAAGTATATTTTATCTGTTAATCAAAGAGTTGCATTTGTTAAATGGTAATTGTTCAATGTACCCAAGAGCACATTTAAAAGGATTTACTGATGTTCTTTTAAAATTATCAGTAGCTTATTGCACAGTTTAATTGAAGCTTGAAACTACTTTGCAGATTTCTGAAAAAAAAAAAAAAAAACTTCATACTTCACCAGGAACTCCAGGGAAATTGATTGAATGACCAAGCACATAGCATGTCAATGGGTTTTACATGGCATAATTCGTTATAAATATTGGATATGTCCAGCCAAACGCTTTCCTTGGTGTTTATATTCTTCTAGAACCAATCCTGGGGGTGTAAGAGCCAGGTAAAACATCTTTTTCAACAGATTATGTGACTGATTTATGTTTGAATGAATGGGGAAGCATCTTCTAGACACCCTCTGGATACAGCTGTGGTGCTTGGATCTAGCATGTATTACTGTGGGACAAGTGAGGTCGGATAATGCAATTGGCTTCAGTTACCACACTAACACCCATGTCCAAGAACTCTGTGTCACAATGGCTGGCTAGCTAGGATTGGACCTAAACCAGCAGCCTCTGCTTAAAGCACTGGCTTCCAGTAGCATATGCAGCTTTGAATTCCCAGCACTGTCTCTTTTGATTTGGGCAAAGCTCCCAGCAGATGCAAGGTTCAAATTACCTGAGATTCAAATTCTAAATAGTAGAGAATTAATTCCGGGATAGCAGCATTGATTCATAACTGAGCATTCAAACGTGCAAATTAACCCTCACCTTATCACCGCCGCAACATTATGAAAACAGGATGAAAAAGTTTTCAGATATCAAGCTGGGAGACGTCGCCAGAACTCCCACAGATCATCTCACCGAAATCACGGCTAAGCCAACCGTGAAGAAAACCGTTGAGACAGCCCCGTGGCAAAACAAGCGAATCTATTTATGTAATGACAATTTTATTGAAAAGGGATGCCCTCGCTGTGAGGCCTGGGCTTCTATGTCTTTATTAATGAAGAGGCACAGAAGTGTCAAAGCTCATTCAAGCCAGACTGGCCCCATTCTCAGCTGGTGTAAGGTTAAAATGAATAAATTCAATATTTTAATGTAGATAATCTCTCTTGTTTTTAACTGATAACCTAGCGAACCTAGCAAATCTGAATCTGGTGGCCACTACAGAGTGAGAGGCAAGCAGGACGTAAGGAGGCATGAGGACGCCATTGATTTCTAAATGATATTTCCATTGTCTCTCCTCAAGTGTACTGAAGCAGCATTCCTCTGGATGCATTGGCAACAAGGAGTTCTCCCTCCACGGTGTTTAATGTTAATATTCTATATGAGCATTTGCAATTCCAGGCACCTCAGAGAGTGCTTCTAACATTACACACTGCTCACCATAAAGACAGATCAATGGCTCATGTTTGCTGGCTTTCCCAGGCAGAAAAATTCCACATAATTACCTAGCTTTCTCATTATTTCAGGTGGAAACCTTTCAAAGCACACTAAGTAAGAACACATATTAATTGGCATAAAATATAATGACATGAACATTAAATGTAAGCTGTCAGAAAAAAGAAAACTGGGTCAAATTATGCTGTGCTTGGATTGAGTGTAGGACTAAGTGTAACAGCTTCCCCCCTTTCTAACCCCCCCAGTCAAAAAAAAAAAAAAATTAAAAGCAAGGCAGCTGTCAAAGACCCTCAGAGACAGTCAGGGAAGTGGCTTCTCTGCTGTACTTAAGGTAAGTGGTCAGCCTTGTTTCAAAGTGGTCACGGCCCATTTACTGGATCTTGTTCGGGAAACTCTACACTCATCTGTGAATCAGTCCAGCATCGGCCATTCCGGGTGATTCTCCTTATCTCTGACATACCAACAGCATTAAGCAATACCACCACCCCCCCCTTACACTCCCAGATCAAGAGCCATGCCTAATGATACACTGCAGGTGTGGTGTCATCTTTTAGCCAAAAGAGGCATGCAATTAGGGAGAGGGACTTGCCGTCCAGCCAAGAGAGGGTGGTTTTAAACAGCTTCAGCCATCACCGTCAGCTCTCATCTCTTAAAAGAGAAAATAGAGCACTGTTGCTTTTCAAAGCCTCCCTTATAGTGATCCGTCAGGCCGCAGGACTTCAGAGCTGTCGGGAGGAGGCCCATTACCCAAAACCCCTGCATTCCCAAAGTGTCTGAGAGTACTTCCTAACTGCTTCTGAAATCATCCATGGAGCTCTTTTAGTGTCTGTACTGTCTGTAAGAGGAAAACCTATTTTAATATAGCAAAAAGCTTTATTCTGCATTGAATACCTACTCATATTCAACCTTCAGCCTTTTGTTATAAATTGCCATCAAGCATAAGGCAACACTGACAATGACAAAAATAACAGAGTGTAGGAATAAGCACTGTACTTGTATTGGTTTACATATTTATCAAGATGTACTGTGACCTATGAATGAGACATGTGAGGCAGATACCATAGTTAACTAAAGTCTTGATGGTGATGTCAGTTTTAATCACATTGAAACAAATAGTACAGAATATAAAGCTTCTATCTGAATTATATTATCTTATAATTGCTTGTTTCATGGATGTCATATTGTTTTACCACATCATTTTTATGAATATTTGATAAAATGTTTTCATTTACATATGATGTACCACGATTAAGATTCGATTGGCTTGTTATTGTCATGTTTTACCAAAGATCTCCGAGAACTCTGTAATATGTTTAAAGCAATACATGCTATTATTAATAAATCACTGTTTTTATAATAACATCTGTAGAGAGTGGTGCCATTTTTTGGAAAAAAATGTATAAGAGGGTAAATAAGAACAAGACAACTAGTACAGTCCCAGGGCCTTTGATGGTGTGCTCCTCAATAATACAACCATACAAGACAAAAAAAAGACTTCCTCTGTCTTTGTGAATAGGGTCTTCAGCTCAAATGGAAACTTTGAAAATATCACATCTATCAATGCATAGATCATTCTGTTTAAATGAGGAATGTGCTGAAGCAACGGGATATGGGGTACAAATGCTGCCAGTTGTATGTCTTGCATATCTTCATGATTCAAATGCTTGCATACAAAGCAGGCTTTGTTGCCGTTGTGTCTAATAAAAGTTACTTTTAAGCATTTGAGTGACCATACTTTCAGTGACTTTTTTTATTTTTTCATGTCATTTGGTTTTTGTCATTCATCACATGGCCACATGTAAATAAAGTGTATGTAGCAGCCTGTATTATTAGCTGTGCGTATTCACAAACCTTTCTTGTTAGGGAACCAGAAATTATCCTATGCCATTTCACAGAAACTGCAGTCTTTAATTTCAGCAAAATGCAGTATGTTTCCATTGTCGCTTGACCAATAATGTCAATTAACTGCAGTTGTGTTGCGTTGTGTTGTTCAGTGTTTTGATGTACTCGGTAGAACAGATCAAATTCTGTTCGATAACATTTAGCACTGTTAGAGCTGAATTACCTCATATTAATGTTTTCATTTCTTTTGTTTCTTGTATAACATTTGGAATCCTTCATTTATTGCATCTGACATGAGCCAAGTTGTGAATTCTTCCAATAATCTTGGTATTGCAGTTCTGAAAACAAACAAACTCAAACTCTCTCTCTCTCTCTCTCTCTCTCTCTCTCTCTCTCTCTCTCCATAAAATACTTTCATAAGAGTGAGAATTATTAGGTTTTGACCTTGGGTACAAATGCACCAACCTGGAATAATGCAGCTCTCTTTCTGTCTCCCTCTCTCAATTTTGTTTGGTAAGAAAGTTTTGCATGAAGTCTGCGACACAGTTTGCACTCTGTGTGTCTCAGTGATCCCACCCCCACCTCTCTCCTAAACCCCCCTTCACACACACACACATACACTGCGCCCACCCCCAGGCTCCATCAGTCTGACAGCAGTGGCCCCCGCGCCCTCTGCAGTTTTGCCTCCAGACACAAACCGTTGTTCATCCCCCTGGGTGCACCATGTTTTCCTACAGGTAACATGAGTGCAGGCTTCCTGTGCTGTAATGAGACTAATTTGTAAAATTAGGAATTCTTCTGTTAGAATCTTAATATGACCTCCTTGATCTTTTGTTTCAAGGTTTACAATATTAGAAGATGCGAAAGATGTTAACACTAACAATATGTATAGTACACATTACATTTTTTGTGATTGTATACATACATATGCATGTACACATGTACAAATTTATATTAAGGGTGACCCCTAGCTCTTTTAGGTTGTTTCAGTGCTGTTCTGTACCATTCCTAGCCAGTCTGTATATAGTTAAATGGTATATCTATGTAACTATTTTTTTTTAAAAAAACGTTCAAAAAAGAAGTGAAAAAGCTGCCTTGTAAGGTCCATTGGCTTAGTGTATGTCCGGTACATGCAGCTAATAACTTTTCCTGGACTTCATTTAAGAATACATGTCAGCTTTTGCCAAAAAGCTTAAAATTGATCTCAAGTTCCAATAAGATGTGCATGTGAAAACAGCAGGATAAAATACTTCTCATAGCTGTGAGATTCAGTGCTCATGACATCTCAGCACAGCAGAATGCAGAGCCTGTTATAACACAATGAAGAAAAAAACCCTTTCTCCTCAGAATGAACCTCGTAAAAAAAAAAAAAATCCTCTTTAAATAGTTTTATTACGAGGATGTGTGCAGTCCTCCACCTATAATGTAGGGCGCCTTTGACAGCATTGAGGATTTGAGGCTGAGACAAAGCACTGGCAGGACTTAGGAGAGGGGGATGTGTGGAGGGGGATTGGTCATCGGTGTGGAGGATTCTCAGCTTTGCGCCTGGCAGAAACAGTCGCCGACCGCCCGAGAGGGTGAGTGCGGGGAGCTCGGCGCGTCCTCTTGTTGGCATACTCCGGTTGTTTACTTTAGGGCTGGGTGGCTTAAGAAGCAGAGGCTGGCAACAACACTGATGAGTCCCTGAGGGCCTGTGTGGGTGTGTGGTCTGTTGAACTGTCAAGACGCCGCGCGGGTTGCAGTGGCAAGCTCGAGTGTTAAACTAATGACCTGTTTGTTAGTAAAAAATATGGGACCCCGATGTTTATAAATACTCACATTCCCACTCCGCTATTATGCACACGCTGCTCTGCATGTGTTTCGGATCACGTTTGTCTTTCGAACATGCTGAAATTCCGAAAATGCTCAAGTCGAGGCGAATCACATTGGCCTGTAATTGGTTGGCAACAGCATGAAAACGTCTGTGAAATTAATATGTTGGAGGAATACTCTTGCTCTGCTCCCTTGTGAGAGAACTGGATGTACAATGCAGTACGGAAATGAGGGAAAAAAAGGGCTGTGGAGTGAAAAGAGAGTCATGTATCAAAATCTCAACTATGCATCACGCTCTGCGACAAGCTGTAGACTGCTGGTAACAAGGGATAATGATTAATTGGCCAACAGGTGACATTTGAATCCGCAGGTTATCTTTGTTCCCGCGCATTGAAATTCAGGAGTCTGCCGGTACGGGAGAGTGGAGGACTGTGTTGATAGGATGGACAGATAATGTTCTGAATCCAGGGCTGCCTTAGCTGTGAGGCTGGGCTTGATAAGTACTCACATTGTCAAGAAGCTGATTATAAATAAAAAACTCATATGGGCATGTGAAATATTGGACGAGGCTGTCGTTTTGACTGACGGCTCATATAATAAATCAGGGGAAGGGTGGGGTGGGGGTGGGGGGGGGGTGAATGCCACACATTTATAAGGAATGGATAATTCATCATCAATCACCCCCCAGAAAAAAATCAAAACCCAAGATATTGATGGATGCTAGCACGTAATCACCCCGGAAGTGAATAAAAATACTTATCAAAGTATTATCTAATTTTCTGATGAAGTATAAATGACACTTTCTAAAAACTATTTAGACTTTTAAACATTGTAAAACAAGTGTGATCATAATCAATAATCTAGCAATACACATTACAATACTGTCAGTCTGTTTTTCTGAGTTTATTATGTCAGTCCATGGAAAATTAGATACATGCACACCCGTTCCTGCAACACACACATTAATATTAATATGCCATATATTTTGTGGAATTATTCAGTATCTAGGGAAGGCCATTTATATATGAGTGCACAGAGATATCCAAGACTATAGACAAAAGAGAATCTGAAAAAAAAAACAACTGCAGAGAGAAAAGTCTTGTTTCTAATCACAGATTAAGGCCCTGGAAGTTTTGCTTCACCGAAATTATGTACAATTCCCTGAGTCCATATTTGACTAGAAACTGACAATTCTACTTCAGTATTAGTCTCACAATAAATCCTCATTCAACACCACTGAATGCCATCCTTCTCATACAGTCTGGCATCAAATGTCAGCGAATACTGTCTGTTGGATATGTTCTCATTGTCATCAAAATATGGGAACAAATGGTTTAATTTTTCAGTTTGCAAAGTTGAAAACTAAAGATGCTAAAACTGTCCTAATTGCATGTCATTGACATAATTTTGAGCTTGATGTAGAATCACTGCATGAAAAGAAAATTACCAGGACTAATATGTGTAAAACATGTCATAATATCAGAATCTGGAACCTTTTAACTTTTTAATAGAAGTGAAAAAATGGCATAGCCCTATGAATGAGCAATAATCTAAATGATTCTTTCCTGTAATTAAGAATTCTTAGTAATGACTTCTCTGGCAAACAATGGCTCTTTTTTCAGACAGTCTGCTGAAATTATGTCATGGTTATTCTACTAATGAACTACAAGGACTAATCATTATTCATAATATTGCGTTAAGTGTGTAATGAACTTTACTGAATGGATGCCAAGTACCAATCAGAAGCTAAGAAGCAGTGGCTGGAAATCAGAGTTTTATTTTAGATAATGTCCACTGTTGTGTGATACTGAGCGTTTGACAGTGAAAGCAACCATGTCATCTTCCGACAATGACTGGGAGTCCACAGCAGTGGAACAAATTGGCTTCCTTCCGCTGGGGTGAAGAGTGGGTATGTTGGTCAGGATTTTTTTGCTGCATGGTTTTCAAACACACTGTGATTTGTCGTCTACCTGGAAGTGGCTCAGTTGACATCAGTGGAGTGGTGTCTACCCTCCAATGAACAACAACTTCATTGTGTTGCACAGTGTGACCTGTAGTGTATGTATTAGTGGTGCCCTGACCTCACTGCAGTCATAATTGTGTTGTAAGCATCGCTCGTGACATCAACGTTTGATATGGTTGTAGTCAAGAGTGAACCCCTCACTTTTCTTAGTCTCATTTTTACAGTATGTATACAGGTGTCAATAAAATTAACAACTGGATACTGTGACATTAGTCTGTTTTACAGCTTTTAGTCAACATATGTAGAGAAGTACAAAATACACATAAATCTCTAGGCTATAGTGCTTTCCCTGCCAAAGATGCTATTCCACCATAAGTAATCTTATAAATATGTGCACGTGTTTTGCAAATATGAATAACGCCTCAACCAATTTGAATGTAGCTCCTGCTACAAATAAAACCAGGTGTTTGCCTCATCACATTGCAGACCGATACACAAAGTTAATTCATTCCCCATCTCTCTTGGGGAGTCTGTAAACTAGGCACAACACTTGGCTAGCTGGATAGCTTGCTTGCTACTGCTAGTACCTTGGCTGAGTTGAAGGTGCCAGTGTGTCACTGCAGTGTGTGATTGATTACAGATTGATATACAGCATAAAGGCAGATCAGAGATGTATAACAAAGCTAACGTTGCATGCTTCCATTGTCGTAGGTATATGGCGGGTGCCCTTGTGTATGTTTTACTAAAGCTATTAATTTATTATTACTATGATTATACACGTGGCTGGAATGCTGAATTGACCAATCAGACAGGCCAGAGATCAGAACTTTCTACACACACACACACACACACACAGATGAATATAAGTAATCGATTGATTCACATATAAATTCAAACACTTTTCTCTTTGAGTGGACATACTGTAAGTACACTTGGATCGTTGAATTTATCCATTCTATTTTAAGACAATCAAGGGTCTCTGGACAGCTTACAATTTAATGGTCAGCTTTCATATAATTTAAATTCTGTGCCCATCGCAAGGATTCCAATGCCAGAGAGCTAAAGTGCCAGGAGATTTTTTTTTTGAGTAGAGAAAAATGACAACACCTGCCACAATTACTCCCCTGGGTTCAGAGGTTCTCATGGGCAGCAGTGCCAGTGTCAATGTAGAGCTGTCTGCACGGATGATTTGCATGCATTTGTTTTGTTTTTAAGATAGCCTGGCAGCATACTAATGCAGTCAATCAAAACATATTGGTCTCCTTTTTTGATAAAACGGCAGAAATATTAAGCTTGCTTGGAATTGTATTTGATGACTCATTCCCTTGACATCTCTGTGGTTTTTCTTTATACCCCCTACCCCCATTATATCTCATTCTTCATTCAAAGAGCATTAAAAAGGTTTTTTTTTTTTTTTTGGTTGTGACTCTGCACAATTTCAGGACTAGAATGTACCTCTCAAGAAAAAAAAAATATATAGAAGACTGCAATTGTGTTAAGAATGAAGCAAATGCCCTGTCAGAGTGCTTTACTTTGTTTCAAGAGGTCGCACAGTGAAAGAGAATCCACTCGTTTAATGACCAACCAATCTGCCATCTGCTGAGCCTCAACAGAGCCACTCCTGTGAGCTTATCTCTGCTCTGGGGGAGACGTGTCCTTTTCGGATACCTACGCATAACAAAGACGTTATTGTGAGGAGCCTCGGTGTCTGTAACCCATTCGTGCTCAGAGTCTTGATCGCCTTCAATTACACACTCCAACATGTATTTAATTTTATTTTCCCATTAGCGAGCTTAGCTCTCTCTCAATGATGTTAATTGCAATGGAGATTAATTACCCTTCATGCAAGAATCATGACCTGCATTTACAAGCAAATACTAGGGAGATCTTGGGTGCCAATGGTGCAAACTAATAGAATAAGGAAATACATTTTTTTTTTTTACTTTTGACAGGACTTAACTTTGTTTAAAGTAAGCAAATGGATTGTCTCTTTAAATGTCATATCTTATGTGTTCCAGAGAACTGTTGATCCAGTCTCAGGCTATTGAGAAGTTGAAATTAAGAGACTTCAGAACTGCTTGTGTTTGCTTTTCACCTGCAGTAAACACTAGTGATAAATCCTGCATAAATGTGAACATCGATGCCTACAGTTGTGCATCCCTCAATGAAAGGAATTGTGGATTTGAAAAGGAGAAAGGAGTTGAAAGGAGGTGTGAAGCATCAGGGTGTCTTCAGATTTTGTGGCCCTCGAAGACCAAGGCTGACTGTCCTACCAGCAAGGGGCACATTTATTAAAGCCAATGAAATCTGAAATATGTGTTATTAATTCATTGATTTTCAACTGTAGTGTCTTGCCGATGTTAAGCGTCCCAAGTCATAAATGGTAACTATTGAATCTGACGCTGTCACTTACTGCTGTGCCATATTTCCCCTAATAGGCTTTCTTTCCTAGCAAACATCACCAAGGATACAATGTCGTGGTTGTTTTCCATAATTTCCAAATCAGATAGGAGAAAATACAACAGTCTCAAAATAAATGCGTCCAATTACGAATAGAATGACTTCTATCACAGTCCATTATGTTGAATTATTAGAAAGATTCGTTTGGAATGTGAGATGTGGCACAATGCGTTCTTTACAAGTGCAGAAGTAAATGCTAAGCTTTTTTATTTATCTTATTCTGTCCTTCCCTCTTACTATTAATATTTGTCTCTCTCACTGCTCTTCCACTGCTATACCCATCGAGTGTGTTTTGCCTCAGGACAAAATTGATTCCCATTTAAAATATATGTTCAAGTAAATGAATATATGCATACATAACGTGCCACTAATTTGACAGCTATATTTGTACATGTAGATTTTATTTAATGTGGTACAGTGAAAATGGAATGTACACCATTCAAAGTAAAAGTACATATTTTACACAAATTATGAAGTCTTACGTATTAACTGTTTGCTTTCGGTAAACTGGCATCGTTGTCAGTTTTCAAATTTCAAAATGAACTTACCAAAAATGTGCAAAAGTATTTTACTGACGAATCTGTGATATTCATATCTGTATCGCGAGTACAATGTACTGTAAGTCTACAATATAAAGACTAATTTGTTTATTTAATTTGTTTGTTGATCAGCCACAGCTAAAGCAGAGTAATTCAGTTTTATTGTGAAGCTATATGGAATATGATTTGCACGCTGTACATACAGGCCTTAATACTTGTACAATACAATTTATTATTAAAGAAAGAAGCCCAGAAGCATGCCTAAAAAAGATTATTTTAATTTAGTCTTTGACATTGTGGACATGTGGAAATATCATTACCAGCATGTCTGTTTGTGTAGTTAGAAGCAGAATGTCTTCCCCTTTGACAGGAGTGACAAGGCAAAGCTTGGTTTAATTTTTTACAATGAGATGTCCTTGATAGATGTTCACTAAGCACCAGTTCTCCTTTTGAATGAATAAGACATTTTAGGAATAATGTCAGCTGACATTCAGTTTCTGTCAAATCGTCTGCAGTGAATGTATGGTAGATGCCAGTGCATGTGGAACACTTTCAGCTCCTTGGTTTTAAGTGTTTATTTTTGATCATGTTGTGTTCCCTTAATAACAAGTTGAGCCAAATTCCTCAAATTAAATTGGTCATTTAATCAGCCAATCATTTTATTATTGGATTTATTTAATTATAATAAAATTTGCATCTTAAGCAAAACCGAAGCAACCAATGAGCTATGATACTATGGTAAAACCTGGGTATGTCAATTTAAATTGAGTGTATGGACTAAAGTGTATGGATTGAGTGTATGGATTGCAAAGATTTCATTAGCCACCCAAATTGCTTTCACTTTGTACCTGTGAATAGAATTCCTTAACAGAGTGTGATTTTCCCACTTAGGCCCACGTGAAGGTGCCCAGCAGAGGTCTGCAGCACTGCTGTGAACTGCTGAGGATGTATCAAGAACAGAAACAGCCAATGCAGAACATTCCTGGATAGGTTGAAGGGTTCCAGCAGGGTTCACCTCTGATGACAGAATAAAATGTTATCATGATTTGTCAGCTGATCCAATTCTGCTTTGCAGGGCCTTCGTTGGTAAGTCACGTGTGTTACTGATAAAGTAACACAGGCCTCCTTGGTTTTATGGGAAAGTAAAACCCAGGGTGGATGGACATGTGAAGTCCTGCAAGGTAAACTAATTTAGAGTATGCTCGGTATGCCGAACTAAACACTTTCCAAGTACAGTTTCATTTTGAAATGCCTATTAACCTGAAAAATTAGAACTTTCAGGTTTCAGCTCATGTGTAATTACAGTCATGAGGTAAATGAGTCATATATGAAAATAGCAAAATACAGTACAAGTAGTAGTAAGAATCATCATCATCATATTTGTCTTCATCATCATAGGATTAGTTGACAGTATTAACCACCAATTCAAAACAGCATGTTTTCCCATGAAGTACCTGCATGTAGATAAATATGACTGAAGTTAACTTAGAGTGTTCATGCAAAAACGCAGGGCATAGCAGGAGCAGATGAGTGTACCATGCCTGGCATGCAGATTATAGCACAGCTCTGAGCTGCCATAGAGAACCCACCCGATACAGTGCTTTCACACCAGAGGAACAATAACCTCGTAAAAAGGCAAGGCTGCTTTCACAAATGTGAGAATGGACAGCTTGTGTTTGCCCACGGAGTCCTAGCATATTAGCGGCAAGGAGTGAACATGAATGCTGATGGTGCCCTCCTGTCAAAATGGTATGGTCAGGGAAAACTGTTTTAGGAGAGTGGGAGTAGGCAGAGAGGATGATGACAGACAGCAAGATGAACAAAAAAAAAACAGCCAAGAACCCATGCTCTGAGGAGGATTAAATGAAATGCACATTGGAGGCACACCTTGTCTTTCAATAGTTGCCCATTAACTCCAATGCCACGTAGCTTGTGAGAGAACCAAGTTGACTTGGATGTCTCCATATTTTACTCAGGTCTTGTGGCACAAGTTGTCTGCCTAATCATGGCATGTGTGTCTGTGTGTGTGTGTGTGTGTGTGTGTGTGTGATTGACAGGTGGAATCTCAAGATATGTTTTATACTGTTGTTACGGCCCAGCTATGGACCCAACATAAGCCACCCCCCCCCCCCCCCCCAAAAAAAAAAAAAATGGCACAGGTGCAACCAATTGATTCCACCTGCATGCAAGCCATCTCAAAGAAAAACAGAAAGGGGAGATGTGTGTAACACTGTATGTATCATTAAGGCAAATTACAAATGTGTTTATGGTTAACCTGAAAGTCAGAAGCCTACACATTATCTCAATAATGTTGTTTAGCATTCAGTGCTGCAGACACAGAAGGCAGTCACAATGCTCTGATGTAGAAGCTCCAGTCTCATGAGAAGGCCAGCCAAACCCTACAATGAATGGGAGTGAAGCGATGGCTTTCAGCTCCAAAATGCATCTTAACCCTTTCACATCTCATGCAATATTTTTAAAAATTTGATTGGCTAAAACTTTCTACAAAGCTCTTTGACATGCAAATTGCATGAGCAGAAACTGTAAAGTAATTTCTGCATATTAAAGGCTAATCATTGTTTTGATTTTTTTATTCTTGTTTGAGCCTGTAAACCTGCTGATAACAATGTTTACTTGCTGATAAATTACATTCATACTCATTCTTTCGTTTGAAACCGTCTGTTGCAGTGGTTATAAAAGCAAATATTGAACTCACATACTTTTTGTGCTAGTGAATGTCCTTACACAGTGTGGCTTATATGTAACAAATTATCCATTTATACAAATGTATATTTGGTAAAGCTATCTAGTTTCAAATCCTTGCTCAAAAGTGTAATATTATTACCCAACAATAGATAAAAAACAATCTTGTGGATACATGGTAAAATCCTCAACATATATAAAATATGAAAGCACAAATGGAAGCAATTAAAGAGTATTGTAATTGTATGGAAAACCAAAAATGAATATCAAAAGCAAGTTCAATCACATGAAGCCATAAGAAGTGTTACTGTAGATTTTTAATACTGTGATGACATTTGTACTTTATTTAAAAATTCACTAACTGATACTTACATATCCCATAACCCTGTCTGATTTAATGCATTACATAAATTACTTATAAATGTTCCCATTTGCATGACAGTGTCTGGCCTTCCGTTTGTTGTAAGAGGATTGTACTGTTCCAATATCACTGGCCTCATTTAGGTAAATATATTATTGCTTATTGCAATATTTTCGGGAGATTCAATGGTCTAGAAGTGGGACACAAGAGACTGGCCAGAGGTAAATGGCAGGTTTAATGCCAGAAGTCATGCGCATATCAGCAGGGCCATCGCACTTAATAAACTTTGTCATCAAAGGAGGAGCATGCTCGGTGCCATGATGGGGATGGTGGATTTTTGGATGGTGGAGAGCTTTGGGGATTTTCAGGGTGTACTCGCAGACCCGGGGTCTTCGGGTGTCAGTCTGGTTTGAGTTCCTTTTTTTTACGGGTGTCCCTTTATCAGGCTGCTTTTACCGCTCGTCTCCCACCTCCGCCTCATTTGCAGTCATTTTCTACCTCTGGGGAGAGTTAACCTTTGTCATCCCTTTTGCAGGCTGTAGGCAATGATTACAGCAAAGTAAAAAAAAAAAAAACATCCACAAACCAAGGCCAGACAGAATGCATGTTCACAGGGCTTCCATTTAAGCACTGTTCGTAAGCCCGGCGCTTTTTATAGCATATTCCTTGTGCTATGCGTAAACACATTCAATTCATGTATTTCCAACATCAGCCCTGATTCTCCTACAAAGGTATGTATTTTCTCCCCTATTGGGCAAATATTTTATTATCAAAATTAATGTATTTTGATATGTCTGCCTAGGCCCCAGGGCATTTTTTTAAAGATAAAGATAAACATATCTTTCTGGTCTACTTTGTTACATTTTGTATCCTACAGAAATTGTTCTACCTCTATTTCAACACAGATTCAAAACAGAAAGAGTGTGGCTAAAATATGTAATAAGAATTATGAATTACACAACGAATACTCTGGAATGTGGAGAAAAGAAAAAAAAGACTTTTTTGAGGCAAAACTGCTTTTTCTTTGTAAAATTCATTTTGGAATTAATGCATAATGTCTTTGAGCTTTCCTGAGAAATTGTGGACAAAATATGTTTACAATAGGAAAAAAAACACATAAAAAGAACCACATACTGGATCTCTGTCCTTCCTTTAATTTACCTTTCCCTCCATGGAACTTTGAATAGTAGCAACTGGTTGAAAAGAAGGCAGATAAAAAGTTTTACCTAAGAAAAGATGTAAAAAGTTCAACTCAGTTAATAGAATGCATGTTTCAGAGTTATTAAGTAGATAATTAAACTGTAAATAAACCGCAGTCATGTTAGTATGACAAAGTATGATAAAAATGCTCTATGCTTGGATGCCAGCACTGATTCACAAAAAAGAGAAATAAATCATTGTGCATCTCTGAATTTTCCCTCTGTGTTGTGTAGTGTTTCTCTAATTTGCATGAACACACATTTATTTTTAATATTTTCATCATCTTACACTATTCAGCGGAAAAATATGTGTGCTATTTTAGAGATGCCTCCTGGTGCCTAATTAACTGAAGATACCATTTAAGTGATAGCATAAGTTGACTTTGGGAACAGTTGTTAAGGTTGAATTTTTACTGTCAGTTTATCAGACAGCTCAAAGACAGTAAGACAAATGGATGCAACATATCCACACTTTAATTATACATATTGATTCCTGTGTGTTTACAACCTTGTTTATTCATTAATCTTAGCAATGAAATTAGCATAAATCAAAAATATAAGGCTCACTACTTACTTGACATGGATTGTGCATTTAGCTGCCAAGGCAAATTGACTCCTCATACTGTTGTCTTAAAGCATCAGTACGAATCTGGCAGGAACTTGCTTATTTCATATGAATTAAACAACCCCACCCCCACCCCCCCTTTTTAAGGGCTACATTTGATCGATTAAATTGTGAGCCATTTGCAATTAGTTTTTATGAAGAATCAACACAATTGCAATATACCTTTTCATACATGTGTATAAATATATGTCATACACAATTTCATATACTTTACACTGTATGCTGTAACCAAACATAAAATAAACTAAGGAATTTGCTTAGAAACTAAGATTTGCTTAGGAAGTAACCACATTATGCATCAAAATGAAGTTTGACGTTATAGTCTAATTTCTTACAGTATATCTAGATATGTTTATTCCTTACCAGGACTTACTGCGTCAAGTATGTGAAAGTATGCATTCAATAAATATATTAAAGCAAAACTTGTATTTCTTCTTTTTGACCTGTCAACTCCATCTTGTCACAGTCATCTGGTAAACAGACGTCTGGTTGGGGATAAGTTGAGGATCACTCTGAATAGATGGGTTCACTCAAAACAAGCCGCTCTCTCATTGGGAGATTCTAATTAGTGCTTCTGAAGGCATCTGATCTCGAGTCACCGCGGGAATGGTTACAACACCCCCAAGAGATGAAGGATTGCGTAATTGGCTTTTTTTTTGTTCTTTCTCTCCGGTTCGTGCACTTGGAGCTGCGGATTTAAGTGCGTCTGACATTTCCCCAAAAGGTATGCCACGTGCTTCAGATGAATCCCCAGCACTTCCGTGTCACACTTTAATTCTCTCAATGCCTAAAGCAATCTCTGTCACTGCAATCCAACACCCCCTCACTTTGCCTCCCAGCAGTGAAATCTCACTCCTGTTTGCAAATTAAAACTCTTCCAGTTTTTTGCATCTTATGACTTAGGATACACAACAGTTGTGGCTGTTATTGTCCAAGCTTAGTTACCTGAAAAGAGAAATAATGTTATTTCTTGCTCTTCCCCAGTATTGTAGTGGTAATAAGCTATTTTCAGCAAAATGTGGCTCAAAATAATGTTATGTAGGCATTAATTCTGAAACCAAAGCAACAATGTCAAGATGGCTGTCACTTCAGATTTCTTCTTGAAAGGACCTAAGCCTTTGAAAATCAAAGGCACACCTCACAAAGCTCATCCTATTTCCCTCAAACTTGGTATATATTGCTTTTTTCAAATGGAACTCACTTGGGAATTGAGTTACCACACAATTGCTTCATTCAAAAGAATTACTTGTGAGTACTAATGAGAAGCCATTCTACTTCTGAGTAAGATTTAGAAGCTATATAATTCTTGTGAATCAAGAAGACTTAATGGCAACAACACTTTTTTTCCATTATAACTTTGTACAAGATAAGTTAATTCCATTAATAGGAAGTGATTCTCATTTCACCCAAAACTCTTCAAAACGCAACCGCTTATGTTGGTCTATGGGGTAGAATTGAAAGAGAAAGGCTCTCTGTACTAATGCACAGTGTGCTCTTCTACATTTGTTTCTGAACAGCTCATATGGGGAAAAGTAGCTTATAAATGTGTTCTGGTATGTTTTCTGAGCAGATTTCCCAACACTGACAATTGTCCACTTTCCTCGCTAAGGAGACCCTGATGGCCCTATAGATCCTACTTCCAGCCAAGAGAGGCTTGCATCAATGAAACGGCTCATCAGTCTACTTCCTCCTGCCCTCATGGTTTGGCCAGCTTTAATCTTATCTCCCATCTTATTATTTAACAACCCCCATCCTTTTTGTACCATCTGTTCCCACTGGAGACCTGGAATCCATCTTGGCCCAGTGCTAGCGGACCTGTTTATCCAGTTCTAAGCATCTCTGCTACGCAGTGGCTCAATGTTGGTTTTCATATGAGCACACTGACACATCCAAGGCTCTTATCTATGAGCTGTCATGCACAAGGGGGAATTTCTCACAGACATTTACCAAAAAAAAGAAAAAAAAAATGTGGTGTGGTTGAAATTACAGTTCTTGGGTTTGTGCAATGGAGATGACAAATCATTTAAAAGGTCATGAAAATATGTTTTTGTCATTACTCAATTTACAACTTGTGGCTGAGTTTTGCTGTTCCAAACTTTTATAAAAAACAGTATATGAAGAACTGAATCACATTCAATAACCAGTGGTTGTCGTTGAAAACCTCTACACACAAGTTCCTCACATTAGATTTTACCCTGTGTGTTTAAACAATACTTGAAATTAAGTAAATATTTCAAGTGAAACCACAGGCAAGTCTGTGTCTTGATTATGGTGTTCTGCATATTTCATGTGATGGTTATTGTGTCTTGATATATTGCAGATCAACTCTGCTGTAATTATCTGCAAAAGTTTGATCAACTATCTTAGAGAAATCCTGATTTTAAATTTAATGTTTCAGTAAATATAAGTGTATGGTGACTTGTTTTGATTAAATACCATTTAAATGAATGAATATGTCTGAAGAGCACATGTTTATGAAGTTTCATTGTTGTTTTCACTAAAATGATTTTAAGATTAGTTGTCATATACACTTGGTAACCAGGGAATGCAATAGCAATCCTTCATATATGCTGTCAAACAAATACAACCCACTGTCATAAATGAAATTGAGCATATGGGAATATTTAAGGATGCAAGACAATGCTAGTTTGTAAGAAGAACAAAATACTGCATAACTTTCTAACACAAGGATAATTACCCAAATTTGTCAGTGTTTGATAATGTGCTGTGCTTGTGTCAGAGCCCATGAACAAAAATGAAGTTGTTAAAAAAATTGAAATGAAAATGGAAAAAAAGTGCAGGCAGGCAGCAGGGTAGGAGGCAGTAGGCACATTTATTCTTAAAGTGGATTTCATTGTTGCTGATTTAATGTCTTCCAAAAACAAATGTTGAGGAGAAAATTCCGTTAGATACTCATAGGATGGCAGATAATTAAAAGAACTTCAAGTTTCTCCACCCTATTAAGCAACACTGAGTTGAGTCCCGCAATGGACAAAGGGCCAGAAATAAATTTTGCAGCTTATCTGTTCCGTCATGTCGTTGAACACCCAGTTGCTATGCATTATGAATGTTTTCAGTTGGATTAACTTTATTTCAGTTGATATGAATTACCATACAATCAAGGTGTACAGGTTGCTGTTGATGTGGGTATAGAGGTGCTTATGTTTGGCTTAGAGTTTGATGACCGAAACCCAATTGGCCAGTGGTTTAGGTTGTTAACTCCCTCCTTTTGACATCATTAACAGGAAAAAAGGTAGAGATGGGGTGAAGGAGGAATGGCATGAACAGCTGACATGAAAAGGAAATGGTAAGTGGGATGTTTATACTTGTGAATGGGACTGGTTTGTTAATTGCATGGGGGTTGTCTGAAAATTCCCCTTGTGAATCTTTGTTTGGTACATCAATGTTTTCTGTGCCTGAACTGATTGTGGAAATTTGTGAAAAAAGTACTACTATATATCAAATGAAAATAATATATTTGATGAATTTATGTTGGTGATAATGTCTGCCTTTTCATTTTGATGCATTATTATGCTAGACTGAACTGTGTAAAGAATCTGGTTTTAATGGTTCTGACTTACTGTACTAGTGCTAGGGTAATGTGCCATGTTTGAAACCAGTACTTCTAAAAATAAATAGACTTATCAAATCAATCATGCTTTCATAAGAACCAACAAGTCCTGCCAGTTTCACACAGATGCGCTTTATAGGGCCTGTCTGCAATAGTTTACTGTACTTGAAAGGCTTGTGCTTGATTCTGAAAATCTGAAAGATAATTCTGCTGGGATATATTTTTTTCAACAACATAAAAATTAACATCTGTTTTTAGTAAAATAAAGCAATAGCATACGTGACTTTTCCTTAAGATTCTGCATGTAACTCATTAACATCATTTATTTTTCTTTCCTCCATCTGGTCTTTCCTGTCTTTATCTGTGCATACACCTGCTCCTCTCTGGAGACCCCTTCTGGGAAGAGAACACTGACCTCAGGTCGGTCTGATCACAGAAGTCCTATCCTGAGGCAGTCTTCTCTGAGTTCCAGTGTGTGTTTCTTTTAATGGCTTCTGACTACCAAGGTGTTTGGAGTGGAGTTAAGAGACTGCATTAGAATAATATCCCCCTGTAACATGCAATCCTAGAATTTTTTACATGGCAAAAAACACAGCAATCCAGGTCCTGGGAAATCATTTTGTTGCCTCTCGATGATCTGTGTTATTACTAATACTAATATTAATTCCCTGAAGTAGAAAACAAAGTGTTCAGCCCCATCAAAAGCTAATGTCCAGAGTAATCCCACACAGCATACCTCAGTCCAAATGAGCCCTGCATTGAGGGCTTCAAAAAGGATAGAAAGAATTTCAGTTGCTAAATCATTTAAAAAAGTGCATCAGGTTCAAAGAAGACAAGGGACCTCTTACTTCACTTGCCCACAATAAAGCCAAATGTCTACAAATGCAAAAAACATTCTGGCAAATTAGAGCACTCTGACAAAAATAGAATAAACTTCTACATGCAGCCAACAGCTGACATGGAAAAGGGGAAACAGCCGTTTGTGCTTTGTCTGCTTTTGTATCTATAGTAGTTAATGAGCTATAAAACACGTTGTGAAGAAATTGCTTAAAATAATTTAAAGTAGGCCTTCAAACATTAGCTTGTTTATTTAGTAAATAAGATGGGGAAATGATATACACTTTGATAATGTTAAGGAGAAAAGGGCTTCTCAACGAGAATAATCAAGCAGAGAACAGGTAACAGTAACAATCATCACATTTACTGGAGCAGAAGGGCATTGAGTGTTATTAAATTTAGACACTCACACTTTTGGTATGTGTCTTTTACAAAATACTTGTGAGGAGGATGCGCTTCATTAAAAAACCAAGAAAAAATTATGCAATGATAACAAATTGCATAAGTGACTTATCTCTCATTTATCTCTGATTTCTGATCTGATCTCTGGACATATATACATTTTATTATATTCTTATGCTGTTGGTATAAATATAAACACAAATAGTTATAGTGTCATGGAAATATAGAAGCCAGGTGTATTTTCATGCCTTAATAAATGTGAGGACAAATTAAATTATGACCAGTCAAAGAACTTGACTAAAGTGTAAGAAACAGAGGGGACAAAAAGAGTCAATGTCTTCTTTTTGATTTATATAATAAGCTGACACTGACTCAAAAGGATATGTGCCAATTATTTTAAGTGCTAAAATGAATGCACAGATTGTTGCAGGCAAACAAAAACGTGTCATAAACTGTACACCAGAATCATTTGTTTTGCTGATGTCGTGCTAGAACGCATTTATTTTCGAAATTATTCACTGATTATCTGGGTACAAAGACACTTAATTACCATTCAATGTTTCAGACAGCAAACTTGTGGGAATATGGGCCTGGTGCTGGGAAATATTAGTGTGAATAGCAATACATTCTTTGCCAGTGGTAGGCAGCAACAAAAAAGCTGAAATATCAAGCATGGTCTCAATCTTGCACTGATAATTTACTGCAAAGGCCTTCAGTTCTCTTCTACCAGACTGAGAAAACACTCTGAACACGCATTTCATCAGGAAATGAACTATTCTCAAATAGCTTTGCCCCTTCAAATAACATATATTGCGCATAGAAAAAAATGAAAGCCAAGGCATGCACAATGGAATATGATATGGGGAGGACTAGCGCCTCATTTTTCTCTGCACCAATACAATTTTGCTGCTGCCGTTTCATCATTTGGTGTGCAATATCTGACAGGCAGTGTATTTGAAAGGTCATAAGGTTTTGGTCATGCCACCGGCATTAATCTATGGAGAACAAGTAGTAAAAACATAAATCAATGTTAGCAATTACACGGATGTGCCCTCGTATCATCTCTAGTCGTTTGTTTTCCTTCTGCGGTGGTCATTGAAATACATTTATCCTGGGCTGTGTCGTAACCTTAGTATGATGACCATCACCATCACTAAGACCTGTAAATCATGCATAACCGCTCTGGCCACCAACAGTCTGATATGATTTCAATTTACTGTACAAAAGACTGATATTAGACACAGCTGGTGAATAATAAAACAGTGGCTTAGAATCAGTCTTAATTACATCCGCTTTAACAATATGATGAGCTTCAACAAGAGGACGGAAATGGAAAATGGTCAATATAATCTTTTATTTTCTTAATTTCCTAAATTCAAATATCATCAGCAATATAAATGTTGTCATCAAGCATTAGATCACCCAGACAAAAATAGGTGATATTGTTCAGAAGTTGCAGAAGTGTGGATTTAGACAAAGACAACTTTTTTTGGCTCTGCCTGATAATGTGATGTTAAGATGCCCAGAAAGATGTATAAAGTAAGCAGGATTAAGTCATCTGGAACAGAGCCTCTGAGATCCCAGATCGATTAAAGGGTAAACCATGTTTATTCAGCAACATCTGTTGGACTGGGTTTAGCATATTTCATTTGTTTACATATTGCTTTACTGCAGGATTAGAATTACATCCTGACATTTTTTTTTTCCACTTTTTTTTTTTTTGAAAATGGCACATTTGCCCACATACCTGTTACATGCTCAGTGTACTTGGGATTATAATGGCCATATATAATTATAATGTTCTGCATATTTCACGTGATGGTTATTTTTTCTTTTTTGCCACAAGGGTAATGGTTTAGGTGTTCACTGAAAATTAAATTCTGCATGTATGATTACAATTTGTGTGATATTTTATAGAACAATCTCATATTTATCAAGCATTTCATGTCATCCTTAATTATTTGTTTTTTGTTTGTTTATTTGTCTGCTTTTGAGTAATCAAATATTGTTTATTGGAGCCATTTATTTATTTTTTTTTTTCTCATAGAAGGAAAACCTTTAACACCCCTATTTTCACATTTTAAGCTGAAGATGAATAAAATCTTAATTATTAATATTATCTCAAAACAATATTGTTTATCGAAATTTATTGCTTCAATGCAGACATTACCTGAGGCTACTTCTTCACAAGTAAGGGCACAAACAAGGTTTGTTTATCGAGTGACCTAATTCAGCTGATAGAATGTACACATCTGATTTATTCAATTATGAAGTGCCTCCAGTTTTACAAAGGGCAATTGAAATCATTTATACCACATTAAACCCCATTTGTTTCTTTCAATTTGCACGGCATTCTTCAGTTTTGCAGATACTGAAGTGTACAGAATTATGCCACATAAATATTAATAAGATGTACAAAGTAGTTGGCCATTGTTTTTATGGACTTATTTTTGTATTTTGAAGAAGGTTCTTCTTCATGAATTGAAGAATCAACCAAAGAATGTAGCAGAGGTCTGGCAGTTACTTCAGCTAAGATCACAATAAGCATGCTTATTGAGGGATACATTAATTTGAGGCTATGCTGCTTGGTTTCCTTTTTGCCTGCTATGTGCCACATGTAGGCATACTCCAGCACTCCAATTTACATATTGGCAGGTATATGTAGAGCTTTGAGTATTGACCAAGCTGAAGCAGAAATATTTAGATGTGATCAACAGATGGATAATTGTCAGTCCAAAGGGTCAACAGGGTTGTTCATTCAGTCATAAAGTTTATATCCCTTGCCCAGTGCACTCAGAGACTATTGGAAAAACAGTTATGTTTGTATGCCATTATAAAAAAAAGGGAGACAAGTTTAATTAGGAAGACTGGATTGCACCCTTTCACTATTAAGGAAACCATCATCCATACTCCATGCTCCACCAACACAGATGGCATCCTTGACGGTGTCTGAATGCAATCATAATGGATAATGGTAACCAATGCACTGAATTGCCTATTTTTTTTATCTGTAATTTCCACTGTCTCATGGGACTCCTCCTCTTGTTTTGTCTTATTTTGTCACAAATGCCCCATTTCCTCAGACTGTAGCAGTGATGCTTTTGTTTATACCTTGCAACAGAATCTTTGATCACTCATTCAGTTTTTAGTGAAGAAAAACTAGAAGGTACCCAAAAAGTAACAAAATCAAATAGAATGCATCAAATCAAGTTAGCATTTCATTATTCGGTGTTCGTTCTTAATGCAACTAAAGTGTAGCCACAAAGAAAAGTATTGCCTTCAGACTGCCATCAGTGAGATGGAAAAAGGTAACTTAAGTCAGTAAACATTGTCACCGTAAACATAGTTGCAACTTTAAGTTTTCTGCAAACACAGCCAACAAACTTAGCATTTTTTCATGTTTTCATATAGAGCTGTGCGGCCATATGTGTATGTGTAGAATGTTGTTTTCTGCCATGCTTAAATTAACAGAACAGCTACCATCTCTCTCTTAGTGCCTTTCTCTCTTTCTTTCTCTCTCCACCAGAGATTCAAACTGGTTTCATTAGCATGGCCAAAGTTACAGTGTTATCAAAGCATTTTAGGAAAACGACATGTGATTTCTCTCTCTTTGCCTCACGTTGACGTTTGGTGATCAGCAGGTCATGTGCCATGTTCCTGGGCACTCGGCTGAGTTCAGTATCTCCTCTTCCAAACAGTCTGCAGTCATAAGGCTGCCATGTGGCATCATTGTGACCCAGGCGGGGAGGGTTACTTCCACATGATGTGGGCACAAAATAGATTAAATATGGCTGTGTGAATGCCATTTTTGTGTGCTCTGAGCCTCTGCGCCTTTTGATATTTGGTGATCGAAAGCTTCTGGCCATTCATGCAATATTTGGTATGCTGCTAATGACATCAACTTTCATCAATACATTATTACATTATTGTCATTTAACAGACGTTCTTATCCAGAACAATTTACATAGGTTACAATTATATCCGTTCATACAGCTGCATATTTACTGAGGAGATTCTGGGTTAAGTACCTTGCCCAAGGGTACAGCAGCAGTGCAACAGCAGGGAATCAAACCAGCAACCTTCTGGTTATAAGCCCCGCTTCTTACTACTATGCTACACTGCCACTCCATATTCAAGGCTGCACTTACATAGTATATGGCTTATTTCCTTCCTCCTTCATTTTTGGTTGAATGCTGTTTTTAAAGCACTTTTGCATGTATCACGGCCTGTCCCAATCCCCTTATTATATATTGTATCTAGGATCAGCTGAAATAAAGCCAGAACATTTTTCAGTGGAGTAACACTTATATTTCGTTTATTTTCTGAATGGTTCGTCCTCCAAACAGGATTCCCCAGAACTCAAAGGCGAAACACTCACCATGTTGCCACGGGAACAGATGGTTCTGTCACAGGAAAAATTGTCAGTTTTGGTCTGAGAGAAAAATCAGCCGGTAACAAAGGAAAACAGGGGAGGAACGTGCAGACGGGAGTTTAGAAGGCTGAAGTAAAATAGCACATCACATCTCCTGGTGTGAAAACTCACACCACAACATACCAAATAATAACAAACAAACACAGGAAACAGGAAAACTAGTCTCCAGTAAGTCATCAAATTTCCCATCATCTCAAAATAACCCAAAAACTTATACACTCACTGCAATCCAAGTCAATAAACTCAGATCACCTGATACATCTAAACACACACAAATGCAAAAACAAATAGAGACAACATTTTTTTTTGTCTTATTTGCCTTCCAATCCAAATTCGTAAATGAGCTTTATGCTACACAGTTTAAACATTTGTTTGTTTGGAATGCCACGGTTTCATTATGCATATAAAAATATGCCTAGAGGCTTTCTGACACCTTTGCACTTAGTGCTGAAAATGAAGACACAGTCAAAATACAGTATTCAATATTTCCAACTTACATGTCAAGGTAATTTTAGTGGTCTTGTGGTCTATATATAAAATCTGACAATAACAATTATCTTACAACTGGTTGCAAGTGACAAATTTTTGCAGTGCAAAATGGAGGTGTTGCTGAAGCTGCATTGCATAAACCCTGACATATTTGGTGTTAGATATACAGTTAAATTTGTATTCAGTGTATGAATCTATTAACAGAGAATATGATCAAGACTAAAGTTTGACCACCAATGACAGCTTTCCCCACTTTCCCCAGTGGCATTTCACTCTGCTCTGTTATAGGCTACACCTTTAATGCCCCCATCAATTGATTGTCTGCAGGTGTCCTAAAACAGGCCCAGGAAGTCCTTATATAGCTAGGTGTTGAACCCAGCAGGCTCTAGGGTACTGGTGCCCGATAACGATTCCCCAGGCCATTCCCTGGCTGATACCACAGCAGATATAGCAGATATCATTGATAAAAATATGAAACTATGGTTACCTACTGAGGAAATGACATTAACTGCACATTAAATATGAATGTCACGCAAAACCAGGAAATACACATTCAAGGGGCATGGCAGAAAGACCAAAAAACTTGTGCAGGGCTGGTGTATACTTACAGCCGTCCACAGATGATGAAGAGAAAATACAGTATACGTATACAGTGAAGAAAACAAAGATATTTTGGAAAAAAAGAAAAAGAAATACATACAAAATGAAGCATACAGAGTCAATGCTAATTAACAGGCTCTCACAGCCACTTGTAGTAAAAAGGAAAAACAAAAAACGTGCTGACAACATTGAGCAAAATAACACAGACACAGACTCACATCAGTCTCAGACCTCCAGCTTTCTTGTTCCTCAACCCTTGGAAAGCAGGGCTTTCATACTGTTCTCTCTCAGCTTCCCCCAGCTGGAGCACACTCATTCACAAAGGTACCTTGCTACTTACTTTCTATGCAGAATTCCACAATACACAAACCATGAAGCTTAATCATTCAAATGGTTTACTAAGTAGTTTACTACATTTAAAAAAAAAAAAAAAAAAACATCAGTCTCATTTGTGGCTAAGTAAATAATGCTCCCAGACTGGGCAACATTACACAGCTCAATACACCACTCCCTTCGGTGCAAAGTTAGACCACTCCAAAGCCTGCCCACAACTGTGTGGTCTTCCCTCCAATCTGCACCCCACCTGTTGCTGCCGACAATGTTTTTCGACACAATTTTTACACATATTTCATGGAATGTACTTAGAAAGTACAGCTCTTAACTCATGTTATTTTTTACATTCATTTCATAAATTATTAATACTTGAATTTATGAATGTGGTGCCAATCTCAGAAGCTTGATCAACCAAACAGCTATGCAAATAACTGTACTGCTAAACACTCTATTATATTAGTAATCTTGCAAGCTACTGCATCTCACTGCCTTTCTCTACAGTGCTAATATGTTTTGCCATCATCACTGTTTTACACATTTCTGTGAATTGATGTAAATTCTCTGAATTGATGTAATGTGCATATGGAATGTGCATTTATGAAATATTTCTGGAAACCTTAATGGTTTCCATAGTTTGCCGGCATCAGCCTCTGCAATCACACAGAAGCACCGGAGGTAGCGAGTGCAATCCGTCCATATGCTCACACACCTACAGTGACTTTTTCCAATCTGTGAGTCCCTCAGTGCATTAGATCGAAGCAAACATCTCTCCAGCAGCCCTGTCTGAGATTGTTGAGGCCAGGAACCCTATCCACAAACCCCTTGGTTTCTAACCCGTGTCATAGCTTAGCCTATGTGTAGACAGAGTACCTGAGCAGACTGAGCTCCTCAGAAGCACATTGCCACCCATATCAGACAGATGTAGATGGATGTATGGTATACATTCTGCATTGGAAGCCTGTGAACAACTATTGCTGATTTAGCTTATGTAGTAAAGCGATAAAAGCAAATGGTTCAGCCAATCTGAACTGAAGTGTAAAAATGCTGACCCTGTGTGCAAGATTTTAAGGTATGAATATGAATGACTTTGAAGAATTTAGACTTTATGCAATTGAAAAAGTATTTAATTATTTAATACAAGCACATTAAATAAGCCACAATTTGCAATATGGCTGTCCCACCATGTAGCTGAGCCAACTCAAGGGACAAAGATGTCCTACTATAAACAGGTTTGCAATAATAAAAGGCTATGAGAACACAGGCACATAAACAATTTTTCATCACGTATGGGCATATATGGGCAGCGAAACACTGGACCAACTGTAACTCATATATCAAAGACATATCCCATTGTGAACCATTCCATACAACTCGTGTTATGAGGTCACCATGCCATGTAAGGCAGTGTTATTTTAATTCACACATAAAAGTATCAAATTACGAGTCATTTTAACAAACATGAAGTTTATTTGAGTAACGGATCAAGAGAAATAGCTTCTATATATATATATATATATATATATATATATATATATATATATATATATATATATATATATTTGCTATACATCATATGGTGACAAAGGTTAATGATCCAGGCAACTATTTAAAGGTTATGAATATTATGATAATGACAGAGCATCAGTAATAGTAATGGGCACTGAGTCAAAAATTTAATATATGCAAGATGACTGCTCAACTATGTGACACCAATGGCAACATGAAGTACTTGATGCTCATCTATGGACTACAGCTTATAAGTAGTGGGAATACAAGCTTTATGTATAACAGGAAAAATAATGATATCAAAATATCAGTGACTTGGCAAGCATTATGTTGTGTGGCCTCCTAACATAACTGCATTCCATTCATTTAGGACATTGATAATACAATTTGCATACACAATTTCAATGTGCTACATTCAGTGCCTTAGCATTTTTTGGGCCGTAGGTAGCATGCACATATCGAAAACACATTTGCAGCCATATTGGCAGTGGCCTAAGAATGCTGGCTTCCAACAGATAATGTGCACATGGTCTGAAATGTCCCCATTTATATTACATTACATCCAATTGGGTGATGGTTGCAACATAGTTGTTTGCATCCAAGAGAAAAACAAAACAGATCACAGAACAATAGTCGTAAAAAACAACACAAAATGATCCAGAGAACAATGCCATCTCACTCATCCAGTGTTGCCTTTTCCTAAAACTACTTAAAATTTGCAAGCATGTTCTGAGGCCAAAAAGTAGGAAATGGAATTTTTTTCTATATATTTCAGAAAACACTGCTCTTCCTGCATGCGGCGAGATGACAACTCCTGTTGAATCCTTCTCCGCACAGGGTGGCAGTTAACATTAAGCCAGCTTTTGAGTTTTTTCTTCATTTTGTCATCAGTGGTAAACCTGAGGGGAGCGCAAATCTCCAGCACTAAGGAGCCATATGCCAAAGATATTTGTCCCTAGCAAAGGGGAAGTGCTACAGAAGTAAATGAAAAGAGAGATGGGGAGTACTGGAGAAATGAGCATTCACACACATCTGCAAAGGTCACACCCATTTATGTTGTATCAGTTAGTTATGTTACTGCATAAAAGCTATACAGAATGATGCTGGGAAACACAAGCAAGCAGAATAAAAAGAGTAATTTAAACAGTGAGAAATAACAGGAAACAGTGAAATGGACGAGCTGCTCAGAGTGGGTTGGGGTATTTGCCCTTGGCTGACATCGGGTCTTTTTCACAGATCTTTTGAAGCCATCTCCACTGTGTATAGAAAGTTCTAGAGGCTTCTGATTGTAAAGACTGTGAAGACTATTTGAAGAGGGAGTCTGGCAGCTGAGATGAAAAAAATAAAAAACAGTGGCTCTCGATTTGTGTTGTCCTCGAAGAGCACCATAATCAAAACAGTTTTCAATACGCACTTTGAGCTCTGTGGAAGGCACATGATATGTATTCATAACATTTCCTACATGTTCTGTAGCAGCCATGCATCTATTATATACTGCTATGCATTCTGAAAATAAACAATAATGTTGGCAAATGTCATGGCAACTGAAAAAAGAGGAATTTCTGCTGAATCAAATCTCAGGAAGCTGCTTTCCGCTATTGAGCTACACTCTGGAGAAAGCCTGAGGGCGTAGTTATCTGGTTATGACTGCAGTATACCTATTGGTACAGGCTTGAATCCTGCATGGCTGCTGTTTACTACCTCCATCCTTCCCCAGTCCCATCTGTTTTCACGCTTGCATCTGGAGTCTGGAGAAAACCATTCCATCCTCTGGAGGCTAGAGAGGAAGGAAAGAGACTCCCCTCAGTGTGGGACACACTCCTAACTCAGCACTTTTTGATCCTCCTTGAATCTATTTAACAGGAGTTTTCCTTTAGAATACGCAGCAAGTTTTAGTGCAAACTGCGTGGTGTTGTTTAGTAATCACAGCACCAAGCTATTATTGTTTTGTTTCTATTTCTATCCACATACTGTATAGGATTCTGATGTAACATGTTCCAGGATTTTCTGAACAGTAGGCATTTGTGCTATAAAGCCCAAACTCTGGACAGTTGGAGGTCACTCTAGGACATGCCCGAACTTATCTGGGCGATCTGACCCCCCTCCCCCCCCCCCCCCACTTTCTTGTACAGAGTTATGCGACTTCCACTCTCCCATTCAGAGCTGTATAACTTTAATCGTTTTAGCAAGTGGATAGTTCTCATATCAATCGCTCCAGACATCTCAATCCCACCCACAGACAATGAATCTCCATGGCTCCACAGAAACGTCCAGTTCAGGACTTAAGTGAAATGCTTGGCTGATGTCCATGAGATTCGGACAGGAGCCTTGATCCCACTGTTCACAACTGTGAACGTATCTGTGCATATTCCATACACACCCTCACAGCTTGCATACCAGACTTGGATGCCGATGATGTTTCTTGTTTAATACGTTTGAGGAGTCAGGATATCCATGACTCTTCTGCTGTCCAGGGATGTCCAGTGGCAACTGCAAACTAAAACTGAAACACAAACAAGCCTTTCCCCAATAGGTTATCAGTGTGAGGCAACCTTCACAAACATAGACAAATATTTTCCTTCTTGTTTTAAACTGGGGTGAATACACATGTATGGTTAAGGGACCTCTATCTCATCTTGATAAGTGGCTATGTGCATTAGAATGGCTCTTTGTTCAGGTATTGGATAGCTGAGCAATCGTTTAATCGATTGGTTTCATAATTAAGAATTCCAGGTGGTGTAACTACGAATGGAGGTGGGGCAGGGAAAGCAAGAAATGAAACAGAAGGTTTGTTTAGAATGGTTTACAGCTTGGTTTAAACTATCTGAGTGCATGTTTTACCCTTTTTATTCCAGTCACACAGTCTAATAGGTTGTGAGTGCTTCTTTTTGCATTTTAAAGGTACATTTGTATAATCTCATAATGTATCACTATAGATAGAAATGCAGTTCAGGTATCACAACACCTGCACATTGATTAGGCAATAACAATTACAAAAACTGAACATGAATCATTCAGTTAATGATAACATAAAACCCAATTGAAAAGAAATATGTTCAAAGATACAAGAAATTCAGCATTTCTAGTCTGAAGGATCTCAGTCTGTCTTACCTGAGACAATACCTTGGTGCCATTGATAATCTATTATTTTCTGAATGTAAAAATGGAGCTGACACATATGATTCCAACAGTTCTTCAAACTAAGAGTGCCCTAGCCCACATAAAGCACATAAAGCTCAGCATATAGCCATATGATTATTTATTTTCCCGTGGAAACTATCGATGCTATGTGAATATCACTAGGCTGTGTCTACAAACTTGGAACACACATTGAGTGCATACTAATAATTATACTGTACCTACTTCTGGGATGGCTGTGGAAATGCATCTGGCCTGCCTTGGCTGTGTCTGACATACAGCTAAGTTGGGTCTGTTGAAAAACGCTTAAAATAACTTATTTCTCACAGAGTTCTCACAGTGTTCTGCTAATTATAAATTAAATGTACATCATATGTAAATATGCATTTGAAGCTAAAATGGAACACATTTTTTCCCTCGTGCATCAGAATGAAGGATTAACTAGAACTGCACTGTACATGAAGCCAAAACTCAATGATCTTCTGAATTCTCCTGTTATCTAAGCCCAGAATTTAAACAAACTCTTCCAAGATGAATATAATGCAATTTGAAGGCAGTGAAAGGAGAAATTAGAACACATTTCTTTTCATTGTGTAAAATCACCAGAGCAGAGGAACGAGAATAATTTCAGACTTCAGGCTCTTACAGTGTGATACAATTACAGTCCTAATCGGCAGCTACTTCTGCTGCCGCTCTGAGCTCTGAGATGGCTCTGCAAAAAAAAAAAAAAAGTTCATGTACATGAGGACAAAAGAGTGGAATAAACTAGAATTGTACATGTGTAACATGATTATTCAAACTCTCTGATTTATAAAAACTATAAAAATATCTGCCACAGAGGAACAATAAACACAGTGGATTAATTCTGAAGAGAAAATGTGTTCATGCCCGTGCTTTTCTTTTTTATTTTCAGTGCAGAATGCAAATGCATACCTTTGCATGGTCAGGTTTTTGGGCTCCATGTTGGATTCCATCTTCTTCACCTCCCTCTGTGTCAAAGCGAAAAAGCAGTCCTGATTCCACTAAGAAAAACCCCAATTGGGACATTCACCAAGAGAGTTCAGACCTGATACCTTAACTCTTGATTCAGAAAAAAAAAAGAAAAGCATCAATTTGGTTCACAGAGTTCAAGTTACAAGCTGACAAAACAGGAAATGCCAGTAATTTGGAAATGTGTTTGGTTGTCCACACATCTTAGGTGCCCTAGCACAGGTCAGTTCAGCCCTGGCTCTGAAGGGCTGCAGTGTTATTTCATCCAGCCACTTGTTCAGATTCAACTGATCATTGTCTTGACTGGATCAATTTAACTTACTTCCCCAGTGGTGATGGTGTTGAGCAGTTTAAAGACAGCTAGCAAATCCAGCTAGACTGACACCCTCCAGGATTTATGTAGTGGCGGTGATCCTCTGGAAAATGTTTTAATAGGGCACAAGCATGGCTTTTTAAGATTTACATTATTAACAGAGCCATCTTTTTATTTTTACTTTCTTTAGTTTTATTTGGCATCAGTTGATAAATCTACCAATTATTATTTTAACCATAAATAATAGAGCAAGGCAGTTCTGTGAGCCAAGCTACAATTAACATTCTACCTCAAATACATCACTTGGTGAAAAGTGCATTCTCCAAACTATTGTGCATTGTTGTCCCGTCAGATATGTGTAAGGTTTGTCCTTGAGGCAGTTTCAAGTGTAATTTTCATTCCATTCCAAAATTACATATGTTTAATACGCATTAAAACACTTTTTGCTGACTAATACAAAAATGCATCAGTTAATCAATGTTCCCACTCAGCTACAAACGATTCCCCTGCGATGGCACTGCATTGTCAGATGACTGAATACAAAGTTGCAATGCGTTTTCAACTTGTAACTACTGTAGGCTTTATCGTGTCAGGGACAGACCCATCCTCATTTATAATAAAGAATATGCCGTGCACTGTTTCCGTCTGTCCTTTGTGAGAGTCATTTAGTGGAAAAAAAAAAGAATCCCTTCATGTGAGCTGGAATGAAACGTTGTTTTGTGCATGTCAGTGGCCCATAAAGAGAGCGTGCCTATTTTTGACACCTTTTAGGTGAGCATTTTGAAAGGCTCCCCGCATCTGCTCAGTAGATGAGAGAGCTCGCCCCTCCTTCGCCTTGGCTCCATTGGAATCCCAATCGATGCGAGTCTGTAACAATGCCGTATACCTATCCTTATTAGCGCAGCAGTCTGCCATCTTTATCTGCCACCGTTTGATGCGTGTGACTTCTCATTTCTTCAACACCATTACACTGAGCTGTTAGCGAGAACAAAACTGGATTCAACCACATTCACCCAGAACGTTTGATTGAAGTGAACACAGTGAAGTGCTGTTAGACACTGGAGCCTGGAGGTGCCAGAGCCGTAAAATTGGACCGCTGCTGTACAATTGCAAAGTAGGCTTCAGAATCAATGTTGTGAAAATAAATAAATAAAATAAACAGGCCATTCCATTGACTAAATAGCTGAAATAAGAAATTGACAAACACATGGCATCAATATGAAGGACCAGTGTCTGTACCTGTGCATATATATGTTACATTAAAATAATCTGAGCATGAACATAACTCCCCTCAACATTCTTGAAAGTTTACATCAGGCGTTCTGGGTAGCTGAATGATGAAATGAATTAAAAAAAAAAAATGAATGATTCCAAACATTGAATGCATACAATAAAGATTAATCCTTTACATGAATGCATTCCTTTAATTTCAAAGAAAAATATTTCAGGGGACAGACCTCATGTACTCTCTGCCTTTCTAACTGTATTGTGACCTTCAGCATGTCCTGTTCTATCAATTTTCCATTTCAACATTTTCCTGGAATTCAAGGGCAAAACAAATGCTCACTGGTGTAATTATGGGAATGGATTCCCAGAAACACAAATACTGAGGGCGCTGTTTTGACGATTAGAAAATTGGTATGGTTTTCTTACATTGTTAGCCATTCTAAAAAATATATGCCACCAAAATGTATACCACGGATGCCTCCCACAGCCATATAAATGAATCTGTGAGACAGCAGCTGGATTCACACAATCCAGCTGCAGAAATATTCAGGGTTGCTGAAGGTTATTCTTTCCTCTGCTTACTTCTTAGCACCATTCTGAACAGATTTTTTAAAAATCTATTTAGAGCAGAGTTAAAGATTCAGTGCAGACAGACACCTTGCATGGTGTCATCGCCTTGGATTTTGATTAGAGCTTTGGCATTTGCCATGACAGCCTTCTTCTCCATTCAACAACTGTGTCTTAGACATGCCAATGCATCATCAAGCTACATCTGATTCAGTCCATTCAGTGATTTCAAGGCTTGCTATACATAAGATGAAAAATAATAATAATAATTGCAGATTTATGAGGGATTAGTTTTAATGTATGTGCTGGATTCAGAAGTTAAAAACTGCATTACCAGTGATTATGCAGGCTCGCAGGAGATTAGGCCCATATTCTGAGCTGTGGGGGTTATTTAAATAACGTGAATTTCACAGATCGCAATCACAGATGGCAGAGGACTACATGGGGTTACTCTGCATTGGGGAGGGAAAGCAGCTTTATGCAAAGTAATCTTTAATTGGCTCCCCCGCATTTAGGCTCCCGTAATCTGGCCCTATACATTATTGATCTGTGTGTAAGGCTATGGATACCCCTGCATTTAGTCCCGAGGAAAAGCTTGACTTTCAAAATGCAGTGTGAAGTGGCTGGCAGTTCCGCTGTAAGTCTGTGCAGCTGGTAAACAAACGGCGCGACAGTACTACCAGGGAGGTTGAAGGTGAGAGGCGTGGAGCGATGTTGTCAAATTTGGACCCCCTCTTGCTTTTGGGTAATAATTAGTGTCAGTTAAACGTACAGTAGGAGATGCCGCTGGGTGTGAGAGACAAAGGCAAAGGAAAATCAAAAAAAAAAAAAAATTCTGACGCTTATTGGAATTAACGATCGTTCAACTCCCACGCTCGGGAACGTGTCGCCGATGTTTCCTGCGTCTGCCTGCTGCCTTTGAAGTGAGACTGCTTAACTAATATTGTCACGGGCAGGGCTTTTTATGAACACAAAAAAAGGTCACACCAATGTCAAGAGCCATTTTACTTTGGCCACCCAACTCTGGGCAGTTACACAGTTAAGACATACCCTGCACATCCTCATGGACATTCACCACCATGTATATAGATATATATAAAAAATAGCAAATTCTGTCCCTTCCCAATCACTCTCACCCCCCCCCCCCCCCCCCCCCACAACCCCCTCCCTAGCTCCCAACAGTCTGGATCATTTTAATTGATGCAGGTACTGAGAGCTAATGACCCTTGCTGCGCCGTTCTCCTGTGATGCCCCCGCACATTATCTTTAATTATTCTTGATGGCTGCCCCAGCCTCATCTCCCAGCAGTAGACATACACAACAGCTCATCCGCCTCTCAGAATGCCGGTGGTGGACCGCGTGGCGTGGGCAGGGCTCCACCGAGCCGCTCGCCGGGCGCTTTTCCCCTGCTCCTCATTCTCACACCAACATCTGTCCGCCCAGCCTGCTCCTGCTCGGATCCACGCCACACCACACTGGGCACAGGGAGCAGGAGAATGCTGACCATCAAAAAACTCCTTACACATACTCAGCGGCAAAGGCCGATGGACATTTAGTCTCATTTGAAGGTATGCTGAGCTGAAGATATCAACGCATTCTTTTTGCAATCCCGTACGGAATATTAAATGGATTTGGTTTGGTGACCTTTTTGTGTCAACTATATTTTTTTTTCTCTTTTTTTCCAGTGATGACTTACTGATATTCATAAATTAAAGCCTCTGTTCACACCCAACACCATTCATATGCACACAGACACTCACACTCTCACGCTCCTTTCACACACAGGACTCTTCCTGCGGTGGTCAGTGACAGTCACACTGGCTGGGATGCGGGCGTGCATTCTTTCGGAACCGCGCGGCTTAACAAGCGTCAGGATCTTCTTACATTCATGCTAATCCATTATCCGTCGGGCCCAATCTCGCAGCGGCCCCACGGGGGAGGAAGATCAAGCAGCATCTGCTCACTGACTGGCTCCATTTGCGGCGTGTATCAGAGACAGATTATATTGTTTACAAGTAAGCCGGTGTTACTCTGGAACTTTTGAGAAGAGAGTGAAAATAATGGCATTCCATTAGAACAGCAAAGGTGCATGAAGATGGAAAAAGAAGATTTATTTGTGTTTATTTTTATTTTCCCCTACACACTCTCTCTCTCTATCTCTCACACACACACACACACACACGCGCACACATACCTGAGAGACTCCGGAATGAGATGGTGGAGGAAAAAAAATGTGGACACTGCAATTTAAAGGTCAGGAACACAATGAGTTGTAATGTGGTCTCAATAAAGAGGAGACTTGGCCCGGCATAACATTAAGCCGTCCCATCCCGCCGAGGCACCACGCGGAATAGATGTGGCTGAAGGGAAGCTACACAGAGTAAATAGAGTGGTCTCCGCTGGCAGCCTCTGGTGAACCACAGAGGTGGAGAGGTTACGCATGTCTGTTCGCCAGACTGAGTTTCAGGCTCATCTCTGTAGAATATACTGAGCTGTGTGCAGTTTTCATTAACACGTTTATCAAGTCATTCATGGCACACATACCCACAACAACACTGTATTTTTACCTCACAGCACTATGTACCTTACCTTCAAAAGGTAGACAGTTTTAGAAAGCAATTCACCAAACCATCAGCATCAACTCTATGCAACACTGAATTATGTAGCTGTAGTGAATGTTTGCTTGTATGATTCTATCTTTGATGTAGTTTACATTACATTATTACATCATTGGCATTTAGCAGGCGCTCTAATCCAGAGCACCTTAATTCAGTTACAGTTTTATTTATTTATTTATTTTTTTTACAATGTTATACATTTTTTCAGCTGGATATTTCACTGAGGCAATTGTGGGTTATGCACCTTGCCCAAGGGTACAGCGGCAGTGCCCCAGCAGGGAAACAAACCAACCTTTCGGTTATGAGTCCTACTCCTTAACCATTATGCTACACTACCACCCCAGTTTGACTCCATTGATGGACATGTGCCCACATACGTATGTCTTGGACATCAGTAGTATTTGTGTTATGTGCCCCAAACATACTGTTGCTGTATAAGTTATAACATTGATCTATTACTAATATTAATGTATTTCAAAAATTGATTGAAAGTAGAACATTTGTAAGTGATTTTAAAAAGGAAGGTTTCCTTGAAATACAACTTTATGTATTAGATTAACACTACAAACCACACATCAAAATATGTATAAGGCAGCTGTATATTATATAACATACTTAACATACATAGCACACATACAGTGTACATATTATTTCAGACTATGCAGAATATTAAAATCAGGAAATAGGATTGCTTAACAATAAATTACATGTACAAATGCCAGTATACCTCAAAGGCTTGCATCAATTAAGATATTGTTTTAAATACATGTCTGCAGAAATGTGGCAGTCGGTATAAAATGAAAGTGAACTTTAATTGCAGCCATTAAACATTATGAAAAAGTTCTTATTATAACCTAATATTATTCAGCTCATGGATTCCTATTTTCATTTTATTGATATTGTGGGTTATTGTAATATGGGGTTGGGGTAGGCATTCGATTCCAGGCAAGGGAAAACTGAAAGAATAAAAAAAAAAACAGCCAGTGATTATCACTTTATAAAGAAGGGTGTTAATTTAGCTGTCAACAATCAGGTTGGCAAGCATTTAAGGCAGTGCTTGCTCTTAATCACCAAAACAAATGTTGTTGTTTCTTGGAAGTCGCAGCCCGTGGTAGATTTTTTCCGTCCACCCTAATCCGGTAGAATGTGTTATCTGTTAAAACCAGCCCTTAAGTCGACACCATCATTAAATGCTAACAGTTGTGTTTGCCATCTGCTGTAGGTCACGGGAGAGGTTGTCCAATGACCCACTATCTGCAGTTTGGCAAGTATTCAACCATGTTAAATAGTAGAAAAAAATGTATATAAAATAAATGATTTCTTATGACTGGTGCAAATACATGCAAAGAGTCAATTACCTGACTGTTGCAACAAAAAATAAGTAGTTCACAGGTTCATTGGCTAATTAAATTAAGAACAAACCAGAATGTGATAAAGTAATGCAATTTGATAAAACCCAATCATATTTCACTTAAAATTCCAAATTATTAATGATATTGCATGACATTGAAATAATAGACAGAGCTGGCAGGTTAATTTTCTAAGCTAAATCCTGTGTTTGGTGTGCATGGGGTAGCAGATTTGTCTTACAGGATGACCTCTGTCCCTGGTGAGTAGGGTCGAAAGTGACAACAAAAATTTCCTTTTGAGGGAAATGCCTAAGGAGGACCGAGACCAATTAGGGACCCATAAGCCCACGGGGCTGAACAGGGTACACTTTTCATTGGTAACTGCTGGTCCCTGAAGGGGAGGCTGTCAACTTTGAGCAATACCACAAAGTCTTGAATTTGGGTTTCTGGGTGACACTAGGGGCAGTAGGGTCTTTGTAAAGCATGCTGTGGTGTGATCAATCCTCTAATGACCACTGATTAAATGACCCAGAGCGATCCAGGATTTTATCTTCTATAAGCTTCTGTCATCTTTTAATCTTCTATAATTTGGAGCAATACCCTTTATTCGTTAAGTGTGGCTGATGACACATTCAGGGTCCTTGTGTAATTCAGAATTTTTTTTTTTTCTTTCTGGAGTCAAGACCCATGAAGACTTTTAACTTCTAACCAGACGAGACATCCAAAACGTCAGTCATAAGCAGACACTAATGTTATGTCAATGGCTCAAATCTAAATGTAATAAAATCATTTATCATATTCTGCAGTATCTGGGTAATTATTTCAAGGCATCAATTCTCAGATAATAAATTTCAGTCTGACATGTACATGACAGCAGTGAGGCTATTCAAGGCAGCACAGGAACAACAATAAATACGTAAATAAATAAAAACATTACTGTGAGGTACAGAATAAACAGTAGGAAAATAATGTAAATGATCACACCAGACGAAACATTATAAACGCCATTATAGTCATAACTGGCAGTGTAAGAAAAATTGATCAGGTACTCAGTTTTCAGACAGTTTCTAGGCTGATAGACAAGGCTCACATTCACAGTGTGACAGAGAAAAAAAATCCTCATCCTTCACAGTGTTTCATCATAGCTTGTTTCATAGGAGAAAATAGGTTAAATTAATTGGTAAGAATAAAAATGCGCCACAGTGATCACATGCATGTATACCGGAGAAAGTGACATGCCAAACAACCTGCCTTCAATTTGGTCTGAGAACCATTCATCATTTTTGCAAATGAAGTGCGAAAAAAAACATGCAATATGTGATAAATTACCAATGAGTTCAACATGCATTCATACAGAAATATCAAGTGTGTCTCAGTTTTAATGAGTGTGTGAGAATATTGCAGTCTGGTGCATTTTCATGCCAAAATTCTCAGCATTTTAGAAATTACTGTCCTTGCTTTAAAAAAAAACTGCTGCTGAGGCTTTATTTACTGCATGCAAGTAGCACTTAATAAGTCTGACACATCAGAATGACGCAGCAAGTCTGTTTCTACATCATTCAGGTTCCATTTTGTGATGTTTTCATCAACACTGCTTTTGCACACTTTTTCTGAAAAGAAGATTTTTTTTTATTATTATTAATGCTGCATCATGCCCTTTCCTAAAAACTTATGACCAGCGGCTGTGGTGATGCCAATAACCTTCATTTGTTCTGTGGCCAAAAGGAAATAACCAATCTTGTCTTGCTAGGAGGCTGCTGACATACCACAGTTCAATCATAGGATATGCAAGATGAAGCAAGTTTAAAATACATCACAGGAGAGAATTCAATAGTAATACTCTATTAGGCACCATTAAGCTGGTTCCAAGCATTCCAGGGTCATTTGCAATTGGCTTTCTTCAAAGTAATTAGACAATCTGCGGCCAAATAAAGCATGAGTGAAACATTTTTATTTCATGAAAAAAGCCTCTGTCCCTTAGCCAAAAGATATTTATGTTTGTATTATGTCTAAAACAATAATAATAATGCTACATGACAATTTCATTCTCACCGCAATCTAACTGTGCAAATTTGTTCCTCCAATGTAGGGACAAATTGTGTTGTGAGATTGAATCTGGCCCTTAGCACTGAAAAAAAGCTGAAATAAGACTAATAAGCATACCACAGAGAGTATTTGTTTAATTTAAAATCTCACAAGGCTTTCCAGCATGCACAGATGTATGTACCAGTGCCTTTTTTATTTAAAGGGCAAATTACTTTATACCATGATAGAATTGCCCTCCCCCTGAGTTTCCAAAAACTTTTGATGCAAATGAAAGACAGATTCAGATCCTTCAACCTAAAACATACTGTTGAAACGCTTATGAAAAATCAGCCTGATGATCAAACTAGAGAAAGAGAAATACCATTCCTTCTTTAATTTAGCCATAGCTTGTTCTCCCATTGCAAAATAATCAAACAGATCTTATCTGTAAAATAAATAAATAAATAATGCATTGTAGATTATGAAGAAGTCAAATCAAAGGAATAATGCTACCTGATTATCTTGAGTAGTTCAAAGCCCATGGAAATGCAGCAGGTGATGGATCTACCAAAAATGAAATGAAAGCCAGTCCTGAATATAATGAGGAATCAGAACAGCGCTTGTCTTTGTTTCAACAGCGACTTACGCTTCTAGGATATATTTTTGTTA
Source organism: Megalops cyprinoides (assembly GCF_013368585.1). NCBI lineage: Eukaryota > Metazoa > Chordata > Actinopteri > Elopiformes > Megalopidae > Megalops > Megalops cyprinoides. Next base: position 13,095,431 of record NC_050604.1, read on the forward strand.
TTATTTTGCTTTTTAAAGTTGCCGTTACAGACAAGAACAATGGATGCTTTCATCTCCTACAATAATACTGGCACTCTTTTCATGTCATCCGTAAGAAGGCCACATTTACCTTGTAAATAGGTTAGTCTTTCTTATTTTTTTTCCTCCCTCCTTTCAACTGCGGCAGCATCAAATGTTCCGCCAACCACAGGGCGTGCAGTTTGAGCGTACCCCGCCCCTTCCTCGTTGGCACAACTTGGCCTCCTTCTCAAAGCATGGCACCATATGTTACGTGTGTCTCAAGAAAGAGGACTACAAAAAAAAAAAAACAGGGTAAACGAAAAGCTGCTCATGAATTAAGTTGCTTTGCGTGACAATAGCCTGACCCAACTAAACTCCCTCGAACCTCTCTTCCTTGCGTTCTGCAATAAATGCTCCTGCATTGTACTAGGAACATGTAGTTGTGACAGAAAATACATTAACTACTGTTAATTGAAATGATGAGGAATTCTGGGTGATACTTATTTGGTTGTAAATAGTGTGTGTGCTCCTTAATTGTGCTAAAATGTGATTAAATGCATCCTCTGCGATCTGATCTGCCACCTCCCCACCCCCTGGAGAGTGTCAGTATTTTTAGAATAGTTTATGAATGTTTATTTAAAGTCGTACAAGGAAAACCACTGACCGTTATGAAGCCATATGGTTAACTCAGACAGCTTAGAAAATATCTGCCCTGTTAAAAGAGTACAAGTCAGGTCAGGCCTGGAACTAGGGATTACCAGCTTGTGACCTTGAATAGCAAGAGCACAGTGTTTATCGTAAGCAGATGCCACTCCCTAGGACAAGCTGTTATGTATCCTAGTGTCAATCGTGCAATTGTTGAGTTGTTAAATTAGTTTGGCCTTTAAGCCAGGAGCAAAGGAAACTGAAGACTTTTTTTTGTTATGAGAAGGAGCGTAAAAGTCATGATCACCGCTTTTACTGGTGTCCTGCTTGCAAATTATCTGGAACAGTGGATAAGCAATAGATACATAAATCCAACAGTATTTTGTATAACTGTGTTAGATCTCTCAATTTACAGTTTGGCAAACCACTATACCCTTATATGTTGTTATCCATTCAGACCCTCACACAGGATAACATTGTAGCAGACTATAAAAGATATTTGAGGATTACATTTACAGGCACAATATGTGAAATCAATAAATACATCTGTTGTCCATGATTTTAACGAGTGTTATCAGGCCACACAATCTGAATTTGAGGGAATTGATTATTTATTATTATTTATTATTGGTCATTATTAGTTGTTTGTAATGTATCTGTGGTTATTAGTTAGAGGTTGTCAAACTGTGGCTGTTTTTCATTGTGTCACCTCTACCATAGCAAGTCAACCTTAACAACACAAGATTATGTATTTAACCTTCTATAACCTATAGATACAGATGCTGTACAGATATCCACAATAGCGGGCCCCAGTCCTAGAACATTTCAAGTCAATCTGAGCAAGTCTATTTTATTCCATAGAAATATATTTATCTACATAAATAATAGCTTTTACACCATGACATGACATTAGAAATAACAATACCATTTAAAGTTCTGCAGATATTTGGGTCTCAATAACGACAAGCCTGACAAAGCAAGAGTGTCTAAGAGCAGTGAGACGATGGCCACAATGGTTAAAGTTAAGTCGCCTTCAGAAACATGCAGAAAAGAAATATCACTGAATTCTACAATCACAATGAGGGACATAGATATCAAAGAATTCAAAACAAGATCAATTTTCCACTACCTGCTGGAGCGCTACAGGTGACAAAGCTACCAGGTGGAGGATGCAAGTGTGTCACCACAAGTGATCTGGGGAGATGAAAACATCTGGAGATCTCCATAAACCTGAGGTATGTGTCTAACTGTACCATGTGGTTTCATGTGTGTGAAAGTGGCAAGGTTGCAATGAAAAAGTCTCTATTGAAGGCAAACTACAAAAGACATAGCTTGACGACATATGAGTGACTATTTGAATGTCTTATGGTCAGATGCAACAAAATTTAGCTTTTTTTTACAGCATTCATTGATCATTAAAAATGTACACCACCATTTATAATTCCACACAACTTGAGTTCAGTTAGTGGTACAATGATTTTACTGTGCGGGGAGATGGCAAGCACGATTTCAGCTTCAGTTCCCCCATTTCAACCAGAAAACTATGGACATGGCTGCAATGAGCAGTTTAATACAGTATATAGTAATTACTATAAAACGACACATTTCTTACATTTTGTTTTGCACTAAAGTGATACAACATATGGTAATTTTAATGACACTTGTGAAAAGGATCATACTAGTTAACTAGGTTAACATCCATCTTGCTAGCTGGTAATAAAGAATCACCAATAAAGTTGCTTTTCACAGATGTAGCATAGCTCTCTACATCTAGAATGAGGCCTTAACTGAGACCATACCTCAGGTAATGTGCCAGTGGATAGTCTTGGCTTTTGTGTACAATGAGCTGGCTTTTTAGAAACATAAGCCCTGTATTCAAAGCCCTAATAAATTACTTATATAGGAACTTAATTAAATTTCCATCTGCTGTGATTGTACATCTGACTGTAATGTGTTAGTAGCTCTAAACTAGCTAGATAGCTAGTTAACTAGTGACGTCTATGCATGAAGAGAAGCTATATGACTAAAGATATGCCAATTAGTTAAACAGTTCATGTACTTCAAAACAGCTGTCACCATGTAACTTTTTCCCATATTAGTGTGAGAACCATGTGATTAATTCCAATGTATTTTTTTTTATTTTAAGGGCATATAAACAGAAGTAAGCATAGCATTGAAAATCCTTTTTTGATTATTTAAAACATCTAGCGAAAGTTGCATATACCCAGCACACACAAGCTCAAGGGCTCTCACAAGGCTGGTTCACTTCATAAATCCACACAAATGTCTTCCCTGGGTTTTATTTTTTTCTCACGGAGCGACAGTAAGTGTCTAGTAATACCTATAAAATAGGGAAACACTAGGCTTATAGATGCCTTTGTCTGAAAAGATACAATCAGCTGCAGAAGGCAAAAATTGAGCACAGTTCAAATGCACCCTGTAACACCCTAAACACGCTCACCAGGTTCATTCAGAAGCTGATTGGGGTAACGTTAAGTTCAATGCCTGTTCCGCAGCCCTTTACGTCAACACATCTTGATTCTCTTTACAAAGAGCTTAGCATGTCTGGATTTCAGAAAAGTGTTAGGGAAGTGATCCTTTGGGTCCCTTTAGGCACAGACTAAAATCTATTTTGACATGGGTTTAAAGCTCATAATCCTATTATTCCCATCTGATTTGTATAAGCCAAAACAGTGCTTAGTGTAAATAAACTTTAAGCTTTAAACTGTTTTCATTCTTCCATTCTTACAAATTCAACATAGTTCTGAAAAAATGCAAAGTTCTAAGAATGCATAAAGCAGCATTACTGGCAGCCTATACAATAGTGTCAGAGCACATATTTCACAATAACAGCCGATAGTAAATCGGCAGCAAGCAACCTGCTGTAAGCCCTCATCTTATCTGCAAACGAACAGCCGCCATTTTAGAACAGCTGTAGTGCTTCTAGCTTCCTCTTGAATAATACTGGATTTAATAATTACAGTTTTTTAATACAAAAAGTACACAAATCATAATAGTAATAACAATGATAATAATGATAAATGGAAGTTTGTCTTATTGGAAGAGATGTCAGAGTGACACCAGAGTGATTTGTGAGAATGGCTGGTGAACAGTCATTGCAGTTCCTTGAACTTTGGGCAATATGAGTTCATATCTGAAAATGTGCATGAATTCTTTGCAGAGATGAGTCATTGCATTCAGTATGCTCGGTTTGTATTACAGCAGGGTCATTCATGGGCAGAGACACCAGCAATTTCCATTGGGTTTATTCAGTAAAATGAACAGAGGAGTACAGCACATGAATATGTTTTTGAGTTTGTGTTTCTCCAAGATTTGCCTACGTGGAGACATCAATCACATCCACTTATATGCATTGGCCTGTCCCTTTTCCTATCTAACATAGTTTGCTAATCATTCATGCCTGAGAGAACACTAAGCCTTCTATCCTGAAGGCTCAGGCAGTTGTATAACATGGCCCATGAATATTTAAGACCAGATGTTGACCACAAGAAAACCAACATTACATTCTAGAAGTCTAGAAAATTTAATTAATATTTATTTTCTTTGACAATTTGTCTGGCTGATTTAACTTGCTGTCCCCATTCTACACTTTAAATATTTAGATTCTATATTCTGCATTTTAATTATTGGGTGCAAAGTGTGTACACCTAATTTATCATTCATGTTTGAAACATGCAATGAAGTAGGTAATATTCTTAATAAATTATACCATGTATAAGTCTTTTTTTATTAAAAAATTCTCCAATTTAGTCAAATAATAGTAATCATACCCCTGTCAAAAATAGGACAGTTATACATCCAGAGTGCAATGCCTTGCAATGATAATGCTAAGAACTGAGATTAAAGTTGTTTGCGTGTCAAGTGGAAGTAAAAATGCCACTTGGCAGCAAATTGACAATGTTGTGAATGTGAGATCTATAAGTGTCATGAAAACTGAGCTTGGAAGGATTTGCACAATCATGAATGTCACTTTCAAGGCTCTGGAAAGTTGACCTGCCCGAATGAAAAATAAATGGCAAGTTAGCATTGTCCTGTTTCATCCGCTTAAGAATTTAAATTTGAACTGTATCCGTATGTAGTATTGTATACATATTGGTATTGTAAATTTTATTATAAACTAATGATAAAATCTCTGATTATGTCATTTGGTGATGGGAAATTGCACTTGTAATATTATACAAGTCTCCTATAATGTCTTATTATATTTGTAGGCTGTACAGGTGGCTTCTCTGGCAATGGGTCATGTCCCCTCATGGCCTCTGGCTGCATAATCATCCCATATTTCTGGGCCTTGTTATAAAGGATGCAGCGTTGCATGACCTAACGAGTATTATAATATTCCAGAACTGTTCACAGTCTCCCACTGAACGGTGCCTATGGCCAGACAGCATACATTCCATAAATTGGCACCTGCAAGTGTGCAAGGATAGCATGTTTGAAGTGAGTTGATCATGTTAACAGAGAACCCGAGTCATTGCACAGATTTAACATATATTTCCCTGATAGATGGTAGGTTTTGGTATTTGGTGTTCGTTAGCATTTCCAGGTTTTCAACAATGAAATGGAAATCTTCCAAAAGCACAAGAACAGCTATTTTCTCATCATTTTAAATTACTTTATTCCAACTCATATGTACAGTATATGTATTCATCATGCATACAGAAAGTACCATTTCTCCTGTCCGTCAGCCACAAAGAAACATTCATCTTGAAAAGCGTGTGACATTAGGAGCATTCACATTCTCTCATTGTCATTTAATTCAGCCATTTTAAAATTTAAATGTACAAGGTAAATGGCATACTGTGCATGAAAAATGGCCTATGCACAGCTTAAGATTAACAGGTTGTATGTGAAATATGGCTGAGAAATGAGACTCCTGTGATGTTGAATGAACAGAGGTCATAGCAGTCAAAATTCTACATTTAAGTTCAAAACTCAACTCACATTTGGCCTAATGTCTCATGTTTAATTTCAATCTTCAATCTCAAAGACCTGTTTTGTAAAGAATGTTATGTTTCTATGAGGAATATGTGGTGGGTTCAGAACAACTAGGGACTTGATGGAGGATAGCAGGTGACCTTCAGATGATTATGTAGCGTACCAGGGGATGTAGCATATTCTTGACACAATGCTATGGCAAAGCTTTCCACTGTTTTGGCCAATTTGCACGGTCTGTCTCAACGCGTTGCACTCGAGTGGAAGCGCATTAGCCGTACGGCTGTTGTTTGTTATGTCTGTTTGCTTGCGAAGCACTTGAGGGGCCTACAGTGGCAGGAGGGCCTGCAAGGTTTACAAACATTAAGGACCAAGATAAAAGACTTAGGCGCAGCAGAGTGTGAAGAAATCTCAATGTTAAGCATGTTAAGCAGCCTGTTTTGGTGATAAAATGGCTGCACGTTGACCTCATTGTTTGAGATATAAATCCAAACAGAACACCAGAGCCTGCGAAAACAAAATCTTTTTTTGTCAAATTGACCACTTCACATGTTCTGTGAGAAAGGTGTCCCTGTGTTCCTCTCTCCCACATATCTGATAAGAATCAGTCCCCAGGCTTTGCCATGAACTTAGTGTGCTTTTCTTGATATCATAATTAAAATGAAAGCTTCCTCTCACTGGATTTAATTTGTTTGCACTCTTTCACTGTCTCTGTGCAGTCACTGTTTTTAATTAGACACTGCTGGTCTTCTCTGACAGAGAATATTACTGCAGAAAAAAAGTTAATGAGAAATAAATGGCGGCACTGTTTCTTCTTTTTCTTTTTTTCCCCTCATAAACAAGAAAGAACTCTGCCTTAAGGCAACATCAAGTCAAAACAAATGTAACATTTTGCCCACAGCATTTGGCCTTTAGCTCTAATGTAACCCTCTGTGCCTTTTTCCACACTTTTGAATTTTAGATTTTTATTTCTTAAAATAACAAAAACAGTCAAATATGTTGCCATATTGTGACATGCCATAGCCATAACCATAGAATAACATACTTTTTACTGCTTTGATATTTACAGCATCCATTAGACCTTTGAAATAGAAGGCAGTATACAAAATGAAAAAAAGAGTCAGTTTTGTTGAAAAAATAGAAGGACAAAGCATATTTTACAGAGGCCATGGGGTACCGTGGTAGATATTTCTGAAAACCAGTGAAGCCGGCATTGTTGATGTGTATTTATGTGTTGTTACAGACTTCACCAATCTGGACTGCAGCTTTGTCGCAAGAGAGCTTGCTTTATAGAGATTTTCTTTACTTTAAATCGAAAGGTAATATGATCTTGACGTAGGCTGGAGGCCCTTGTTTAGGCCGAAGATGTATTTTGATTGGACTTTGGAAGGGTTGTGAGTGCCGTGGTAAGGGGGCAGGCAGAGCAATGGTGTTTTGCTTTCTTCCGTCTTTACCCTTCAGGGGGGGAATGTAACTGTATTTCAGGGGTTTGATGGTGGTGTCCTTGACCCATGGCATCCATTTACTTGGCACAGCCTCACGGGGGTATTTTCAAGAACAATCAAGGGCCCGCTTTCGGTCCTTCTGCATTGTGGTTTGCCGCAGACTATGAGAATCAAATTTAAGTGTTACTCCTGTCCCATTTTGTCTACTCGACACAAATGAGATAAATGAATGGAAAAGGCTAGGTGAGAAAAAAAGAAAACAGACAGAAAAAAATGTTTACTCAAGGTTAAACAAGTATACGTCCTTTGTCATTTTGGATGAATAATGAACAGAACACAGTCACAGATGTAAAATGTAAAAATATGTGTGATAAAATTTTGCATCAATAAGGTCAAGATTTATTTATTTATTTATTTATTTATTTTTGTGCAAACATTCATTGCCTTCTCATACCAGCCGCTTCCGTGGCACAAAGAAATAAAACCTCGGGGCATTGTCGTTCCCTGGCACCTTTAAGCGCAGGTGCCGGCTCCTCACTCTCATGGGTGCGTGGTGCAGGCGGCACAGCCTCCGCGCCAGGGCTCAGGTCCTCCATTCGTCTCACCGTGACAGCTTCGCGCTCTGCGCTGCAGGCTACGTCGACGGTTATGATGCAGACGGAGCACATTACTTATGCGTGATGATGTAATTTAGTGCAACAGACACAAAACAATCGGCACTTACGTCACGCTCCTCAGCGCTCAGGCGCACGCTGCCTTTCCCGAATTAATGGCTCCCGGAGACAAACTGACGGAGACACATTAATGAGTAAAAATGCACTGTTTATTAAGGATTGCTTGTGCAACTTTGTTTCTGTGTTGGGTGATATGTTTAAAGGGAATTGACATGTTCCAGCCACAACCCCCACCGCCTAATTTCATGCAAATTAAGGAAGCGTACGCCTCTCTTTGCGAAGTATGTACAGACGCAATCTCACTTCAAGCAAGCTCTTCAAGCAATTTCTTTTTTTATAGTTTTATATGACACAGGGATGTCATTTTGAAGTGAAATGACAAAATTGCAATTATCAGTCAATTTAAATAACAATGCAAGGATGTTAAAAGTGACGAAAATGACTCATATATGACATAGTCTAGACGTACATTCTTAGATTGCCTGCTAAATTAGATTCTGTATTCCATTTGAATTTTTGTTTCAAGATTTGTGAAAACAAATTTGAATTATTATAGAAAGCATTGGATTTGTTAAGTCATACAGTATCAGCATTCTTTAGACAATGATTTTTGATGATTGACACATGTTACAGTGAGCATATAGATGTAGTCAGGCAAAAGCCTAGTCATATTATTCAATCATTGCACCAGTTAACAGGTGATTATCCTGCAGTGTTTTTTTTTTTTTTAAGAAACACAATGCATTATTGAAAGAACCGGCCTTTTTCTGTTCATGAGATTGAACCCTTTACAAAACATATCACCCGCATTTGGGCACTGTGCTTTAACAAGCTGCTGAAGTATCTTTCAGTCTTTTTATGTATGTAATTTGCTATGCATGGGTGGACATAACAGAGGAGGGTAACTGCTTCCAAAGCCCTTTCCTGCCAACAGCCGGAATGGAAAGCTGCACCTTTGTGGAACCGGGCCTCCAGACAGTTTGCTTTTCCTGCTGCAGGTTTGGACCACTGCAGTGAGTATACTAATTTACGTAAGTGCAATCATCTTAAAAACAGCTAATCTGGTATTGTGGCCCTGGTCCAGACTGGGTGAATCTAACCACAATTGCTCTTTCTTTGCGTAACTTTGGGTAATACGGTGTAGGTGCAGTGAGTAAGTGTTTATTTTCTTCAGTCCCTACATTTGTGTTGTGGGTGTCTTCCAAAATGCATAGCTGTGTAACAGATGATCGCATACTTTAAACTATATTTATATAAAATACACTGTGTGCTGAAGGATTAACATCAGATATGCTAATGAAAATTCAGTCACAATTCAAAAACTGAAAAATTGAATCTGTAAGTAAACAGTACAAAGTAAGAATAATCTATCACAAAATATGTCATCAATGATTTTTTAGACACTGACATAGTAACACATGATGGTATTTACACCAGCTTTCCATCGTTGTCATTCCTCCGTTACGCCATCCGCACAACCATGCATGACTGCGTGATCTGTCAACCACACAGGGTAAAAAAGAACATTCCACTTTGATACGTCTCTGTGAGTCAAAACAAGGTAAATAACAAGAGATAGATTTTTTGCCATTTTTTTAGAATACACGGATGAGTGAAATGCATCATTCAAAGCTTATGGTGCTTAGAACCTGAACCATCGTCTGCTGACTTTACTTTCCCTTTCTGCAGCGCATCGCATTGATTAGTGGTGACAACTTTCAGACAAGGAAGCAGCCAAAGTGCCTCTATAAACTCCTTGCATGCAAGAAGAAAGTTACACAAAATAACACAAACCAACCTTGCAGTTGCAAGTTATTCCTCTGTTTTAGGCCTTATGCATGCTTCCAACACTGATGACAGTAGTACTCCTTGTACTCCTCCCATGAAGTGAAAACTCACTTGTGGGCATGTGGACACTTCTGTCTACATGCATGCCCCATGAGACCGAATTTAGTTCCCCTTTTCACTTTATCTTTTATTTTAAGGACAACACCTCATAACTGCTAATGGAGAAGAGACAACGGACAACAGTTTTCGCATTGGGAAACGTGGTCAAGCTCCAGAAAAATTTTATTACAATTGTGTAAACCAATTCATTACATTTAGCCCTCGATTTCCAGTCTGTGTCATTTGGTCCTTCTTCTTCGGTAACAGAAACACAGAACATAATAATATATTGGGCTCACAGTCAACTCTGTGGGAGATACTTTGTCTCACTATGTGAGCTGACTGGAGAATTTCACAAAAGTGCCCTTCCAAACCATGCAAAATAGGTTTGACCCATGGAACCAACCATATTCATGCACAAACAGTTTAGAAAAACTGCATCAAGCACTAGGACACTCCATTGAAGCATATACCAAAGCTCCCTATTACTTTTGTGTTGGGTTAGTTGTCTTTGCTGTTGATATTTGCTATCGGACATAGTGGCAGAGGGCACATGTAAGAGTCATGTGTTTGGTACTTGTGAATGAGGTAATCATAAATGTCTGCTGATGCAACACAGTTTCATCATTATCAGTTGTTCAGATCGCAAGTGCCGTTTAAGACATTATTAGACATGATTCAACAGGCCTCATAGCAGATTTAAAAATGATTGGTACCTCATGCGTTTTCTGCTTACACAGTTCAATCAAACATGCCCTTTGACATGGCCCATCATCAGCCTTTGTGAAACATGTAAGTATAATAGCAAGGTAAAACAGGCTGGATGTAGTATGTAATTGCAACCTGTATGTTAAACTGTGAATATTTATTGAACCTTACCTCATGATTGAATTACAAAGCATAGAAACAGGGGTAGTACGTGGTATTATAATCCATACTTTGTATGGAATTTTAGTCAGTATATTTTAATTAATGCATATTTCTAGGCCTTTTTGTCTACGAGCACAAAGGTTGAGGACCTGCAGATCGTGGTTGGAAATTGTTCTCCTACTTTAATGATTTAAAGTGCCAGTCGCAGGATTGTAAATATTTATTTGAAGTAGTCCTCTTCAAGGTTGTTGTAACATTGTTCCTGTAACCTCTGTGACATCCATGTGCTATTGTGGTAGCTCACGTAGCACATAAGAGGCCCATTCGAATGTACACTGACACATCTTTAAAAATTCATCAATACGATACTTTTATTCACATTACACATAATAGAAATGGTAGTTTTAAGAATTCTCAGTGCTTTTATGGCCATGCTTCTTCCATGAATAATGAAATGAAGCAGGCGATAAGGGTGTCCATAGCGGTCTTGTTACTACACATAGGCTTAAATTACCAGATAGCTTCAGAGTGATTTTCAGCACAGTGGGGAATATGGTAGTATGACAGAGATCTTTTCTCACATGGGAAGTCTACTGTAAAAATATCCAGAGTTCAAAAGAACAGGAGGGGCAGTCTGACATGTTGCATTTTCAATTTTAATCTTATTTTAAATCAGAGTTGTATCATTTTAACGAGGTACAAGGTGCTAGGCTATTTATGAGGTTTTATTTTATATTGTTTCTTTGCAAGATAGATATGTATGATATTCATGGACTGCTGAAAATATTTTTTTGCAAATTAGTCAAGTCTTTCAAAATCCGCTATGTTGGCTCTGTCTTTTTGGCATTTGGTATCCCTTATAAATGAATATTCTATATCAATGCCACTGAATTGTTTTATACACACCAGTTGTCGAGCTGGTTCTCTCCCTGCTCCAACACAGCTGATTCAAATAATCAGTTTGTTATTAAGCAGCTTCAGGAGTTCATAACGAGTTGATCATTTGAATCAGCTGTGTTGGAGCAGGGAGAGATCTAAAACATGCAGGGCAGGGGGTACTCCAGGAGAGCGTTGAGAAACACTGGTACAGGGGACTAGAGTTCTAGGTCCAGCTCAACAACTGGTGTGTATAAAACAATTCAGTGGCATTGATATAGAATATTCATTTATAAGGGATTTTTAACCTATTGGGGATCCTATTGTGCCCACTTGTAACTATTGGAGACCACATCATGATTTAGATAAAATATACCCTGACAGTGTTTTTTTTTTTTTTTTTGTCCTCACTGGATCTTGATCAATGGACCTTAATTTATCACCAAACGAATGTCATGACTAAGGTCCTATGCTTTAATTGAGATGAGTCAGGTTCAGCAATTGGAAGATTGTAGGCCAGCAGTAGGTCAATTATTGCTCAAGAAGTTGCTTTTTCAGGAAGCTGTATTTGCTTCTTGCTGCTAGATGACCGAATTACATACCATAAAACCTGGCTGTCAAGAATGCAAGGACCCAGTCATGATGTCGCAGCCTGATGTCTGGATTCATGATCTTGGAAAATCCTAAATTTGTTGCAAGGAACTTTATCAAAAGTAAGGTGCTGACAGGGTCTGAAAAGATTATCTAACAACAAAATCTTGAAAGGAAAGCACTGTGCTCTGTGCTCTCACTAACTGAGCCTACGGTGTCTTTGCTTCTCACTTCTTACATTTGTTTTCCATGGGATATTTTTTCCATATATGTAGTTTGGTATTTTTGATATAAATCAAATCAATCAAATACATTTTTTTACATATATTTCAGATGTTCCATATTTAATTTATGATGCATGCTTTATATGTCGATATACACCAAAGTGAATTTTCCCCTATAGAAATTTTGGATTTTTTGGAACACGTGCTTAGAATATTAACAAAAGATATGGTGAGAATGCCATATCATTTGTACAATCAAGACTTGCCTGGTTATATATACACACAGTGACGATTGTGTTTTTTTGTCCACCCTATTCTTTGTGATAAAGAAGGAAGAGGTTGGAGCAATATGCTTGCCGTTGACACACTGTGTGTGTCAGCGAGGGGGCCAGATTACCTGTCTCTGCCGCAGAGCCAAACGTCTGTCACTGGAATCTCAGTGGGCCCCGAGTCTGGGGTGTCCGGAGGTCCCGTCTCTTTGCTCAGACATGAAACCTCTGTCTAGACTGTCATCCGTTGCTTGACAGCTCAGGTGGGCCAGGGCCATCATTTGATCAAACACGTTTCCACGCCTGGGACCGTCTGCCGCTCTTTGGGGAGGAGGTGTTAAAGCATTCCGGCAAAGCCGTGCTCATGTTTCACTTAACATTTTCTCACCTGGTCCCATTCAAAGGAGGACACGGCGTTCCGATAAGGTTGTCTCTGAGGACAGTTTCCTTTGATTTTTACTCTCCTGTAGAGCTGAGTGACATCAATCAAAATGCTGTCAGAATTGACAAATGTGTTGCACAGGGAGCCTCAATTCTATTTTCTTGTTTTGGGTGTGTTTTATTTTTATTCCTTACCACCACCCTCCAGCCCCCCCCCCCCCCCCCAATCAGTTTCTGTACCTTTATCTATCTACTTTGTCAGTAGGAACATGGTATGCAATTAATAAATGAGCTAAGTTAATAAGAACGCACACAGAAATTGAGGAGAGTTGGAAAATACTGCTGAAAAAGCTGATTTTCTCAATGGAGTTTGAACATTCAGGGTATCCTGTAACAGCACTACACCGAAATGAAGGCCAGTCCCATTACATCTGCAGAGATAGTCAGCGTCATTCCAAGAAATCCAAGATAATTTTTTTTTTTCAGTTCCTGTCTGAATTAATCATGTGTTTGGGGAGTCAGGGAGGAGAGATGGCTGCTCTGAATTCATAAATTCAGAGGGAAAAAAGGATCATCGCCACATTAGGAAATCATTTTAACTCTCAACCAAGTGCCTTTTGTGCCAGATTTATCATGGGCGGACAGATTGACTGAGTGAATAGTGTGCATTTAAAGATAACCAGTCTTCTCTTCGTTTACACTATATCTCTGTCAAGCTTTTCATTTGAATTTGAATTAGATTTTTTTTTTTTTTTTATGAAGAGAAACTTGTTTATTGTGATTCCTCTGGTGGTTCATCATAACAATGTATAGGTAATTCAGGGGGAAATATGAATATAATTATTATTACCTTGCCGCTTTCATATTTTTTACACGACCTTTGCAGATGATCCACAAAGGTCAGTGATCACAACCAAATGTATAATTGAATGATGACAAATATTCTTCAAGGTTTATCACTGAGAAAAATGCAGCGGTATTGTTTACATGCTTACTTATTGATGACATCTTAAATTACTGAATAAAAGCAGTTACTGCCAATCTGTGAACAAGGTGTGGGGGGATAGAGATCAGTCCATGGTTCCTCTTCACACCCTGGGAAATCCAATCAAATAATGTTGTCACTGAATCTATGCTAGCTCCCCAGGGCTAACCTGCGAGATTTGCATTTCACCTGGAGAGGAACCCTGTTGAGTGAAATGTAACTGGTGCGATACCTCAGATTTGTTGCTCAGCATATGCATGAGTGAAGATCTTCAAAGCACTCACATAATAATTCCACATAATAATAACAATTATAATAACATGTCCTGATGTCCTAAACAGTGTTACTTTGCATATCAAGAGCTATAAGCATATGATGACCAGGAAAAAAATAGGCCAACAAATGGAGAATATTGCACTTCAATGAACTCTGGGATAAAAGCAACAAGCTTCACAACCAGTGGGAGCTCCCTGAAAAATCATACATTTATGCAAACTACTTTTAGCAATCAGGTTCTCAGAAAGTGCTCTATTTATGCTTGAAGTGCATTTCTAAAACTATCGCTATGATGACTAGTTTCCTCAGACATCGAAGGTCATTTACACCTTCTGCAAGTGCAAATTCATCACTGCCAAGTTTTGTTTTCTAATTAGGCACTACACACATAAATTAACAAGTTGCTGCTTGACAGTAGGTTAAACTCCCAAGCTTTAGTTCTCCCATCCCTTTTAAGCTATAAAAAATAAAGCCTTTGATATTCATTAAAGCAAATTGTATTATGCTCCTGTGCTACTGCTTCTTTTAAATTCTTATCCATTTATCAGTGAGAGTGTGTAAATGTCCAATGAGAGCCAAGTGTTTACCGTATAAATTCAGCCCTATTAATTTATTTATCTGATGTTGAAGAGGAGCCAGAGTCCCTATCCACACCCATAGATTGAGTTTCAGATGATTTTGATGAGTCCTAGGATGGTCATGCTACAAGTTACAACTTTAAGTTATCAACCTCAAGTTATTTGATGCCATTTAGCTGAGACATAGACATTGTGGTATTTGAAACTGGCATATGGCATCAACAGCCTAACACCAGTTGAGTTATAATACCATTAAAGGAGGCTGATAGACAAGGCCAATGTATGGGTATGATCTTATGATAATGTCTGCCCTGTTGATGTGTTAATTATCAAGCATGCGGTCATACTTCTATTAATAATGCATGTATGTGGAGTGCCATATACTTTGTCTGTGAAGCATGTTGTATATAGAAACTGTCCTGCTGAAGGATTGTACTTTATCAGTATACAACTTCCATTAAATACCTTTCCATACAGTGACCTGAGTCAACTTGACTTGTCATTTTAAATATGATGATGTGCATTTCCAATGATATATATCTTACCCTACCTAGCTACCTCATTCCAGAGAGTAATGCACATATAAAATGCTGACTGTTGATATGACATTTAGTTTAAACGTATAGTATCAATTATCACCCTTCAGCTCACTGATTCAAATTACAGCTACAAAGTGTATCAAAGCCTTATCCCAATTCTAGTATTGTTGGTACAGTTTAATATGTATAGACAAACTAACAATCAGTATAGACTGACAAATACTAGAAAATTCATTTATAATTAGGCAACCAGCAGGCACTACATTAATTGATATAGCTGGGTGTTCTACTTTGAGGCATGTGTTTGCTAAATGTGATGAGACAGCATTGAGCACAGAGTAGAGTATATATATACATATGTATGTATATGTTCGTAACGCAAGGCAGCACATCAAACAGAACTCATTGTGCATGCTTGATTATTTGTTATTGGGTTATTCCATTGAAATAAAATTAACACATAGATTTGGGAACAAATGTGATTAGCCTTGAGGGAGCACTGAACAATGTGGATAGTTAGTTAAACAGATAGGTCAGATACATTGAAAAAAGAAGTATTCACAAGAATCATCATCAACCTTCAAAAGGAGAAAAAATATCTGTAGTATCATTGCAACCTTTTTACTGACATATTTATTTTACCATTGAAAAATGCTTGTTTACTTTGGGTTGTGCACCCTGCCCAGTACTTATTACATATTTTTCAATTCCTTCTTTGTTCAGCACAGTTTGGCTCGATGTCAATTTGAGTTCCAGACAGGGAAGCGTGTTCTTTTAGATCACGCTTTTTGGCCACATGCACCTGTCCCTGAAGTGTGTGGGAGGATGCTGGTTGAAGAGTAAAAAGTTGAGGTATGGTTGGACCTAGGTGAATAGAAAAAGATTCAGTGGCCTCTGCTGACATGGCCAGACCCTCACATGGTCAGACACTCACCGTGTAGATATAATTTACAGATCCAGTTTCACTGTTCAAAGTTAACTGCTACATCACTTCTGGGTTTGGCTCTTGGTAGAGGAATCTTGAGACGGTGAGGGATGCATTAACACTTTTCATAGACCAATACATTACTCCACTGAGACCTACTGGAATGACATAATTATATGAACATAAACATGTTGAAGACTAAAAATGCACTGCCAGCCTGTCCTGAAACACATTGAGAACCCCCTCTAGGATGTGACACTATCTTTGACGTACAATCAAAACTACTAGATGCCTCCAATTCTGTCACATTCCTGCAGAGGTGTACAATTTTCCTCGGGAGGCTTAGTTTCTCCTTTTTTGTTTGTTTGTATCACCAAAGGTGGTCCTGATTTTAAGGTGTATAAGGTGACACCCCACCCCTTTCAAAGAGGAGAATTACACACACACACACACACACACACACACACACACACACAGCCGATTTTCACAGGATTTTCTATTTTTGCCACCACTTTGATGCAATTTCTGTATTTTTGCATGCAATTTTTTTACTTTAACCTAGTAGGACTATATATTCAGTAGCAAATATATTCTAACAGTCACAGGTATCATAACAAACTGCCTTAGATGAACTTTTGTTGGTGATACTTGTAAGTCAGTTAAAATCCTCAAAAGCTTTGCCACACCATACATTTAATTTCTAGCCTGTCGTCCTCGGATGTAGCACATTGGGTTCAAAAGAGGACGCTACACATTTGTCAAAGGCTGTTCATTTGCTGCCGTAAAGCTATGTGACATATTCCACAGACTGTGTTACAGTTTCTAACATGCTCAGAATTCTAGGGGCACAAAATGACAGATCAGTTACTTTCGAGAAAAATGGGACAGCCAATACCTATCGTGTAGAAGAATTGTAGCCAAAATCTGTTTCATTCATGCTATTTTCCATGAGTTTCAGTTAGGACTATACGGCAAGGTTACACTGTAACCCTGCCTGCCCAGGGCTAAATATTGGGAACTTGTTGCATAATGCTCTTGTCCTGTTAGCTGATGACTGAAAAAAAGAAAATCAATATATGAGCAAAAATTGTGACATTTTGTCTGAGAGAGATCAGAGGTAATGGATGGAGAAAACCAAGGACAACAGACCTCTTCCTACATACAGTGTGCTTTCTACAAAATTAGTTTTTAGAATTGTATCCTGCTCCGGTGAGTCATGCCAATGAAATGTCTTTGATTCAGTCAGGTCTCAGTATTAGCCCTAGTATTCACCTTCTGAGCATAAATGAATGATCATTCAATATCTCTCGGTGAACACAAATGCCTTTTGTGAGATGCAGCTTTTCGTGGTGCTTCCTAATTTGCAGTTTGTTAGTGCTAAGATGCCATTTTCACATGAAACATTACCCTTGTGTCCTGCTATTGCAGATCTGTTCAAGTTGAATGAAATTGGAAAGCATTAGCAAACTTGCAGGGGTAACCCTTACTAGAAAAAGTAATGTGAAAATATGTATTCAGAAACTAGAAGATATTGTTCTATATATTGCAAAATATATGCAGTTATTAACTTTTATTTATATTGTACACATACTGTATATTGTGGAGCATATTTGGCAATGCACATTACACAAGCAATACAAATCAACATAAACTCAACTTTCAGAAAATATTCTATTCTGCACAGAACAGAATAACCAAACACTCTAGCGCTCCTCAATTCTGCATGAAGTCTATTGCAACACATTGCCTTGCATTTGATTATACCAGTAAGCTTCTGCATCTGTGCAAGCTTGATTAGACATATAGTCATTATCTGTCATCATGATGTTCAAACTCTATAATTACATGCCTCATTCGTGGGTTTTCAAGTACACCAGGAGGGATTTATATTTTAAAACATCCTCCAGTGACCGGAAATGATTTTAGGAAAATGCGCTCCTACAGCTGATACCAAGAAAATTAATTATTTCCTTTTTTCCCTGAAATTTCAACCACTGAATCATATATGATGTGTCCACATTTTGTCCGTATATTAAGCCCACTCTTACAAGGTTTTCATTTTCTTAGTCTTTTGTCGAGGGATATGTGCAATCTTTAAAAATGCTTAATAAATCATTGAATGAACCAGCACAGCAGGAAAGGCATTGGGAAATGTTTAAAACTGGGAAGTACAGTCAATGTTTATGAACTGAGAAATGGATTAGTGTATTTAAGCATCAGTTATATCAACATGCTGCAATGTGTTTGACATCAAAATTTGAAGAGCAGCACTGTGTGTGTGAGTGTGCTCTGGCGATCTGTGAATTCGTGCACACATGTGTATGTGCACCTCTTTCACTTTTGTGTCAACATTCCCACATAATTTCTGCCTTCAGACCAGAGAAGCTTCTCCGGCTTGTGAGTTGTCGACCAAAGATTTAAAAAGAAAAGAAGGCAGCCAACAATAACAAACAGCCCTGGGTGAGGATCATCTTAACCGGCCCTGGAAAGCAGCAGATGCTAACAGTCAGCGCAGAGAGACCTTATGATTACGGCTATCAGCCCCTCCAGTAAGGCAAATTCAAATGGAAACCAATCCACTGGATTGATGAGGCTGTCATCCAAGCATTTTGTCTCCCCCAGCCACCCAGGGAGCACCTATCTGGGGGAAGAGTGGGGAATACTGAGACAAAAATGTTTGGAAGTTTTCCCTTAATGTAGTCTATAGGCCCACTGGTGCTGAACATTTGCCTGTAATGTTCATTCAACACACACATGCAGGACATGCACACCCATACCCTGCACACCTGATGACAATAGCAGTCACAGCAGTATTTAAACTGAGCCTACAGCAATATTTAGACATTGTAACCCTTGGAAAAGTGAGGGAGGGTGAGTGGTGTGAATTTTTTTGAACTATTGTGGGAGGGAAGATTGTGTGAGTGTTGTGTGAGTACTTGATTTATGCTTGACCCGGGACTGACTGAATAACTGTCTGGATTTGGTCTTTATTGTAGGTGATTTCAAAACAGCATTTGGTTGTCTGTTTGTTTGGATTGGTGAACGGCTCAGCTGCTCCATGATGGACTGAAACCAGATATTGAATGATTAAGTAGACAGCAAAATGGAGTTTGGCTTTTGTTTTGTTGTGGCATGCATCTACCAAAAAAGTACAAAAAAAAAAAAACTGCTCTCAAAATAAAGCCCTGTCACAATTTGGCCCTCCATACCTTACACAAATTGAACAATATTCCAAAGCAAATATTAAATAAATTATTTAATTCATTAACTTTCATAAATTAGTTTGCATACCTTGGCCCTGTGTTTTTGTAAACCTACCCATCTGAAAAAGGACTTTCATACTTCAATATAAATAAAAAAAATGTAAAAAGTCTCATGACACAAGAAGGTATCATGAGTAAGTACCTGCTGTTCAATTGTATTCAAAATGTAAATTGTCTTTTTGTAGTTGTGGTACACTACGTTAATAAAATGTTGATATACTATTAAGTAATACTTTTTCCTCACAGAGTTTCCATTTCACAGTTACTAAATGTATAGACAGGGCGATGGAAAAGAGTCCAGAGAGAGAGAGCACATTAACATTTCCAGGTATTGCTGCAATGTAGTGATTTTAATGGTAGAGTTTTTACTGAAATATAGAGAATGTCTTTTTTGTATGTATGTGTTACACTCTGTACTTTAAAACTGTTTTTGTGGAGATATTTATTAGCTAGCAAACAAATTTGTTTTCACTAGGCTATTCAATAGGCTACGTTTTGTTACAGTCAGGGAACCTATTAAGCTTTTTTTTTTTTTTTACAGTACTAATTTAGCTTTCCTTCTAGCTAACAGCAGACCTCTGTGCCATGGGCTGTATTTACTATAAATTGGTAAGCAACAGGCCTGATAGCTGGCAGTTCAAATCAAGTCCAATTCCCCCTGCATGCGTTCTCTTCTATATCTTACTTGCTACAATGTTTGACCAAAATTTGACAACCTATCTAGTGAGTGGAGTTTTGAATTAATACTATGCCACAGTCTATTCAAGGGACTGGGCTGCTTTTACTAGTGATGTTAAGCACAAAGAAATTATCCAGACTGTTTCCACATGGGCTTGTTCAGGGTTGCAGAGAGTCTATGCTCCTTCCGTAGTGTCTACAGTAGTGTGCCATTACTTCTCCGCATTACCAGCTGCCCCTTTAGTAACAAGTGTACACAGTACATCTCTCTCCCTCCGTCGGTGACAAACCAGTAAAATAGTTAAATGTGCATAACTGAGGCTGCCTCCATCTTCTTATAGTAACAGCAGAGTAGACTGTATTCCCATCTGCTGAGGGAAGACAATGGGACCCTGGGCTGGCAGTTCAGATTGAATCCTCTCTGCTCCCTCCCTCTCACTTAACTCTGCTGTAGGTCAGGAGTTCAATCCAGTAGTACAGTCTTCTCTCCATCTTCATCTGGCACACATTATCTACCTGTAGGGCCTAAAGGTGGAAGGCATCAAGTCGCTGAGGGACTGTGTGGTTCCCTCACAGTAGCTCCATTGCTGGTGTTACCCTTAACTCCACCAAAGGTTTAATGTTGTGTTTCACAGTGCAGTGTTCTTTTTGTTTAAAGATACTATGAAAAAATATCATCCGTTTCTTCAGAAATGTGAAGTACATTCTGTAGGAAAGACAGGGAGTATGATTTCCTCCTGTTACTTTCTCACCCCAAACTGAGGGTTAAGTTTCAGAGCCCTGAACCGGCACATATGCAATTCATGCTTCAAGATTTTTTGAATTGCAAAGGGGACTGAATATGAACCTCAGAGATGCCTGCTTCTGCATGTCAACATGCTTAAATCAATGACAATTTCACCCTTTTCGGACCCTTGTGATGACTCTGTAGATGAGTGGAATATGCCTACACAGTCGTAAGACAAGCATTATGACCATGTCAACCCGTGTCATCAGGAGGGAATCTCTTCTATTCAAAGTGGCTTGGGATCTGTGGCTATAGGGTTATCTCCACCTAGTGCTGCTGAGGGCAGTGCATTGGTGAAGGGTTAGACAATGGCACAGCAGGCTTCCAGTCTTCCTTTATACTCTTCTACTATTCATCCACATTCCAGCAGTCCTGCAGAGATGCCTCACTCCATCAGGGAGAAACGCCACCTCTGAGCTCTGCCAAAAAGGGACTGTCAGCACTGGCATTGCAAGGCATAGTAGTGGTGACACTATTAAGTGCTAAAGCCCCCTCAGTGAGAACAGCTCATATAGCTTTGTAACTTGTGGTGATGTCTGACAGGTGGACCCCCTGTGTTTCTCCATGCATGTGGCTCTGAGTTTTATGCATGATTTGCTGCATAGTGTCAAGCTGTCATAAAGGGTTCATTTCCATTATGTATGTGCTCCACAGTGGCTTGGTCGTCTGGAGAATAAAAATTACCCAGACAGTTTCAAAGTGGGTGATACTTCTCTGCCTAATATCAGGCCCACAACACTTGGTATTGCTGGCTGCCTCTCATGCATCTCTTGAGGCACTGTACCTGGCTGCTTTAATGGTTGTCAATGAACACCTCTTCCCTATCGGCAATTGCATCAGCTAAGTGAGTTGGCAAGTCGCATGCCTTGTCTGTCCACAAAGCCTGTTCAGACCATATGGGTCTGACCATATGGGTCTGGGGTGATCTTGAGGTTGAACCTCAACTATTTCACACCAGAGGCATGGCCTTCCCTCTGACACGGACCAATCCACAGTCTTGTCCGTATTTCATCCTCCTCTCCTTCATGTCAAGTAAGGTTTGCCATATGAGCCTGCTGTGCTCGGTCTGTGTGCACGATACCTATACGGACCGCATCAAAGCACCAGGGCAACGGATCAGCTCTTCGTCTGTTGCGAGACTGAGCCCCGGGGTAAGCCTCTTTCAAAAAACAGACTGTGCCACTGGATTGTGGCAGGGGTCCAGTTGGCATATGATCGGCTTGGCCTTCCCGTCCCATCTTCGGTGATTGTGCATTCAAACCAGGAGTTTGGTGAACTCACAAGTGCTGTGCCTCTGTGTCCCTTTGATAGAGGTATGCAGCATGTTTTCTGGATTCTGCTGTCTGACTCCAGCCACCACCTCTTCTTTCGGTTGCCCAGCACGCTCGGCCCCCCTGCCCTCTAAGGATGGAGTTTAGGGGCATATGCTTATCTGAATCTGTCTGGCTGTAGTTGAGCATTCCCCTGAGCCTTGGACAGTACCAGTTTGAGTCACCTTAGTTATATCTGCAGCTGTACCCTCTGGCGGTGTCATGACCGTTCTACCCCAGGTGGTTCTCATTACCCACATCAGTCTGTCCATTGCTGGTTTTCTCTAAGTCACAGCGTGCGCGCTTCTCCTGAGTGTTATGATCCAGGGCATTTCTGTCCGTGGGAATCTGTTTATCGTTTGTTTGCTCCTAGCTGCTGAATCGTCTTCTGCTCCAGTGTGTTATTCAGGGCACCAGTCCTGCTGCTGAGAACCCATATGCAGTCATTGGTCTCCACATCCTGTTCCCTTTAACCCTGAGATGTTCAGCTGGTTGGTGAATGGTACTGTAATGTACACTCCTCCTCACCACATCATACAGAGCCTTCCACATTGTTACACAGACTAATGGCTGTCTTCAATAGAGAATGTAAGCTTGACTAAGCAAGCTCTTTGTCTGAATGAAAGACAGCCATCGAGCCACCTTGTGACTACAAATAGGTACATTTGAAGGAGCTAAGGAAAATTTGTTTATATAGAGTCCTTTAGAGTATGTTGCTCCACATGTACTCATGGGCACACATATGCATGCTACCATGTCTTACAGGGAAAAAAAAATGTCTTCCTACCACTGATGTAGTAACATTGCCCTTTGTTATAACACACACCATTTCGCTCAGATGAGCTAATCCTGAAAAACAATGTATTTGTGAGAGGTTAAATAATAACATTTTAGTTGCTTATATAAAAATAAGAATGTTAAGTTGTGTGGATGACAATTGATTTCTTTGTTAATAGGTGCCATTTACATTACTGTTGTTAGGTTATATAATAAAAGTCAATCATTTCTTTAACAAGCTACCTCGGTTTTAGAGTACTAAAACTTTTGACCTTCTCTAAGTAAAGGTAATTGATCAAGCTGTAAATTATATGTTTACATAAATTATGTAAAATCATTCATTTTAAAAATGATGGTATTTGTCACTGCCTGATAGTGGTACATCACTCTAACAAACATTGTGTTGAAAAATAACTGCAGGATGTATTCTTCTATACAAAAAAGTGAATATGTGCAAGTTCAGGCAAACCCCACCCACACACACACACACACACACACATACACACACACACACACACACAGAGGCCACAACTGTTATGCATTTAACTGTTTATTAATCACCTCGACATTTGTGCATGTGTGTGTGTGTGTGTGTGTCTGTGTGTGTGTGTGTGTGTGTGTGTGTGTGTGTGTGTGTGTGTATGGATACCTTCAATATTTACCTTATTTATTAATTGCCAATTTTTATACAATAACACATAATTACCATTATTTCAAATCTAAATTATTACCTTCTTTCATTTATAGACATAAATCTGAATTCTCAATTTTCAAAAGTGAAAAAACAAAAAAGTAAAAAAAAAAGCAAAAAAACAAAAACAACCACAAAAACCTTGTTTAGAGTGAAAACAAGGCCTTTCATTTTGTATCCCCGATAATGTCACAAGTCTTTTGTAGGACTGAATGTCAGTTTATGAACTTATACTGCAGATAAGAAACTAACCAATGGATACCACACTTTCAGAAAAGTATATTTATATGTATATATTTATATATAGATTTATATTCAGTTAGAAGCTTTAAAATAGTACAGTAAACACTTTGCACACATGATATAAACCACAGAATGTCTCTGATTAGGTTGTAGGCCAATGCTGTGAAAAAAAGCATGATCACAATTTTAGTTATAAAGTCGGAATAGATTTGGGAACACCTGACCACACAAAAATAAAATAATAGAAAACAGTCAAGGCTAAAACCGAGATATTGCATTAATAATGCACAAATATTTTTTTTTTCCTGTACAGTTGGCTTCTTGGTGTGAGTATAAACATCTAAAGGGCTCAGTGACGTTTGAAGATATACAGAGTGCTGTAAACAGGCACACAAAGATCAGAGAGGCGCGATGTGTCGCCCCTAAGTTTTTTCCTTCTTCTTTTATAGTTCAGTTTCAGCTCATTTCTCAGGCCTGCTGAGAGCGTTAAGGTCCTCAAGTCAGCCATTGCTTTCTATTCTGTCCTTCTGAGGCAGAATACTTCCACAAAGTAAGGTACAGCTGGATCACCGAGATAATGACGTCGAAAGTTTTGATGCTTTTTTTTTTTGTCGGTCGAGTTTTGTGCAAAGTCATGCCGTGTCTGGTACGTCCACGCGAAATGAACTAGCAAATCCTTTTCCTCGCTGAAAGCACAGAGAACAAACTTATGAAATGAGGTTTGTTTGAAAACGAAACCAATATTTGTTTGTCACGGTGAAATTGCAGGACAAAAGAATACACATGGAAACATTTAAACATGCACAATAATATATGCTCCCATAATTACTTATCCCAACTGCACAAATGCCAAAAATGCCATGCTTTTAATTGAGCCAAATATCTTGTAGAAACATTTCATTATTGCCTTTGGGGAATGTCATTAGCATAGATATTGCATGCTCAAGGCCAACATTGGTGGGCAATTGTTTAACTTGGCTGTACATAACTAGATTACAAACTGGAAACAAATTAAGCCTGATTCTCCTTGCATCTTTGCTGCTTGACACCTCCCAATAGTGCATTCAACGTGACTAAGGAAATATGAAACAGGATGTTTGCCAACTGCATGGGTGGTTTAGGGGTGACAGTGAAGATTATCTAGTTGTTAAAAATGATTCATTTCAACTTCCTTAATGATCAGCTTCTGTGAGACCACATTCTGTGAGAAAGTGGCCTTGTAATAAAAAATCAAAGGCCAGGTGCATTTTGTTAAGATATGCAGGCCAATGTGAGAGCATGTTCTCTACTGTATGGCCACTTTTTACAGCACTAAGAGCTTCAGAGATTGATACTTTGTTGGGGTTCACTTTTTTTCCCATTAAAACCGTGGTTTCTTAAATATATCACAGATGATGGATGGTTGAAATTAATTCTTGAGTTTCGTTCTCTACAGATCAAAAGTGTCTTTTCAATATAACTGCACAGCGAACCATCCTTAACTTTGAGTAATAACTTTAAGGTGTTACCTTTTAGCATTTTTACACGGCCATGAATTTGACTATTGTTGAAAAGAAAAAAAAATGTAACAAAAACACAGCCACGCTCTTGTTTTAACTACTTTCTCAATGTTTAGGATAAAGTGCATTGTGGTTAGAGTCAGTTTTCCCACACTAGGGAGGTTCTAAAGGCGGTTAAAGGTGAACAAACTGTAATGAAGGGTTTCATATCAATGACAAGTCACAACAGACTTACAGGGGCAACCTAATCCCTACTAGACATATTACAGCCAATTTAAATCTATTGCCATTATAGAACATTCAACGCAAATGAAGGGAGCAATGGATAGCATTGGCAATTGGAAGGCAGATAAAGAGAAAAGCAGATACAGCATTTGTTACTATCAAGGCAGTTTTTTTTAGTAGAATTATTAGTTTTAGAAAGAAATTGGAAAAATTGAAGATAGTGAAAAGAATTTAATGGCACTTCCTGCCATTGTTTGGTTTTAGTGGCATTGAATCAGATCACAATTGACTGCTAAATACTCACACAAATAGGGTGGTTTGTAAGGCGCACGTGTGCTAGACAGAAGTGCATCAAACTCTTTCCTCTCTAGGGTGCCGTGATGTGACTTCTCTTTGCCAAAGGTGGAGAATGATCTATCGCCCGTTTGCTCTTCGGTTTCAAATACCTCAGTGTCGGGCACAGAGTCCATTCCAGGGACATGCAGATTGCTACGATAATCTGCTGCCTGTCGGCCATCGGAGGGTACAAACGAGGGCATCCAGCATCGATCTGAGTGCCCTAGGGCCTTGCACTCTTCTGTGCAATTTGAAAAAAGGTCTGCACCTAAAACAACATCCAAGAAAGGGAAACACATGAGCAAGTACGCTTCAACGATCAACATCTAAAGATATCTATATTTACTTTTCACACTGAAGAGAGGACTTGAAAGCCTTCTACACATTTCACATTTTTGGAAGCTAACACGCTTTCTCACCAACGTGTCCCCGGTTGCATTACACTTTGATTTCCTTGCAAGTGCTGTTCAAGCCTCTTTAATAAACTGCAGTCTGGCAGTGCAAAGTGATAATTGTTTGAAACACAGTACAACTGTAAACCCGGCGAATAATTGCTGACTGTTTAAGTTAATTACTTGTCTTAGAATGATGGAAATTCTGAAGCAACGGCATAATGAAGCCCTCTAGCAACTCTAATCATCTACAGATTGAGTCTGGAGTTTCAGATGCAAGGACAGTAATGGAGAATGTTGAAATGTCCTGATCAAAGCAGAAGAGGAGACATAAAGAAAGTAATGTTGAGGCACATCTCTAATCTCTAATTCCTTGTGGCAGGAGCTTTACTGCCGCAGATCAAAGGGGCTTGTTAGACGAATCTGTCCCGCTGATAAACCTTGCACCATCCTTCCGTGGAAGTTTTCAGATGAAAAGGATAAAAGGTCATTTTTCTCCCCTTATTACAGATATATCAAGAGGAAATTCTGAGGTACATTGTTTCCAAAAAAGAAGAAAGTAAATAAATAAATAATCAACAAAGGAGCCGAAAATATGGTGTAATAAGCAAACTACCAAATTTCCAATTTCTTTGTCTTCCAGTGCAATTCAGTCTAATAAACTACAACAAAAATGGTTCTTATATGTAGAATACCATTTGGTGTTTCAAATATATCCATAGGCAAAGACAAAACTATTATATTTGCAATGTCGATGTAGAAATTTACAATGACTGTAGAAGTTCCATTTTAAGTCTCCCTACACACACACACACACACACACACTAACACACACGTGCACATCCACACATGCATATGAATCCTTAGCCATTTACTGTGCCTTTTGCATGGAAAGAAACATAGCAAGAGTTGGTCTACTTCTTGATCTACTGACTACCCACACTACACAATACAAAATTTGCAGATGGGCCTTTCAAGTCTTTCCTTTATTGTACGAAACAAATAAACCAAGTTTAGCATATATGTACACCCAATTCTGATTTGTTTATTTATCTATTTATTTATTTCATATGGAATGAATCAGTCACAATCTAAACATCAATAACAGATATTACACTGTCTATAACATGCTATTATAGCAATGCTTTGTTGCCTTTGAGCTTTTATTGCTGCTACAGTGAGCATTCATTCAAAGAAATATGCTATCAAAAATAATTCAACAGAAAATCACAACAAATTAACATACAGTATTATTGTTATTGAGCTACTGAATGTGAACTGGCTAAACTGAGTTAAACATTTCAATTGAGATGCTTAATTTTCAATTATATAAATACAGAAGCAAAATGGGATTACAGAAAATGTATCCATATTGATTTTCTTTCCCTCCAAGGAACAGATTGCACAGAATGTTTTTGCATATGCAAGTTTTTTTTTTTCTTAACTCATTTTAACAATCTTATATTCCTTAATTCATATTCAAAAGTAGCTTGCTAAAAGACAGCCTAACATGTTTGAGAAAGCTGACGAGGACATTGTTTGAGCACTTTCCTGTGATCAAGTTCTTATTTCAAATGGCCACCTACAGCAAAGACAAGCCTCTTAATCTCTGACTCGCTCTGACTGTCTGGTTAAAACTGTAAACATCTGTTGTCTGTGTTGTCTCTCACACTATCGTCTGGTTACCTGTTACAGCTCTGTGTGTCTGTATGACATGTCTGACTACTGCTGGGCAGACTTTCATATTCAAAGGAAATCTGGAGTGGTATTAAAATCAACAGTTCATTAGCGACACCGCACATCGGGTTTCCAGGTGAGGTCTTGCCTCACGCTCCATTTCCTTTGGCTCCCAACCATATGACACTGACTAATGCTCCGGAAGCTGCAGACTGAAGTGCAGGGTAATGGTTGAACCATTGTATTAATGATGACAGCACACTGTAGGTCAAACCAATTGCCTGGCATTCAGGTTTTGAACCATGTCATTTTGGGAATGTGCATCATCAGTAGCATAATGTAATACAATAATAATGCAGAGCTTGTGTAAAAAGAATAACACAGCTATTTTATACAGTGTGTGTGCTACTACATACATGTCTTAGTTGTCAGCGATAGCAGACACTATCTCATAAATGCCTTTGATTTTACTGTAGTTTAAGATTTCTTTGAATTGATAATGTGTTCAATGTATGTGAATACATCATATACTGAATAGTTAAAAGTAACACAGTAACAATGAATAAATCTAGAACACTCATAGAAAATAGTTGATTTTTAGTCAAATACTTCAGGTCAAAATGGAAGCAAATTACAATGTCCACCTGCAATAGACATGCAGTCTTCAAAATGCCAAAGTGAAAGAGCAGGACAGAGAAACCCTGAGGCTTTTTCTCAGTCTGAACATGATGGGCTTTGTCCTTAATTATGACCAGAAAATTTCCATTTAAGCCAACCGTGCTGTTTTGGTCTCAGAGCAACATCTTGTTTTGTTGTTGTCATTGGGGAGCTGTTTGACTGGACGAATGCACGAATGCAAGGACCAGCTAAACCATTCAGGTGAAAACACTGTTTTGTTCAGCAAACGCGTTCAGTCTACTGAGGACACCTAAAAATCTCATAGCCTGATATGAACAGGTAAAGGGGCCTATCGGAGAGGAGAAAGAATGATAGGAGTGTGTATGGTGTGTGAGTGGGGTGTTGGGCACGGGCCCATCCTCCTGTAAAGAGCATCTTCATTTGGAATTCGGAACTAAAACTGAACGTCACAAACCCAGGTCGCAATAATAACCTTCATTTGATAATTGGTATGCAAAGGTCTGAAAATGAATTACTGATCAGTGAGCTGTTACAGAGTGCTAACGTGAACTGCAGTCACAATGAAGGATTACACCTCCCTGCAGAAACACTGCTTCGTAGTGCTGCTTGTTTTGCTCTGCTGTCCAAACATGACAGAATAGAGAACCTTGCTATTGATATGGGGGTTGGTGGCTGCAGCAATCTAAACAGGGTATAATTTCTTAGCATACATCAGCCCTCGTGTAATCTCATCCGAGCCATGTAAATACAGCTTGTATCTTTATTAGCCTGAGGCGCAAAGGCAATTAAAACACTTTCTCTCTCTCTCTCAGTGTGTGTGTCTGTATTTGCCTGTATGGGTGTATATTTATACTGATATATCATTTAGGCATGAAACATCTTGGCTTTGCTAAATCTACATTTCAAGTTTAAGGTTTTTTAGAGAAATTAATTTAAAATATGTACACTTTTGGTTAAAAGTTGAAAAGTAAACGTTATGGTAATAGTGATAGCAGTAATGCTACAATTCCTGCTAGTATCAGTAATAAAACTTTATTGGAGGGGAAACATAGTTAAAGGCATAATATATCCGTAGCCTCTATAATATAGCCTCTATGCAGATCCCATTACAACCGAAATCAAGATTAAAATCTGGACTTAGTTTTAACCACACTGTTTGTGGTTGTCTGTACTTTATGGCTCTCAGTACTTAAATCTATAGGTATCTATAGGTAATTACTTAATAGTAGTTCGTATTTCACGCTGCATAGTGGCTATATACACACACACACACACACACATATATATATATATATATATATATATATATATATATATATATATATATATAAATGTCATTCGTAATTTTGACAGATATATGAACGCGCTGCATGGAGAAGAAAACGTCGCCATTTTGCGCGTTTGTTTGAGTAAATAGCGAATACTGTCACGTCCTTCAAGTAGTGCAACGCTAATGGCTAATTCGGCAGACCTCATTAAGGCTGCATATTTATAAACAGCGGCATTAAATTAACCGTGGCATGCACGGGTGTTAATAGCTGGAAACGTGTTTTCCATACAAGTAGCCTACTGGGGAACGCTAAGTATTTGCCAAAACCACCTGACGTATCTACAGATATGTAAGCAGCAAAACTTCCCTCAACCTTTTTAAAATGCTGGTCTTGTGATTGTTTCTTAAGTGATGGAGTGGCAAAATGTTAACTGTTTGTACGACATGTTACGGCTTGCCCGCCTTATTTCTTATATAAATACGAAATGCGACCTGAACTGACGCATGGCGTACTTAGCTGTATGTCCACTGCAATAATACACCGTATGGGTTTCATACGCACTCTTATTTCTAGCTTATTGCTAAACCAGGCCCCTGAGTGTACGAAATTGCTATCCTTTCAGCACCACACTCCGGTGAGAGCGGGACATAGTGTGACATTCACATTTGAATTGATTAATTTAGCAGACGGTCGTACAGAATGATTTACAAAGCAAGTGCAAGTAAGGGGGCAAATGAGTATATATATGGATATCAGAAAACCTGTACTCATATAACAACAATGTGTAGTTTCCCTTAGGTCGTTTCTCCAATACACCTGCCTACAAATTTATGGTAGAAAATAGCGCTGTTAATAATTCATAAAGAAACATAAAACTAATTGCAGTTCACATCTTAGCACACAGTCAATAAATTAGGTGGCCGACACTCACCAGACGAATGCCCTCGATTGGTGGCGTCATGGTCACTGTCGCCTTGTTCACTGTCGCCGTGTCCACTGTCTTTAGAACTCACTATATCCGCTTCCTGGAAAGCAGAACTGAAAAAAAAATGGCACACTTTAAAAATTGAATAACATTTGCGTACATCTGTGGAACACATACCATGTAAGAAATGCATAACCTGTCATCGAAAGCCCATCAAAATTATATAGTTGAAATGGCTCTCTTCTGGCATTAAGTCTAGTGCTGGAACTTTTAATGCTTTCCATGACGTCGTCGCCCCAGTTAGGTGCAAAAGAAGCCGCACACCCTTACCTGTTAACACGCCGCGGTCTATCAACAAGGTAACTGAGTTCTGCTCGCTGGTGTTTCGTCTAAAAGAAACAAACCTCATTATGTGGGGAGAAATTACATACCAAGGTTTTCAGCATCCAAACACTGCTCAGACATTACCCTCACTACTTTCTTGATACGTTCACCTGAACGGATATAAACGCTACAGATCATCTTAAGCAAAGTAAAAATATAAAATAGATTGGCTATGTCAGTGACTTTTACAGTCTATAGACTTTTATGGCATTATTTAATGGCGCTCTTGGTAACCAAAGAAACAGTGCGGGTTAAAGAGGACTAATGACTCACATGATCCGGGCAAACAGTACTGGTACAGACAAATCTTTGTTCTCGTGTTACTCTGCTGGACCGTGCAAGGCGTACTTAATTTACATTCAGGGTGGCAACAGTCCCTGCCCATACTTCAGTCTTTATTTAATTCATTTCTCCTGCTGTCTGTTTTCATGTTTCAAGGCAAGTAAACACTCGAATATATAACTCTCCTCCGGTGCCCGCACATAAATGAATAAATATATGCGTAAATCGAAAATGATTCACCATGCTTATTTTCTTTAAACTAATGAACCCAAAAACTACCGAAACCTCATTAATCCGGAAAACAAACATATTAGATAATATTTTTTGTAGTATCATGTGATTTGCTATTTGCTCTTTAAGCAAATCCCAGCCTGTCTACATACAGGCTATGCATACGTAAGTGCTTCACCTCAACAGTCCATCAAGTAACGTGTATGCACGTCACAAGATTATATATATATATATATATATATATATATATATATATATATATATATATAGTATTACTATAATATATGTTTTAAAAAATTACTTCATATATATACATATGTAAGAATTCTTACCTCGTTTGATAAAATGCTGCCGTTAGATATGATGTCAGGTTGCTGGTCTGTATAACCTGTCACTATGGCGCCACAGGGATTGTGGTCAGTGTCTGTGCTCCTAGCGGGACTACAGGGCTTTAGGAACATGAGATCGGTTTTGGCAGATTCCGGAGTGAGACATACCTGGTAACAATAGTTCTGGTTTTGATGGTGGGAACCGAAGCTCCCGGACTCCTCAACTGGTACTTGGGCAGTGCTCGTGACATTAGTGCTCTGCACCAGCATTATATCTGACTTGCTAAGCTTTTTCTTTCTGGCTCGCGCCTGCCTGCTACAGCACGAGCTGCAGCAGAGGCAACAGTCGCTGGCCAGGCAGGTGTAGATGTTCAGCTTTTTGTCCTTTTGACACCTGACTGCAAGCACGATCATCGCCAGGAGAAATATGAAGGACACCGAGCCCAGAGCGATTATGAGGATAAGAGTCAAATCAAGGGAGTTTTCCTTGGCTTTAGAGGAGCCTCGATCACCACTGTGGCCTTCGACTATGCTGTCAACAAGCACTATGACGACGCTGGCTGTGGACGAGAGAGGTGGCTGTCCGTGGTCCCTCACTTCAATCAACAAGTCATACGGATGATGTGGGTCTCTTTTACTCGAGACCCTCCTGGCAGTCCTTAGCTCACCCGTTCTCCAATCCATTCGAAACATCCCCATCTCGTTCCCTCTTAGTATGCTGTACGACAGGCGGGCGTTCTCTCCGTCATCTGCATCCATAGCCACTATACGCGTTACCAGGTACCCAGGTTCCGCAGACCGGGGCAAATGTTCTTTTGCTGTGCCGTTTTTTCCAAGCGGGGCAATGACTGAGGGGGCGTTATCGTTTTGATCCACTATGACCACATTAACGGTGGCGTTGGAGGATAAGTCAGGGGTACCGGAATCCTTAGCTTGAACCATAAAGCTGAAGTCTTTTAGTTGTTCATAATCGAATGATCTCAACGCATAAAGGTAGCCGTTTTCTGAATTGATTGATACATAGGTAAATACAGACATACCCTGAATGTCGCACTCCAATATGGAGTATGAAATATGGGCATTTTGTCCGATATCAGGATCTACAGCGCTCACTGCGTAAATATAAGCGCCTGGCACATTATTTTCAGTTACATACACGTCGTAAATCGGCTGCATGAACCTCGGGGCATTGTCGTTTTCATCTGACACTTGCACTTTGATAGACTTGCTTGTGGCAAGGGACGGTATGCCCTTATCTTTTGCCACTACTGTGATCGTATATGAATCGGCATTTTCCCTGTCCAGAAGTCCATCTGTAACAATAGTGTAATAGTTTTTGAACGACGATTTGAGCTTGAAAGGTACGTCTCCAACAATTTCGCAGTGAGTCTGGCCGTTTTCTCCGGAATCCTTGTCTGTAACGCTCAGCAGCGCGATTACAGTACCAGGGGCTGCCTGTTCACTCACCGATTCTGTTACGGTGCTGAAACTGATCTCCGGGGTATTATCATTCACATCTATCAGTTTGACCAGAACTTTACAGTGAGCGGGGACGGCGTTAGGTCCAAGATCTTTCGCTTGAACGTAGAGCTGATATGTGTTGCTCTCCTCATAGTCGACTTCCCCAATCACTTCGATTCTCCCAGTCCGTGCGTCAATATTAAATAACTCCCTCACTCTCTGGGAATTATGACTGCTGAAAGAATATACAATTTCGCCGTTCTGTCCCTCGTCCATATCGGTGGCGTTTAACTGGATGACCAGGGTTCCCGGCGGAGAATTTTCAGGCAGGTTCACAGTGTACACCGACTGATCAAAGGCGGGGACGTTATCGTTCGAATCGAGAACTTTAACCACTAGCAGAGCCGTTCCAGTCCTCTGAGGCATACCACCATCTACCGCTGTCAGTACATACCTGTGCACGGCTTGCTGTTCCCTGTCCAGGGGCTTTTCCAACACCAACTCCGCAAATTTGTTGCCATCCCCTTGCGTTTGCACATCGAGGAAAAAATAGTTGTTGGTGGTGATTTCGTAGGTGCGAAGCGCATTGGTGCCAACGTCGGGGTCGAATGCGCTCTCTACTGGAAAGCGGGTTCCAGGAGTGGCACTTTCAGTAATTTCAATGGTAATATCAGTCTCGGGGAAGCTCGGGGGATTGTCATTGATATCCATTATTTCAATTTCCACGCGAAAAAGCTCTAGTGGATTTTCCAAAAACACCTCCATGTGCAGAAGACAGGTAGCACTCTGTTTGCAGATCTGTTCCCTGTCTATCTTCTCGTTCACGAAAAGCGCCCCGTTTTCCAAATTCACCTCCAAGTACGGATTCCTTGAGCTAGGCACAGTCTGGAATCTGCGCGAAGAAAGTTTTGTTATGTCCAAGCCCAGATCCTCTGCGATATTCCCCACAAACGTGCCATGGTCCTGTTCCTCCGGAACAGAGTAGTGTAGCTGGGAAACCACCCCATCCACGATCCACGAGAACAGGAGAAATAACACAATCATCTCCAAATAAGAAGTGCACTTGAGTTTTATTCCGTTCAGACTTGATTAGGAGTTTCCCATCACCTCTGTCCGTGGAAAGGCGAAAACTGTAAGGCTTCCCAAAACAGTGACTCTCATCCTTTTTGTCTTGTCAACCGAAAACCATTCTACTTTCCTTGTGACAACTCTAGCCATTTGATCCTCAACCGTTATTTTGGTATACCGAGTTCCGAAAGCTTTGGCGTCAGAGAAAACATGGTAATGAATCGACCGAACATATCCCGTATTTTCAAAAACACAGTTAAATACTAGAAACACTTTTTTTAGTTTACTAACAAGCCAATATTTCACACATATCTGTCCACTTTATTAATTCTAAATATCAATACCCTTGTACAAATGCAATTTACTACTTTCGCTCTACTGAATCACCCTGTCCCAGTTACAGACCCTGTGATGTCCTCTGGTAGACTTCAGAACACCAAGTGCCCAGCTTTTCTTATTTTGCGCAGCGCTCTCCTCCCACCAACCAATGGTAGTCTCAGACACCCTCAGAGGTTACATTTGATTGGGGCATTTTAACGCCAACTACGACTCGTCACGGATCTTAAAAAGAACCAGTTCAGTATCCTTGCAGGGCTAAATTAATTGATTTACAAGTCTGATGAAAGAATTAGCTACTGGACAATGCGAGATAATACAAAAAGAAAAGGTGAACGGAGTGTAAAGAACACCAGCTGCCAGCCAGTAAATGATTTTGTGCATACATGCCATTTCGTAATCGGTAAAAAATACCGCTTTGTACAAGGTATTTTATTCACAAAGTGATCTGACTACACACATTGCATAATGCACTACAGGTATTTAATTTTCAGTAAGCAATAACAACCATTGCAGAATCTTCTATATCAAACCATCGCATTTGGACATTTCGTACGTGTTCCTCACTCTCCAAAAGGCTTGAATGAATCCACTGATAAATTGACTTTAGTCTGTTGCTGCTCACATGTCAGATGAACATCCCGCACCTATTTAAATACAGCCTCATCTTATGTGCTGAAAGAATGGGTTCTACTTATTTAAACGAATAAACCAGCTTCAATGAAATTCTGAAGAGCAGTTTACGGGAGGTGAAGGTTTACGTATGTATTTTTTCCACACACACGAAGGTATACAGCATACTGTCAGAGATACAAATTAACTACAAATAGATGTGGGGAAAAACTCAAAAGGCTATAATTCTATTATGAATTTGTTTGTTGGCGAGATTGGTTTTTAGTTAGTTAACCGTCATTTCTCTCTCTCTCTCTCTCTCTCTCTCTCTCTCTCTCTCTCTCTCTCTCTCTCCTTGTCACAAATACGGACACACACTTAATGCATACTACACCCAATGACTGTAGTCACTTTAAAGGCATATGTCTACATTTTGACATTGGTGGCCCTTCTTACTGTAGTTAAATTAAGACAATGAGTCTTACTATACAGTGACAATGACAATTACCGAAACCGTTATTTAACCCCCGTTAGCGGATGGCTAAAACGAGCTACGACGAGTTCCTGAACAAGTTTCTTTATTTGTGACTTTCTTCCACATCCGTGTTCAGTACGATGCAAAGATGTACTACTGCTGTCTGCAATCATATGATACATCTGCCCTCTAGCGGCTAAAAACGGCAAAGTCTCGCTCCCTAAATGTTTGTCTTACAGATTATTGCACACGTTTTCGTGTAAGGACTCTATTCTATACTTGGCTGTCATCTTTAATACTGTAGTGTCCTAACATATGAACCTTTGAGTTCTTCGCGACAGAGTTAGGGGGTGTGCGAGATAAGAGAGGAAAGGAGTAAATTGTATCCAGTACGTTCTCCCAAGACGGAAGGCAGAATTCCGCGCTGACGACGAACAGCAGACGGTACAATGTTGAATGCTATCTACTATTTAGAGTTTAGGACGATGTTTATGGATAGGTAAATATCCACAACCATACTGTAAGCACCTGTTTCAGTTACAGATGTACAGACGTCTGCTCGCGTCGAGTATGCAAATGCAAGTAGTGGATACATAGTTTTTTTTTTTTTTTTTTTTTTGTAAAAATAAATAAATAACAATACAGATGGGTGCATAATCTAATGTCACACTACCAAAACGTCCAGTACATTCTTGCAATTAGGCTTCCTCAAGGCCCAGGAAACTAGTGGAATCACAATGAAGAAATTATGGCACAATATTGTTTCTGTGTTTATTAATTGATTTTGTGTCTTATGTATGAAGGCTATACTTTTTATTAAGTCATTCTCGCTTTATACCATGAGCATTTTCTCACCGAAACGTTCGTGTACATAGTCCGAGTAATTATTTTATTTTCTTCAGTGCCTAGTGCGTAAAATGTAGCCGATTAAACACAGACATAAGCAAATAATCGTTTTTTTAACGAGGGTGGAATAAAATATTCGTGCATTATTTGCCACGCGACACATTTTAACACACCATCGCATACTGAGATATTGAGCGCACAGATAGAAACAGGTGATAGAAAACCGGCATGACTGTAGTCAGAGTACAAGAGCTCCCCCTAGTGAGTGCTAGAGATACAGCATTAAATGACTTGCCCTGTTGTATGTTTTGAAACTCATATTTTTAAACTTGTGTATCTTAAAAGGGGGTGTATGTAGAATCCAGGATCTCTGAAAAAAAGTGTCAGCGTTAATTCCTAACAGCTAGTATGTGTGCCTTTTTGAAAGTAATTATTGTATTGCAGTCGTGCATAAGCATGCCGATTGCCTACAGAAACTTCTTCAGTCATGTTTTTTGTTTGATCATTTGTTATTAGTCTCATCAGGGTTTCATAAACACAGAACATGTCCAGGAAAAAGAAAAGACTGAGCTCTCATGAATATTTCAATTTCTGTTTATTTATTTATTTCGTAAAGTAGGCAGTTCAGATATCATCATCAGACACACCAGGGCTCTAATGCACCTTTAGGAACTCCCAGCATGCAGTGCATTTCACAGAATCTCTTCCTAAATGTCTCTCATGATACTGGGCCTGGTCTGCCTCTCTAATCTATTTGATTTATACTGCGGCCATTGTGACAGGGTATGGCAGTAGCCACGCCCTATCCACATGATTAGTGAGCTTGTGTCTGTCTTGGACAAGCAAAGTAATTGAGTGGCCTGCCTGGGAATGCAGTCAATCAGTCAAGTAGCTATCAGGGAGAGGCACCCCTCAAAGAATAGACTGCGGAGTCTACCCAGAGATCAGGACAGAATCCGCTTTTTTGGAATATTCTATGATAGTAAGATTCTTTGTGACCTGCATGATTCTTTCAGTGGTGTATGTCTATATTGCATTTTTACCAAGATATATCAATCTATCCAAATTTCAATTTTAATTAATTAGTTGTTCAATTATTTTATTTATTCATTTATTTTTTTAATAATTATGATTATTATTTTAATTAATAATTAATTAATTAATAATGTCTATTATGAAATTTGAAATAACCAGGACCTTTTCAAGAGCATATTACAAAGTGGGACTACACCCTGGACAGAACACATATCTACCAAAGGACTCTCATGTGTACAGGAACATTTAGAGATATAATTTATCTAATTAAATTATACAGCAAAGGAAGCTGGAGACTATCCATCAAATAATGATGATATTGATTTGTGAATATGTTCAAGGTGATGATTCTTTAACCATGTTACATGGTGCAACTTTGCATCCAGATTGCAGACAAAACTGAACAGTGCAGTATAGTTAGCTAAATGTGGAAGGTAGTTCATTACAACTAGATTGCGATTACAATTACAACTAGACTGGCAAGAGAAGTAAAGGGATCTATGAGGAGTAGTTGAACAGGTATAAGAATAGCTACTTGCCCTGAAGAAGTCAAAGGTAGGCACTGGCACCATATTGTTCTGCGAGAAGGTGATGGTGTGGTCAATGGATCCTCTCAGGCCTTGTTCACACACCTCTTTTGGCTTTACAACCACGGTGACAACGTTGTTGGAGTGAGGCTGGATGTAAGTGTGTTACCAGTTTGTACAAGAAGAAGAACTCACTCTTATTTCATTCCCTAGAGTTTTATTAACTTGAGAGTTGATTCTAAAGCCTCTGCACTTGCCACGATTTCCATTGTGGTTGTTGCTACCACCTGTAACTGTACTCTGTGTGAACATGACCGTACTAAGACCAGAAAAGTGGACTCCTGACTGGATTTAGGAGCAGTGCGAATGGGGTTTAAGTTTCTTAGCTGTTGGTGCAGGAGTCCTTGTGAAGGTTTTCAGGAGGATGGTCTGATCTTGGGCTGCCAAAGTACTTAGCCAAGAATACAGTAAGTCAGGCTTGAAGAGGTTGAGATTAGGCCTATTTAATTAGATGATCATCCAGGAGGATTTTTCAGTAAGGCACACTGATTTTAATAAAGATGCCTATGTATCAGAAGAATACAAACAGAGAAAGATTTCTACAGTAGTGGTACACAAGTGAAAGGAGAGAGAAGTTTCAAGAACCCTATAATGGGTGGAGCTAGCATGTGCAACCAATGACTTGCACCTCTGAGTTTTTTGATTGGTTCATATAATTAAGAAGCTGGTAGCTCCATATGGATAGCTTCACCCATTATGGGATTCATAATCCTTAACTCTTCCACCACAATACAAAACCCATGACAGGTTGTGCAGGGTTGTTTGAAATGTAAGGCCAAGGACCGAACCTTGCGGGATATCTCTCTCACAGAACAGAGACCAAAAGGGTAAAAATCAGCTCTGGCCAATGTCTTAGATCCTTAACTGTACACAACTGAGGAATCACTGACTTTGATGACATGGCAGAAATCAGCTGACTGAATAACTGCTTTATTCTCATTTGTCTTTTCTAATGTTTGCTGGAGTATCCAATCAATTCCCCCACTTTCAACAAGCCATTTATGGTAGTGGAACTGTAGTTGTTAAGTTTTTTTTTTTCTTATCATTTCTCTTTGAAAGTAAAAGAAAATGACATGCAAATTACTCAGCCTATTGATACTCACCACACTTCATTTTCCAAATATTACACTGTTGTGGGACTAGTTATTCGCCGTGTAGTGGTTTTCAGAAACATTCCAAATGTTTAGCCCAGTTAATTCTGTTGTTAAAAGTATGACCTTACCTGTTTTATGGACAGACACTTAATTAAACAAACTGAACATAAAAGACTGTGGGACAATAACCATGGAGTGTTTTAGGATGCATTATCACTTAGGATGTAAAATGAAAGGACCCCATTTACACAGTGGACAGAATAATGCGCACATGCCATTTTTTTTTCCATATTTGGAGAAAAGAATACCCTTTGCATTTTCCTGGCTCTACGCTAAAAAAAAACTATGAGTAGGTGTTGATTTTAATTAAGGGGGTTTGGTTCCAGTCACTAAAAGGTTTAAGTGCTGATATGACAATAAGCAGGCCAAAGAAACGCTCCTCCGCCGTATCCACAAGGGAGTTAACGGCATGTTTGCTGCAGGAATAATAACAAACGCGGGAACAATTCATCACTCATCACCGTTATATGAAATTTTAATTGATTACAGCAGTGAATACAAGGACATCGCTTCAGCAGATTCTTGCCAAGCGAGCAAAGATCAGTAGGACAGCAAAGTGTGGGTAGTTTCAAAAGTTATGAAGGAAGAAGCTGGAATTTTCTTTGTTTTGCTTACACCCTCAGATAATAAAAGATACTAAGGGTGGCTCTTTGAGAGAATACAACCCAGAGAGAGTATTTGAATGGACTTACTAAGCATTAATAAATGTTCTTATTTGATAATCATTGACTTGGTATGTGCATGGTTCGTTCAACTAAGCAGTTTCCCCGGGATCCATTTTCAAATTCTCTCCAGCAAACTCGAAACTAATTTCAAGCTCCAATTAAGGATACCAGATAAATAAGAATTTAAAATGTGAAGAAATGATACATTTTCAGAAATCTTGACATCATAAAACAAATCTAATATTTGATTGTAAGCAAATTGGTATTAAAGTAAAATCAGAGTATGACTGAAATAAAGCACAAAGCATTTTAGAAGTCAGGGATAACAACCACATGCCATTAAAGTAATTTCATAGTTTGTCTTAGTGTCGGCAAAAGACAGCCTTTTTTTAGTATACACAGATTTTGTTCTGGAAAAATGTAGTTGTGTAAAGTGTAATAGAAGAATGACTCATATTTATGAAAATTAATATTGTCAGTATTTGCTCAAGTAATTACTAATCTCATCATTTAATTGCACATTAAAAGAGAGATTACTTTTTCTACAACCAAAAATTAATTGAACTAATTGTGTAGTTTCAGGTACCTGCAGTCAGAACCTTTTTTTTCTCGTCTTTTTTGGGACTCTTAACTCCTGTACTTAAGATGCAGCACAGATCCTGTGAGTCACTTCCTGACCCTGCAAGAATAGTCCTCTTAACTTGGGGATGAATCACGATCCTATGTTCTGTGCCCAGAGTTTAGATTTAAATGATGTTTATTGCGCAAAAGAGGCAAAAATGTTATCATCTTTTTTATTCATCAATAAATGCAATATGGAACAAAATGGAGACAGGAAAAAAGATTATGAACAAAATAATAATCCCTCCAAGAAGGACAAGGCGCCACAAGTAATACTACATTACCGGACCAACAGCTATAAGGGTCTTAAATATGACTCAAGTGATTCCTCTCATTCCCCAGTGCTGAAAGCAATTACAGTGTATGCATTGATTTTCAGAGCTAAATCTATGACTGTCTCAGACTTATGGCACGGCTGTTCCTTGAATGGGGCAGTTCACCAAAGTCTACTTAACAGTATTTCACTCTCTGCATGCACTTTAAAGTGCTTTGAACCCAACTATCATCAGCCATATTTTTGGCAAATATCTTGAGATTTATAATTGCAGCAGATTTTGGAAATTGATTTTTCTTTTGTACTTTGGACCTTGAATCACATTTTGGTAAATGATCTTCTGTTGTACCTTGGCCCAGATTTAATCTAAGGACAGTTCACTGTGTCCTTAATGTTAAAGGTAACAAATGGGAGCAGGCACTGCATTTTATTTTAGTTTCTTGCATAATGTAAAATAAATGAAGCTTTGTAAGTAAAACTGTAACCTATGTGTAAGTAGTACAAAGTTTGCTTAACAATAGTACATTGGACTGAATTTTGGCCTTTGTTAAAATATATGATATGAATATGGGATATATATATATATATAGGATATGAATCTTGAATGTGCAATTCAATCCAAGTGTTGCAGGAAGGTTAGAAGCTTGGCAACAAAACTCTTCCTGAACCTGAATAGAAAATAAATCTTCTGTAAAAAGGGGCTCATGTCTTCGTGGATGTAAATAATATATGATCCGTCAGCAAGGGCAACAAAGTATCCATCACATGCATAAACTAGTGGCAGGTTAAATAAATCCAAAAACAACAAAACATAAAATGTCCATTGAAGAAATTAACCACATGCTCAAACAGGAAGTCTACTTGGCCATGATTGCATCAAAATAAAAAGTGGAGAGTTTGAAGCAGTGTGATTTTTTCTCATAATTTAACAGAATTTTATATTTTGTTTCTGTTTTATTAAAAAAAGTATCTACATGTAGACAAAGTATATAAAGATATTTCTCTTTTTCACACCCTTGTGTTGGGCTGATAACTAGCCACTTTAAAAGGTTAAAAAAGTGAAGCACTGACAGTGAGCATGGCTTGAAAAAAAAAAAAAAAACTCATCTGAGCATTTTGCTCTCTTGCATGTACTATTGAGCACTACTGACTGCAGACTTACAGCCTCATAATGCCGTCTGATCTTCAGTCTGGATAGCAGGCATACTTCTGACAGTCAAGTTTCTGGCCATATTGCATGAAACACAATCATGTGTCTTCTCAACTTCTGACCTCTTTGACTGCAGTGTAATTAAATTATAGGAAATGCTGGCATGAAATTTGAGTGTTATGATACCCATTTGGCATTATGTTTATGTTCTGACCACCCTGTGAACCCTGCTAACTGCAGTTTTTACATAGTTAGATCACAAACCAACACTGTTTGAAAGAGGCTTAACACAGTGTAACTGGCAACTGGTTGACTATCCCCCAGGGTTTACAGAAACGTCCCCAGGAAGCATGATTTAACTAATAACAATTTTCTCTTGAAGATGTTGAACAAAGAACATATTTATTTTCTGTGGTGTTTATTCATATTGGAATACAAGTTATGATCCACACATCCCAATAGACCAAAAAGGTGAATGGTACAGTGTGGAAAGGCTATATTTGTAAAATTGACTTAATACAGAATGATACTAACATAGTGGGAGATGAAAAAATGATCTATACCCAATCTAATTACATTTTCCACTATATTTTATGTAGAAATGATCTATGGTCATACATGCATACATACATTTGTTTGTATGTATAAATTATGTTTAAATCTCATTGGACTTTGTTTTCAGAAAATGACATTGGAATGGGCTACAGGACAAAGATGTCCAACAGGAAATGATGTTAAAAAATATGTTGTCCTGGTGGAGAGTATATATAAATATTATAGTGGAAGTTGCCCTGGCAAGTGTGAAATATTAATCGTACAATTGTGTTCCACATGCGCACAATGGCTCATATTCGCATAGTGCTTAACATGTCAGTTAAACTGACCACCCCTTGTAATTTGAACTGACTGCCCACGCACATAATTTACTCAAAGGTGTATTCCATGCGTGCTACAACTACAATAGGTATAAAGTATATAACCACTGTACACTAATCAGCTACGCTTGACATTTTATTCACATTATTCTGTTTTGTTGTCTTTAATTTTGCCCATTTTCAACCTATTTAATTCCATCAGAAAATATGCCATTGCCAAAAAAGTAACATAAAACATTGAGCTTAATTTCAAAGTAGACCTTTCTTAGCACATGATGCCATAACTGCATCATTGGTTATAGAGGTCTTGTGCACAGGTAACACAAGTCTGGTGTTCCAAAAAGTTTCCCTGGATAAAATATCACCACAGAGTGTGCATTGCAGATTTGAGCTCATCTATCATTAGCACAGCTATACGTTTCCCTGGAGGCTGCAGCAGTGACTTCACCCATTATCGCGGGCCAAACTGTGCATTCTTTCCTATATCTGATGAAGAGTTTCTCAGAAGGTCATTTGCCACTAAACGTCATGAGTAAGAACCCCTGGTTCGTTTTTTGATTTGAATAAATTTGCATTCACAAACCTGCAACTCAAACTGCATGTAATGATTAGAGTGGAGCTAATAACAGCCCACTTGCTTTTACATGTTCATAAGCATGTATCTTCAATGTAAATATTTAGATTAAAGAATGGCAGGGACAGAACGTTGACTGTGAGAAGCCAATGCCTCACTGCCACTATAAATAAACCATTTCTGGTGCATCTTCAGTGCACAGAAAAATACACTATAGAAAGAGGCAATTTCCTGGTCTAAAAGTTAGACAGAGTTATTTATTTCTTATTAATACTTGATGTTCAACACTTCTTTCCATTCAAACTTTGTGAAGGTATGTCTTTACATATACATTTGTATTCTTTAAAAATAAGATGAATCTGGATGCTTGAAATATATATATATATATATATATATATATAC
Source organism: Megalops cyprinoides (assembly GCF_013368585.1). NCBI lineage: Eukaryota > Metazoa > Chordata > Actinopteri > Elopiformes > Megalopidae > Megalops > Megalops cyprinoides. The sequence goes on from NC_050604.1 coordinate 13,139,626, forward strand.
ATATATATATATATATTTATCTTTCATATGACCAACAGCTATGTCTACATACTGGGATGCACAAGCAGAATAATTAGGAGAAGCAGGACAGAGATAATTTTAATGAAATGTATAACAAATAAAAAAAGAGAAAGAATGCAATTTTATTAAATTCAGCATATGTGCCCCCAGCTTCCTTTGAAAGAAAATCTCAGAGGGTTCCTTTTTCCTCTGCACCACAATGATACCCTGTATTTTACTTCATCTAATAAGGTCAAGAAATAGTACCATATTTACACATTTGGTATTTTCAGATTTATGCATATCTGCTCTAATTCTCAGGATACCTTAAACATGAGCTTTGACATTCAAAGGAATTAAAATATAACTGTGGCATAACATGTTGACGTTAAGTCATAGATGCAGACTTCAAAAGTATGCAGATGAATTCTTTGTGGAACAATCAGTTGTAACTTCAGACTAGAATTTCAATATTTATAGTCACCACAGAAGTTATGATGGTAACAAGCCAAGAAGCAAGATGTAAATTCCTGAATAGTTATTCCTGAATAGCAGGTGTTTGACACCTGAAACAACACTGGATCAAAATTCCTGTCCAATCACATCCTTCCAATGAAGCAATTAGGAGCGAATTTAAAATACGTAAAATACGGTCCAGAAACATGTGGTTCTCCAGTGCACACCACCACTGTAAAATATTACTATTTACAAGCAAATGTGGAGGGTAATGAATATTTTATTGTAAAACTGTCAGTAGACTCTCAGGAATTGACATATTCGAATTATCAGATGAAAATATGGTTCCTGGAGAAGTCTGGGCAAGTTCTTGTCATGCTAGAAACTGAAAACACAATGCATTTTCACAAGAAAGCATGGATATTCCAGTCCTGATGGAATTTTATTTTTGTCATGTAATTATTAGATGACATGTCATGCTGTCCAAAAATTAAGTCACCAAGGGGGCTCCATTATTGTTGTTCGTAATGCCCCCTTCCTGATTGAAAAATCTGTGCATTCCTATAATGTGTAAAACAAGTGGTTTTTACATGAAGTGAAATGATTTGCACGTTGAAAGGTTGAACATCTTTGTCATTTTGTCTTCAGTATTTCAGCGAATCAGCACTGCTGTGGTTTCAATGTGCATTCAAACGCTACAAAACACTTTTGAGCAAAGAGAATGTCAAGGAATTTGTGATGAAGAAAAGGGCAAATGCAGCATCAAACATTCCCCAAACAACAAGTACCACTGAGATCTGTTTTGGCTAAGGTCATGTGACTAGGAGACCAAGATGGCTGCCCAAAAGTAAGGCTGTGATTATTCTTTCACTCCTTTTTTGGTGATTATTGTTGTCAGAAAGACGTTATGATATGGTGGGTGTTCAGAAGAACTTGAGTTTATCCTCCACTGCTTTTCCAAGCAAGATAAAAACTGAAGGGATTTGATTCTCCATACTTGGCTAAAATGGCCAACCTGATACAACAAACAATGAGATCAGAGATTGCAATGCTGTCCTCTCAAATTTCAAAGTCTGAATATCCAACAAGAAATGATGTTTCAAAGAATTTCTAAATTGGAATGTATCTCCAGTGAGCAACAGGAACAAAAGCATAATGCTAAACGTGTATGCAACAAGATTATAATGTTTAGAGTAAAGAGTTACTGAACTTGACAACAAGTCTAAATGAAACAATATTAGGATTATGGGTCTACTGGAGGAGTCAGGGAAAGATGACCCAATCAGATTTTGAACAAGATGATCCTCAGATGGTTCCCAAATGTTGCACAATATGACATACCTGTTGAGCAGGCTCACTGCATTTATGGAAGCTGATCAATGACAGGCTGTGAGAACCCTGTCGGTTCTGGTTTTCAAGTTTTGGTACACACAGACTGCTTCCGCTGGCGGAATAAAGAGCACTCCACTCGGCGATCTCTGTTCGCCTTGTCATCCCTCTTTGAAAGAGCCCATCTTCTAGATCACATCTATTCTCTACTCTGCCCACCCCCCCCCCCCCCCCGGGGGTGCAATGAGTTCCCCACAACAGTCAGAACTGCTGAATCACTATCTCCTCTACCGCCACAGACAGAAAACTCATCTGTTCAAAATGCACCTTGGATCAAGTAGCACTGAAATGTAAACGGTCACGCTATATCCTCAAACACATTTGATATATTATCAAACTTCACAGCACCTACTATGGCACTTAACAGAATATGACATGTATTGTGTAATGACTCCTACTATCAGACTGAGACACCTAGATTAGTATATCACCTCTGCTCTTAGCCTAACCTTCATATGCACTTTTGTAAGTCACTCTGGATAAGAGTGCCTGCCAAATGATTAAATGTAAATGTAGAAATGATTCATAATTAGATTCATAATTAGAACCCTTTAGAACCTGAAAGCCACAATTTGCAGTCATATGAGCTTACCAACTTTTTCCATCAAATAACTTGGTCATTTTGAAGCATAGAAACTTCCTGTTTGTTTTGCTGAATACAAGAGGGTTATAAGTCATCAGTAAACATGAGCTACAATAGCAGTGGAAGTCTGCCTATATTTTTACATCACCTGGGCTAATGGTTCTCTTGTTTACTTCAAAAAAGAACTCTATGGCATTTCCTTTAAATATCTTGGTTCTTTCAGGACAAAGATTTTTTTTGCTTTGTACCAAAAGGATGGTCAATCAGATATGTGTAAACAAGTCTGTATAGCACAAAAAAGTAATCTCTGCTTATTGATAGCTGCTGTGTATTCAGATGCATGTCTCTTTCTACTCATCTGAACATTCAGACAACAAGACCAGATTTGATAATGATTTATTTCTATTTTTTTAATCAGTAATATGACTGAAATGTGAACTGATTGAAATCAAATAGACGCAGTAATCAACCACTTAAACCCTGTATAGTTATATATTGTAGCTTTGTATTAATTTTACATAATTTATGTAAACAGTTATTTATTGCTATGATTTTTAGCTGTTTTGCATTCATTTTATCAGTATGTACATATTTATTGTTTGCAGTAACTTTCAACCTTCTGAGTATATTTTCACCTGGCACTTTTACATATTTTAAAGCAAAGGAGTGCCCATCAGACATGGTTTTTGTAAGCATTCAGTCCAGACAATCTATATTAAGAGCCTCTGCAGAAATAACTGAGCTGACACATTTGCTTTTGGAGTAGAATTCAAGTAAATACTTTTTTTTTTCAATAAGCAAAAATAATGTTGCCTCATATGAAAGAGCATATCAAACTCCTCATATCATGGTCAGGGCATTTTGCATTAGCAAAATTAGTTCTGAACTAAATAACATATGGTATGTGGCATGCGGATATGTGGATGGTGATACAGATGCCAGGTTTTATCTGCCTAAAACCTAGGGGAGTCCAAAACTTCAAAAAAAAAAAACAAGGCTGGGTTCATAGGATGTATTTATTTATGTATTTATTTCCAAGTTGTAACTCTACTGATTAGATCAGTTACTTCATGTTTAATTGCTTGCTGCAAATTGATTTGCGCTTATCTATTTCAACTCTGAAAGAACTACATGATAGCAATATAATTTCCAGACTGACAACATTTCAAAAAAATGTTCAAACACTTGGGATTAAGAATTAGGAATTAGGAATTAGGAAATTTAAATTTAAAGACCACCTTCGAGAGGTATTTTTAGGAACATACTGTGGTCCCACTGGATTCTGTTTAACCGGGACCGAAGTTAATATAAGTCAGAAGTGCATGGGTAAATTACACTTATGCAAGAACAAAACCACAGTGTGCTTCTCAATTTATCACAAAATGTGGAAAAAAAATAATTGTCTGTTCTCAGCAATTTTGCAAATGCTGCAAGGAATGCATTGTTCCATTAGTAAGTACTTACAGTACCTTGGCAAGCTGAGAACGAGGAGCCTGTTAATTAACAACGTTTAAATTTAGTAAAGGTGTTTCATGAATGCTTCCTGCCTGGCATAACCAAACAAAGTGTGTGTCAGAAAGGCAAAGACCCAGAAGGGAAGCGATTTCGCCTTTACCATACGGACAACTAATTGGTCAATGGTCATGCATACATTCATGTACCCCTGAACAATCAACTGAAATATTCTTACCTCTTAAACTGCAGTCATCTCAAGATCCAGTGACTGGATATTTAGGAGGAATTTCATGTAAAAGAAAACATTTAATACTGTGACAGTAATGCAATCTGCTTTCCATTCAGTTGATGTCGTGTGCATATTTGTCTCTTTGACAGAATCTGTCAGTAAATCAATTTGATGTGAACAAATATCCAATCAAGAAGCAAATGAGGTAATAAAGCATATTAATTGTTTCCGACTGGACATATTGAGAAATTCGAGAGATGTGAAGAGTAGCCAGCATGTTGGTTCTGCTTGCCTGACTTGTGTCTGTAGAGCCAGGTACTACCTTGTCACTCAAGCATTTTTGTCTTGCATAGTTTGTATTTGGGTCATTGTGCAGTAGAGCCTATGTGATAGTCAGACCTTCCTTCTCAGTTGTGGAGGTTTCAGCTTCTTATCTTACCAAATGTATGACTGCATTATAGGAAATGTTTCTCCTCACTTTCCTCGCCTCAAAACAGAACAGTTCCAATCACTACGGCATCTGTGACACATCTTTGTGAAATCCAGGCCCTTCAGGACTGAGGGAGAGCATACAAGGTCGCAATATAGACCCTCTCGGTTTTCAGTCTTTTCCGCTGGGTTTCTTGCTGTCTTGGATAAGGACAAAATGGAGCAAAGAACTGTGATATGAAGCAGTAGAACGACACTACAAGGTCTAAGAATGATATTACTTGATACTTACTTGATTTGTCAGGGGTTATGCACTGTTTCAGATGGCCTCCAAATTATCCAATTTTGGACTGACCCCTCTCCCTAGGCATTAGCTGAGGTATGTTAGCTCATTCTTTTCCTACTTGTATTACTGAGAGTTGAGTTAATCCAGCTGTATGAGTCTTCCCGTGTTGTGAGAAATAGATTATGTCATATAAATATGCCTCATATAATCCAAACCATGCAGGTGCTGTGTGTAGACCAGAAGGCATATCTGTAAGCTAGAAAAGCCCAAGTGACATGCAGATAATGGTATAGTCCTTAAAGATGTATAGATACAATTTGCAGAAACTTAGTGCTGTGATGGAGAGTGCATTCCCCTCAGCAGATCATTCATGTATTTCCTTGGGTATGCATTGAAGCAGGTGGCAGTATTTACTATTTCAAAGTGAATGCACATGTGTGTGGAACCATCTTGGACATTCTGACTATTGGGCTGGACCTCTCAATGTCCAAGAGCCCATTAACCCCCCCAGGTCAACCTTTGTGCCAATTGTTCTTTTCAGAGAACTGATCAGGCTCTGCAATTCTGCAAGACCTCTGATGAATAGGAGTGGAATCCTTCAAGTGAACAGAATGGCTGAGTACACTCCTCTTCCCTGGTCCCTGGTGAGAAAAAGCTGGATAGTCAGCAAAAAAAAAAATGTATGAGGTCCCACTCTTGGCCCTCCCACAGATGATACAACTCAGCAGCATCAGTACTCTGTCAGTGAGCATCATTTAATGTCTGTGTGTGTGCTTGGGCATGTACATTTAACTCACAACAGTGCACTCTCCTGGTAGCATTAGCATTCAGAGTATTTTAAGTCATATTTCCTCACAGCCACTGCTAAAGCAATATCTGTACTACTTTCCTCAATGCAAATACTGAAAACAATGTTAGTTTCAAAGTGGATCATTTGTCCTCTTTTTGGCAAAGTGACCTCCCTTGGTGTTGCCTCATACAATAGTTGATAAAGCCAGGCAAATTTAGTTAGGTATTTGTATTTCCCACATAACGCAAGCTGGTTGCCTTCTCAATCCTGCCTGCCAGTCACGTTTATGTTCTGAAACAGTTCACTGATCAGTAATTTATTTCCAGACCTCTGCATTATAAACATTAATAATAGGTTATATGCAGAGCCTGGATCTGCATGTGAAGGATATTTTATATAAATTGCATCATAAAAAAATATATCAGAAAAATAGAAAGAACATTACAGAATTTACAAACACACCTACTATATGTTAATCATTTTGTTATTCCGTATTCTGTAAACTGGTTTACCTCAGTCAACGTGCTCCATAAGGTCACTTCATTTTCAGAAAGCTTGTTACCAGAAATATAAATAACAAAGCACACATGAAGATGCATATCAAGGCTTAAAAATTCAATTACCCACTCTCCTTAAGAAATAATATAAAATGTGCCTCAAACATTAAATAGTTATTTAATAAACTTGTATTGGAGATATGTTGAGTAAGATGTATTAACAATCAAGTTTCACCTAGAGATAGAGCTTTAATAACCACTTCCAACTGTTTATGTCATTAGCACATTTTTCCGAAGTCTTCATTATTTCTGCTGTCTTTTATTATCTCACTGTGTCTCTTTCTCTCTTTGTCAGGGTGTGTGCATATGCATGTGTATTAGGAAATAAAATAGCTGTTCTCTGTAGCTGTTCCTAACATCACAGTCAAAAAACTGCATGATTTCAAATGAGAAAGACAGTTGAATTTCAGTGTCAGACCTGATATATAGTATGACTACATGTTTACTAGCTTTCTTTTGTCCTCTTCCAAATGATGTAATTTACATGGATGGTTTTATCAGACAAATTGCAGCTTGCATTATGTCATAGCCGTGAGAGTGACATATCTATTGAGGGGGAAAAATGGGATTTTAATTCAGGAAAAATATAAGTAGGAAAATGGTGCACAATTCCAAAATTTTAATCCTGTTCATACTTTATTTAAACTTGTTGAATGTAATATGCCATGCCCAAGTCTTTTCTACTTTTACCCTTCAAATTGGGATAGTTTTTTGAATGTAATTAATAATTTTGTGTGCTTGGGTCAAGCTAATTACATATTCTGTGTCACATATGCCACCCCACTGAGTATTGCCTTTGCCAACAGTATTTTGCACCTGAGAGTTAATGAGCCTATAATTAGGAGCTGGCACAGAGAAGCATACATCTCCGTTTTTAGAAGTGGGATTACCATATGTTACTACAGTGATGTTGTACACATCTTAAGCAAAGGAAACAGAAACTTGGGTGCTTTCTCCTTGCTTAAATGATAATTAATTTGTGGATTATGTAGCAAAACCACAATTTGACATTATTCCAGGCTGGTACAGCCAAAGCTCTGGAGATAGCATTGGTACTTTGAAATTTTTGTACATGTGTAAAGGTTTCTGTGTTACATTGGTTTGAATTAATTGCAACAGTAAATATGGAAAGACTCATTGTACCAAGGATTGTATCAAATGTATTTTCTAAAATGAAAAAAATATATTTTTTTAATTATAAACACAGGTATAAAAACTCAAATGCAAATATAAAACATGTTCCATACAGACCAGTTTGCAATTAACTGCTCATTCAAACCATCAAACCATACATTGAGAGCTCGGTTGGAAAGAAATTAAGCATACACAGAGGGTGTATGGAAAATTCTGATAGGCACCCTACATTACCTGACAGAATATTGGTTTTGTCTGTTTAAAATGAAGCAGTAATGCTCTAGTCACAGTATTACCTGTCACACCCTAGAAGCACGTATTGTACTGTGATGTGATGCAAGACAAAAACATCTTTCCAAAAAGCACTTCCAACTAGTCTAAAGACAATTACCCCCATCCAACAGTCATGTGCTTAAAGCAATGAAATGTGTTTCTAAAAAAAGTTTACAGTTTGTTAAGTGCAAGAGTCAATTTTCTTTTCAAAACGGTCCATTTGATTCATTCTTGTTGAGCTGCCTCTGTTGACTTTGAGTAAAAAATAAGCGTGAACTCATTTTATCATCTCTTCCTTGCCTTCATCAGACCATGACGCAATAACTTGAGACTTGAGTTTTGAAATACATCAAGTATGGAGAATGTTCATTAAACTCCATGGAGGCTTTTGGCACAAAGCTACTCTTCTCCATCTCTAGGGGTGTAATTAAAGATGCAGGGAGAACCATCAGTCCAAACGACTCAGAACAAATACGGTTTCCCTTGTGGCAGTGGCAAAGTCATCCAAGTGACTGTAACAACCTCCCCCTAAATGAGATCAAGGAAAATTTCAGATCCCTGACATTGACTTCTCTATGGCTTACAAATTAAAGAGGGCACACAGACATGTCAGAACTCCTACTTAGAGATTAGCTGGTTATTAATTTACTTTTTCAAGGGAACAGTATGCATTTGCAAAGTTCATTTCCCTGGAAAGAGCCTGTTTTTATTTGCTCTAAAAAAACAATCCTTGAATAGTGCATGATGAATTGGAAATTGGAACAAATATCATGTCATATCTCATGTCATCATGTAATTACCTGGTAAACACAATACCTAATAATAACACGTAATGGCATATGTGCTTAGTGCTATACGAAAAGAAAAACATATATCGTTTCCTCCCTATATATGTCAATTATTGCAATTACACACTTAATATTACTGCTCACATACATTTAGTCTTACTGAAACTGCAGAGGAATAGCATTTTTGCAAGATTTTTTTTTGTTGGTATGATCCAATTTATTCTTAGCCTGCAGTTAGTATTTTGTACTAATTTGTTACCTGTGGTCTGTTGATTCATGGGGGAAGTGGTTGACCACTCTGGTGTAATTTTACATTTCTCTGTCAGATTTTTGGAGCTCACTTTTAAACAGTTTTCTTGAGTTCAGACCACAATTGTTTAAATGGAATGAGGACTGGAGGATGCCAGGCCAGAACATTTATTCTGTCTGCCTTTAAATATTTTTTCCACACTTCAGTGAGTGTTTTGGATTATCATTTGCTAGAATGTTATTTTTTAACCAATCTCAAGTTTAATAGCATAAGAAACCAGTTTCCCTTTTTTTAAGACAGAAATATCTTAGGACGTGTGTAAATCTATGTTTCCTTTGATTCTGAAAGGTGCAGTACGACGAGAACACTACATCAACCTCAAAGAAAAACAGATCCGCCTCCATATTTCAGAGGGGATAATGTTTTTTTCTTAATATGAACCTGACTTTATCAACACTAAATTTTAAAGCCTGACACAGTGTGACAACTCTGTACTGCCTTCTTTTGTGCTGTGACTTCTGAAGAGGCTCCTTCTTTGCAGTGCACACCAAATTCATACAGCCCACAAGATCCTGGTCCTCTCTGAGATGGCGCATAGGAATGACTGTGAGTATCCTGCACTTTTTTGAGAACTGTAATGGTTTCCCTTGGGTCTGACTTGGCCTTCCCAGTCACTTTTTGCACAGCAATTTATGGTAAAATCTCTTCTTGGGACAGTTGCAATCATCCCAGAAATTTAGCCTGTATGGAAAGTGAACGCTACTGTGGAAACACTAGAAAGTTCAATTTTTTTCTATTCATTTATTTATTTATTTGTTTGTTTATTGCTATCATCCAAATTGATGAGGTCCATAAAACTTTTAGTTGGGTATGATTTTTTTTTTTTTTTTTTTTTGGAGGGGATATGCTGGGTATAGATTTATTATCCCGTGCAGTGGGACAGAGTGGATTATTGAGGAAATATAAGGTTCTGATTATTACTTCATCTTAGTTAGTATTTTAGTTAGTATTTTAGTTAGTACATAAAACTAACTAAAGCTAAAATGTAACATTCATAAGCATTGCATAAACATTTATAAATACCTAGCTAGCTACAAGTTTGACATGAAATAATGAATACAACACCTTTCCACTGTATCTTGCTAACCTAACTATCCCCTTACCATTTCTCTGCTGTCTATAAAGTGTTATGGTTGAGTTGTTCTGGTTAATAGACACACTGTGATATTTTCTTACGTTCCCCTCTAATGAACTGCACTGGGATTAATCTTGCCCTGGAGAATCCAGAGCCAGGGACATTTCTAGCTATTGAAAAGATCCGGGGCTAAGTCAAGTTTGCCTGGGGTTTGTCTTTATTTTTTTTTTTGAGGGGAGATCGGCATCGGTAAGTTGGGGGAGGTTACCGCATATCTACCTTTATAATAAATAAATATTATCACACCTTCGGATGCTGCAAGTCAAGTTCCGCTCTGTTACACAGTCTGTCTGTTTTTTTTTTTTGCTATAAACACCTCCTTTTTCAGGGCAAAAACATTTGGGGCTAGGCTTAAAATATTTGGGGCTATAGCCCCCGAATGATCGGACCTAACGATGCCACTGTCCAGAGCACTATGGTACCTCCTGGATCCAATCAGCATTCGTCATTAAGTCTGATGTTTTTCAATATAGTTTGACATTTTTCATCCATTGATTCTGATGATCATTGAAATTACCAAAATGTCGTTGTGAAGGGAAAAAAGTTCAATTTCATTTTGATTTAGTGTTAAGGAGAAACACTGATTCCATCTGGGGGTATGCTTTTGTAGTATATGCATATGTGTAATTGTTAAGCCCAGATTTCCAAATGCAAGTAAAACTGACCATATACTGAGAGAAAGAATTAAACATTTTTCTCTTTATCTCAAAATTAATTCTCAGTCAATACTGAAAATGTCCCGAGGAGATGTATCGGTATGGATGTAGATTTAAAGATAGACAGAGGATAGAGGACAGATAGATGTTCTCAAGTAGCAATAGATATGGAGAAACAGGGTCATGTGCCACATATTAAATAGGATGGCAAGAAGGACCTTTTTGAAATGTAAGGCTGCTGGAGCCACATTGGTTGCACAGTACTATAAGTGTCTGAAGACAGACCTGACTGGAAGATGGCACTTCTTTCAAAGAGAGAGAGAAAAAAAAACAACAATCTACAAGGAAGCCTAAACACACAAAACAAAGGAACATTTCCCCATTTATGAATTTTTAATCTTACATGGCACCGCTGAGTTCTGAATGCTGACATATTAAATAGAGGATAATGTCTGAAAAGCAAATAAATAATGCATATGTAATGACAGATCCAATGTATTTCTACAACTCACAATGCTTGTACCACAATACATATTTATACGTGACAACACTTTGCAGTTTAATTCAGCACAAGACAACAAGTGTAGAACATGCATTTAAAACCTCACAAGTAGCATACTTAAATGCAAAACTCTGTGTGGAAATTCATACATAGGGATAAATTGCAGCATTTGGCAATTAATGTTTACTATCATGTCTAGTAAAATTCCTAACACCTATGTGCAGGTTTGTCTTTTCTGAGGAGAATTTTGGGAGAAAGAGCATGACCTTTCTTAGTAAACCAATCACCTTTAAACTCCTGGAGCAATGTCTGAGCAGCTCAGAGCGCTGGAGCTTATCCGAATTTCTATGGCCTGATCCCCATGACAGGATGGCAGTCTATCATGGCAGCATTGCAATCCATCTCTTTTAATGCTGAGTGCCAGGCAAGGAGGCAGTATCATTTTTAAGTCTTTGATGTGGTTTGACAGAGGATTGAACCCTCGTGCTTCTGGGGGTCAGGGCAGGCATAAAACCAAAAAAAGCACACAATTGTTTAAATCTTTACACTGAAAATTTATGCTGTGTTTTAATTTCTCATTGTAGACAAACAAGGACGCGAATGTCTGCAATCTGCCATATGGCTTGTCATCTAGACACAGACTTGATGCTGTCCTGGTCATGCCTTCTGATAAATTACAAGGGATGCACATCAGTGCAGTTCCCCAGGCGCGTCTAGGCAATTACACATGTGCAGAAAGGTCACGTGTCAAAAGCCATAGCTATCAAGTTTCAGTATTGTCAGGATTTCGGGACATCAAGGCTAAGTTTTATACCCGGTCTGACAATTTCAGATTAGTCACAATAACAGGTTTCCCGCTGATGCGGCAGCACTCAGAGCGCTGGTGGGTTACTGGCTGACTGGAAACGCAGGCGGCACAGTCTGACTGACAGAACAGAGGTGAGCCGCTAACTTTCATTTCTCGCCATACGCTTCCTGTTGTTCAGTTTCTCTACCGCTCGTCTTAGGGGTTTGTTCACACATCGTCAGGAACACTAAAGAGTAGGCAGCTTTTAAAGAGAAGGTAAGGGTGGCTTTGAAATAACGGAATCATGCCCATTTACTGTGAGTGTTGGGGGGGGGGGGGGGGGGGTGAAAGATGCATGCACTACGCTTGTAACATTGGTTGGTGGCTTAGTATATGAGGTACAGCATGGTACTGCCAAGCCCTCCCCTATGTGGATACAGAAGAGGAAGGAGGGCAGCACAATAAAAGACCAAAGACAGTAGCCCTACAAGATTAAAAATGACCTCTTGAAGAGTCACATAATGAAAAAAATGCCCCAGCTTCAGATGGCAGGAGCAAAGATAAACAGCTGATATAAAGTCATAGACACTGTTGAATTCTGCCCCATCACATCATTGAGCTGCTGTGGCATATTTAAATTTAAGACGGAGCTGTGCCTCTACCGGAATGATCCTGAACTAATTCTTTGAACTAATCAATCACGAGTTGAATAAATTGCAACACAATAGAGCTAGGTACATGTCAATTTAAATAGGATTCAGTTCATTCAGAATCGAAATGACTTATCCTGACCACTAAAACACTATTTCAAGCCAAATGCAATCTTCAGAAAAAAACTTACCAAGGGCAATGAAATTTCATTAAAGTGTGAGATGAGACTGTGCTGGAATGACACATTCTAACTGCTTCAGACTTACAATTATAGCATTTCTTTAATCTGCATTATTTTAAATGTTACCTATATATCCCAATCACCTGTGTGAGTGAAATTTCCACTGCAGGGTATTTGATGGCATATAATCTAATTTAGAAACAACTGAAAATGCAGGTGGTTACAAAAATAGTCACAGCCTGAAAAAAGCTTTAAGTTCCAATATAAACAAGACGAGGCCTAGTTCCAACCCTTATGACTTGGGTATTTCAATCTTGTTGTCTGAAAAAAAAAACATAAATTAACAAAAACATGAACTCCAACTGCATGCCATAATTTCTGCATATGATAATGAAATACTCGCTTATCTCTCAGATGCAGATTAAGCAGTGCTAGTCATAACTGACAGTAATATGGAATGGCAAAGACTATGGGAAAAATCTTGAATTATATCACAGCAAGGGCTAGGTATAACATTGTTGGTTAGGAGTGACAGTGTGTATTCATTGAATGTAAAAGATAAGTATAGTTTTCCTGCTGGTTTGCTGGCTTATGTATTAGTTTGTGCATATGCATGAATTTAATGGCATACATATTGACTTTCTGAGTTTCTTGGTAATGCAAGTTGTGGATTTTATAATGTTATAACTTTATAGCCTACTTTATGCACCGCATTGCAACGTGGACTATCTGTGCCATCCCACTCTTGCATGAAAGCAAACACATTCACACTCTTCTCACATCTCAAACTCACAGTGGGCTACTCAACATTTTCTAACAGGTATTGATGGTGATATACTGTTCCTGTCTCTCTGTCGCTGTCTCTTTCTCACTCCCTCTCTCTCCTTCTAAAGAGCTTGAAAGGAATCGAAAAGAAAGCTCTAATTAACAGACATGTTTCAAATGTTGTCATCATTAATGATGAAACCTTGTGACAGATTCTAATTTGTGTCAGCAGAAATGATTCACTTGTCATTCATTTGTGGGCTGCTAATGATTTTCCCCATAGTTAAACGTGTAAATAGAGCTGGGGTAATTTATTAGGTCGTGTTAATGTTCCTGGTTTCACTCAGGTCACCTGCTAGAATGTCTGGCTCAGCTGCTTTAATTTGCAGCTTTTGATATTCGTTTTCATTACATTTGTCTGATGCTTTTATTCTGAGCCATTTATTTTATCTCAAGTGACATATTCTAGAGGACATTGCTTTTAGCTGTGGTTTAGCTAGTGTGTTGCATGAGGTTGAATACGTTTAAGCACTTAGGCGGGAACTGACATTACGCATTTAAATCAATATGGCATTTAAGGCAGTATTATATTTCTGTTTGGGCTTCAAAAGGCAGTATTATAATTCAGTTTTGGCTTCATGGTTTTTGTGTCCACTGAATAAACTTCATATAATTGTTCCATTTTGGTTCTACAGAACCACCCAATGGTGGCTAATGCAGATTATTATGTCTCCAGACTTTGTAACAGCACAGATCTAAATTTCTTTATTGGAGCCATTAATTGGATGGGAAGCTGCATTTCAAGTCAACAGTAGATTGAAAAACATCTGTAAAACCTTCAGGACTGTGACCCTCCAAGGTAAGCCAGGAGTGGACAACACTGCAATAGACATTTTAGCTGACTTTTAATTTATGATGAACCGTGACTATCATAAACAGAGACACTTTCATCTGGCCTCCTTATGCGTATTTGAAACTCTTTGCATTGTCATAATGCATAAAGAACATACTCGCAAGTTTTACATAAAAATGACACAACAGGCCTGTGGAATATTCATTGGGCATTATTACATGCTTGGTAGCCCATATATCAGCATATACTGCAAAAGTCTGTTGGTTATTATTTACAATCTCTGTCAAGCATGTAATTATACATGATGAATACTTACCAAGATTTCCATGTTACTCTTACATAGTGTTTATGAATATGATATGCATGCATTATAAAGATACATTTAATCTGCATTATTAATTTTTACAATATTTGCAGACGTCACTTCTCTTTATTTCTGTAGGTCAAGCTGTGATTGCTCAGTTTTGTTTTGATTTGTTTTGAGTTAATATTTCACTAAGCGGTTAATTGAATACTGTTCTGGGTTTGATATTACTTGATAGATATCTGCTGTCCTGTTTTGTAAAAGTAAATTGGGTGCATTGTTGGGTGGGCATTTGTGCTTCAGGAAAGATACCTGTGAAGGTATTTTCATTGATTGCCCATTTAATTAGTAATACACACATTCAACATAAATGATAGTAATTGTTCCATTAAGTGATGTACACCATTAGAACAGCTGGTCCAAATGTGTTAATTGTTCCATATTAATAAACATGTTTAAAGAAGTTAAAAAACATCTTACCTGCATATTTTATGTTTGTGCTTCCAACCCCAACAACGTATTTCTTTCAAGTAGGACATAGCAGATAGAGATAAACTAGCAATAAGCATTAAATGCAGGTATTTAATTAAGACCTGAATCAGGCCTAATTAATTAAAAGCTGCAACCAAAACAAAATGCACAGTGTGTCACAAGGAGTATGGCTGGCAAATACTGACTGTTTTTGTATGTCTCACAGAAATCAAGCATTTGTTTTCTAGGTTCCTGAGTGAGACTTCCAGTGATGATAGTCAATATTATAATTATAGTTAGCTCTCCAGAGCCTGAACAGGTGTAACACACTCTAAAGAGCTGTCTGGAAAGTTTGAGTTGTTTGCCTGGCTTTGTTCTCTGTGCCTATTGAGGATGTCAGTCCCAATCTGATCATATTTAGTTCCAGATTCATGTTTACATTGTCTGTAGTGCAAAAAGAAATGACTGCTCTCTGCTCTTTTTTTACATTAGAGTTAAAAAAAGAAAAAAAAAACTCCTTTGTGACGCTGAGAGCTGAAAGAAAATATGCACATTCTTACCAAGGAATGTTGAAGATTTATATATTGACTCCACACTGATTTTAATTGCAGGCAATGGAATGTAAGCACAAATGCGTGTGTAAAATTACAGAGTAGGGTATAAAAGGATTATCTGCATGAATTAGAAAATCCTAGCCAATCCAAACTTCATTGGGCCAGTGGTGAACTCTAGAAAATGACATGTCTAGACATCAGTGACGCTAATCGAACTATGCTTTCATTTTACCGCTGTCCGCATTAATGTTTCTTAAATTTAAAATGGCTGCTATGACAAAGAGAACTACAGCACAATACTTTTTTTTTCATTATTTGCTTGTTTGGCTGACTCTGAACAGTAGACCTGAGATAACATTGATGTAAACCAGCTGTGTCAAGGGAATGCATGCTGCTAACTCACTGGGGGGTCTCCCTATTCTGGGTTTTCATCCAGTGGTTTTATGAGTATTTTTAAATAGAAAAGTCCAGATTCAATATAACCACAATATTCTTCATCTATACTTATGATTTCTTTTTTTAAGATAGTCCTGCTTTTTTACAAATATTGTGTTCAGACACTGCTGGAATTAGGAAAACATATTGTGAAAGAACTTTAAAAAAAAAATGAATGCAATACATAAATGCTTATTCTGTCAAGGACAAAGAACACTGTGGTGGGGCTGAATAGGGACCAAGTTCCTAAAAACAAGCATGACACTTGTCCTCTCATAAGAACCCATTTGGGAGTAGAACAGTGCACAATTGTCATTGCATTCCAGCTTAACTTCAGATGTGCATTTTTCAGTCAGTTGAGATAAGGAGAGAGAATTCTTTAAGAAGAAAACAATTCAGTTTCATTCATACAGTCTCTCATTTTTGTTTTTTTTATTTTAAAAAACATTCTACAAAAGAATATGTTGCAGATTATTTAAGGTCAATGAACATCTCTTAAGACTTTGCATAGATTATTACATAAAACATCTGTTTCACCTGACAGGTGAAGAGATGCTTTTATCACACATCTGTTGGTATCACGCCACCACCTGCTCCATTTTTCATCTGTCGTCTCTTGTTTTGAATCATTCAGACTGCATCAGCATCAAACTCCCTTTTTAATTGTGTAGTGGAAAGTGGTCCGTGAAAACAAAGAGGAAAAAAACACCTTCTCGCGGAAAGCGTGTGGATATATTCTCTTTCATGACTATATAAATCTATACAGCGGTAGTCAAATGGCAGTCAGATTTCCTGTTGCATACACGGTTTGCGTTTTTTTCTATATAGTGTTATTTAAATTGTGGCTCTGATAGTGTGTCATTGCTTTGCTTAAAAATGATCACCTAACATACATGTGCAATTAGAGCCTGTCTCAAAACATCTGGAAGCAAATTAATTGGAATGTGTTTACTTACCTGTGCCAAACACCAACTCATTAGCTCTTAAACAGACAGATAAATACATGTGGAGGAAACAAAGTAGATGAATGTGACATCACAGTGAGGACACGAGAAGGGTTGCATTTATCTTCTCAGCGTGCTGAGTGCTCTGGTCATGAACGGACAGTTCAGCTGAGAACTCTTTGCAGTGTTTTGCTGCACATTTAAAATCAAATGGCATGAACTATTTGAACAAACATTAATTTATAATAATATTTTAATCCAAATAAGATGTGTACATACACCCATGTATCATAGTTCTTGGTTATGTATAGGACTATTGTATAGCAGTGTATGGCTAGTGTACATTTATAGCTATGTTGCATTTCAGTTTAATCTGTAGGAACTTTACTGTCTGCGGCAGGGTATTGTACATTCCATTTATATGGCTTGGTTTTGGTTTCAGTCATTTGCAATGCTTGTTATATAACATGTGAAACTGGAAAATGTGTGATTTAGAAAGTAAACAATTAACAGGGACAGCTTGCTCATGTAGCCAACATATATTTCTGACAATGGTACCAAATCACAAAAATTCAGTTTTAAGTTTTTTACAGCTATTAAGAACAGTGAACTGCTGCAGTAGGGACATACATTCCAGTCCTCATGGTGTGATGGTTTAAATTTCAAATTATGGCAAATTAATGAGATACAGCTAAGATAACCATTCTAACTATGCTACAATTACTTTTTTCTCTGATATTTAGCAACATGTAGCTTTTCAACAAGCAGCAGATTGGTTCACCTAAAGATTTTACACTAAGTGAAGAATAACATTGTCAGTTCAAAACAGTGGAATGTTAATAAAGCTGTTTCATGAATTAATCTGTGAGAAATTATGATCCTAAATGCACAATATGAAACAATTCCCATCAATTTCCTGCTAACCGGTGTATTCACATCTCTGCAATGAAAATGTTTGCATTCTTATAAGGACTCAGTGTGCACATACCGCAGTTCCTCTATGCCCTTGCCTGAAAGCAAAGATCCTATCCTTACAACATTGAGTGCACCAGCACATCACAAAATAAAATGCACTCTTCTGCCGTGTAGACATATTGCTCGCTAAATCAAAATGAGTGATTCATTAATACCGAGATGACAACACATTGCAAGCTCAAAAGCTTGCCAGCTAGCTAACGACTTACAACTACAAAAGAAACAGCATAGTTCACTTGAAAGAGGAAAGCATTCCTTTGTTGCAATTGTAGAATTCCAAAGAGACCTACTGAATTTCAGGCTATTTTATCCACAGATCAGAGAAACGGTAACCCTCAGCATAGAAGGCTTTAAAGGAGAAAGTCTCTTCTGTTCTTATTACCACAATGCAGTAATATTGCACATATACAGTACATCTGTCACCAAGTGATGGGTTCACAAAATGTCAGTTATCCCCCAAGTCTCTTCCATATAAATAATTGTTACGTCCAACTTAAAACTTTGCCTTGGATTTATTTTCTCAGAAAACTGTCCTTGATGTCTTTAAACGCAATACTCATTAAATTCTGTGAAGTTCAGCACTTATGCAGTTGACATACTATTAGCATGCAGGATGCAGTGATTTAGCATGGATGTCTGAGGGGTGGGAGGGGTGGCAAGATAAGGTTAGCAGCAAGTTATCTTGAAGGAATATGACAGACTCTGATTACCCAAAGGGTCCATTCCCGCTCTGTGACAGCTCTTGACGTAAGTTTCAGCTGTTGCCCAGGGCATAGGAGGATATGTTCAGAGATGGTCACAGTGAATCCAGAGTGTCCTACCTGTATGTCATGTACTACAGTGTTTAATAATCTCTTTTGCAGTGGGAGTAGCATTGCATCTAAGCTAAAGGACTTCATTAGAGGTGCTGTGGAGTCTGTCGTTAGATCTCATCCTCAGATGCCATTGTCTGAGGACTGCAGTGTATATTATTAATCTCTTCCAGAGAGAGGCTTGAAACAGAAAGCATTTCCTACCAGCTACTGTCTCACAGTTTTTAAATATATTGTCAATATTGCCCACAGCTGGGTTTGAATTAACCCTTTAACTAAATAATCAAACATTAACTCACTAACCAATGCCCTGTATGTGTACATTTTGTCTTCACTATTGTTTTGAGTTTTCATTGTTTGCAGTTAAGTGTAAGAAATGTTTGAACGGTATTATTCATATACCATTTTCCTGTCCAGACTCCTCCAAATTTTCAGAAAACTCTCCCAACCGCCTCCCATACACTATTGTGTATTATTCCCACGGCCTCATAACTAGTCTAACTGAACCTTATAGCCTTGACATACACATGAACATCAATGGGGATGAAGGTTGAATTCATTGTTATTCATGTTCATATTCATTCTTCTCAAATTAGTACCCAGTTAGGCCTATGAAATTCTCCCAGGTCACATCAATAACACTCCTGTGGTGTGATTCTCCCACCATCTCTGTTCTGTATAAGCATGTTCTGTGTGCGGTTAAAATTTTAAAAAGGTGACTACGTCCTTGAATCATGCTATTATAGCAGTGAATAGGTTCTTGGTGATGCATTTGATTTTACTGACTTAATAAATAAATAAATAAATAAACAAACAAACACTGGATTTATGTTGTCAGCACCAAAAATGTATGCCCACACAAATACATCACTATCATATCAAACCAAAGCATTGATATTTAAATAAAATTACATCATGTTACTGTCCATGCAATGTTATCATAGCCATCAAATGACAATGTACGAGTTGTCACGAGTTTATCAATGAATCAAATTCTGTTTGTTTTGGCCCAATTTTACAATTGAATCATCACCAAGCTCTGAACACGGTGCTTTCAGCTCACACTTTCAACTGTACTTTTTTCCTATCATAATTTTCACTGTTTGCTGGGCTCCTGAGCCTGTAATAAAAGGCAGCTTTACAGTGAGATTATACTGACAGGGTTGATGCTTCACATAGGCTTTGCAACCTAAGTCTCGGGGATCAAAATGTAATGCTTCAACAGGATTTGGTGACATCCGGAGAACATACCAGGTTAGCCTATCTGAAATATTTCTCTGTAATGAGCAGAAAGGCCCCCCACTCATTATTGGAGTCACTACATAACTTGCCTAGAAGTTGAACATTTGGAAATGTGAATATCTTGCACAGAAAGAGGAAAAAAGTATTTTTGAATGAATGTGTCAGTATGTTTAGATAATAACCACAACAACAACAATGCTAATACCAATACTATATTATTACTACTATTACTAATACTCATAATAATCTTTAACTGATGACTAATTTGTGTAACGTGATACTTATTCAAGTGTATTTCAGTAAACTGTCATGTTCCAGGGTACAGCAACAATGTGCTATCCAAGATTTAAACCCTTATATTGAAGTCATGTGACAAAATATAATGACCAATTGTTTTGTGCTATCCCTTGCTGTGCAGAACAAATATGTGATTATAGGTGCATTGAGCAAGGTCTCAGTGTTATCTAATGGTGACGCCATGCAGGAAGACAGTTGAATTCAGTCAAAGCTGTGATTAGAGAAATATAATATATGCCCAATTGTGTGTGAGCAGGACATGTTTCAGGAAAAGGGGAAAAAAGACATAGCAGATCTAGCATACAGTTATCTAGCGTACAGTTCAAAACTGTTATAGCCTCAGTTCCCTTTGGTTCTAAATCCCTTACTAATTAGGCACTAATACATTCTTTGTTGATGTGTTATATGTTAAACCTAAAATAAAGTGAAATTCAAAGTACAAAATGCACTGAAGTATTTAATTATACACAAACACTGCCCAACCCCTGACCACAAGTGGGCGTACAGCAGTTCAGCTCGGAGTCTTGAGATGGTGAGAATCTGTTCAGATTTTCAAGATTGCTCCCAGGACAACTTTGGCTGTCTACAGCATGAAAGCTACATCATCAGCGAGGGTTACAAATAATTACATTTTACCCACTCCCATGTGTGACAAATTAATCATTTTTTTCTCTCTCTCTCTAAAGACACAACTCAATTAATTAAGACTAAGGACATAGCAAAGCCTAGAAGAAAAGAAAAAATGTGAGCTAAATGTTTAATTGCTAATTGGGGGAGTATAAAGTTGGGCCTGTTCAGACTTCTCTGTATTTAGTGCCAAAGTGGGCTGTGTAGTCTTTAATTTTGGTACAAAGGGGGGAAATAGCTTGTGACTCCCTAGAAATTATTTGATTAATTGAAGTATCTACAATTTAGACATTTTGGTTGTGACTGATGTTTTGGCTATTGTACAAATGCTTGCCTCTCAATGATTTAATTAAACATGTGGAATGTTCCCTGCACACCAACAATCCCTGTTTTGTTTCTGTAGTTTGCTTTTGTGCTCTCTTGATTCTTACAGTATTGATTGGTGTGCGGTAATTGCATTTATATGGCCAGTTGTTATCTTCTGCAGTGTCACTAATTAAGCAAGGTAATATCGAAATATTGACCGTATCTGATTCTTTCTGTGGTTTGTGAATGAATCATGCATTATCTGTCTAGCTGCAGCAAGTGCATTATGGGTAGCAACACTTACATTGCACAGATGCTATGAATTCTGGAAAAATTATATTTCAAAATGTGTTTGGCTTGAAATTGAAATGGAAAGTGTTTGGTATCACATCCACAAATTGTGGGAGTTAAACATATTTAATTTCATTATGGGGGTGGGTTGAGAACTGATTTTAATTATATTATGAGAACATCTTACTCAGCCTCTGAAGACTGACAGACCTGTCATACTCAATGGCACACGGCACCAGGAAGCTAGTGCACTAACTAAATAAATGAATAAAGGTGAAAGGGGGCTTTGGTGACACAGAATGTGCAGTCATATCAGCATGATTGCTCGGATGGGCTGGGATTTTCCTTTGAATGTCGCACATATGTAGGCAGACTTGCGCTGCCCTTCTGGGACGTTCTTACATCGTAGCTCCGGGTGGAAACGCTCCCCAGCGCAAGCGGATTGAAAGAATTGCTGAGGGACTGAGGGACATTGAAGTATCATCGCAAGCACTCACCTTTATGTTTTAAAACAAAAAGAGAAAGACTAAGAAGACTGTTGAAAAATGCAACCACAGAGCAGCGTTTGTCCCTGTGGCTTCTTTTATGGCAGAGTGGCAATGAGTGGGTGTTATTTATATATTTATTTATTTTCCTCCTCTTTTAGCCTGAGTAATTTTATTCATTTGTTTTAATCTTGTGTTTTCTGAATCTTCTGAAGGTTTTTTCTTTTTTTTTTTCCCGCCTTGCATTTTACATGCATTGCAGGAACAGCATCAGAATTTCTATGGACCGTGTCTCCAGATAAGGGTTTGAAAAAGATTCAAACTTCCCCTTTTGATCTACAGTGGCTCCTTCCTTTTAAGTATCTCACGAGCCCCCAAGATGTTTCACAGTGGGATCAGTAATTAAGATTAAGGAACTCAATCAAAGTGAGCTATAATAACCTTAAATCAAAACCATGAAAGTGAAGAGTTTCAGTGTGTGGAGATGTTTCCAAGCGCGGATGGTCCGTAACCTGGACTTGAGAACCACTTTTCATTTTCAAAAGCCTGACATGGTTAGGATACACACATTCTTCTCTTTCATATCACTTTGTGTACAGTGCATCTGCCCTTCTAAATCATTTTCATTACTGACGATACTTTGCAATCATTTCATAACCAAAGGTAATCTATACCTGACAATATGATTTTGTTAGGCACGTTTGTGTGGCTCTTCATACCTTTCACTATAACAGTGCCTTTTGTATGCATGTGAAATGAAACAACTGGATTACAGATAATATAGTAGGACTGCCAAATATTCAACTGGATACAGCCTCTATGTTCCATCATATCTTATAGGCTTATTGCCTCTACTTGGACTATATTATGTCTAGACCTGCAATTTTAATCCCTTCCATTTTAATATAACATTAACTTTTCTATATAGTGGAAAACCAGTTATCCAATTTTCCCCCTCATGCATCTACCTTAACTTTGGAATTGGTAATTGTACACAGTAAGCTCTCTGTGCTAAAGCACAGAGGTTACATGCATCTCCCGAATGTCAGATGAGCAACTCATAAGTGACCCTTCATTTGCAACATATGTGAGAACAGGGAGCCAAAGAGACCCTGCCAAAATACCCATCCCTCTCCGAATGAGGCCAGTTTTTTTTCTCCCACTGTGGGCACTGGGTCGTTTTTGGCTGGTGATATAGCCGGGCTTAAGACCGATTGGTAGGGCTCAACCTACAGAACAAGTGCCTTCACTGACTGAACCACTGGGGAGCCCCCTTTATATTATAGGAATTCGGTACAAACAGCCTTTTTGGTGTACCTGTGGTACCACTGACAATAATATAGACAACATTCATTCACAAGAATGAGGGGATTGTAAAGAAAAACAACAGGTGCTATGGCTATAGCCAGGTGCCTAGACATCTAAAAAATGCACAACTTACAACTAGCTTTGGATAGGTCTTCTACTATATATTAGTACATAAAATAAATAATATAAAGTCAACGGAACTTACAAGAGACTTTGTATTTGGAAATAATAAAGAAGAAGAGTTTAAAAGTGTCACATGTCCAAAATCTTCAAAGCTCTACTGTCACATACAGGCCAGGGCCTGGTGCAGAATCAGACAGAGAATTCATTGGTTAATTGAAACCGGGCTCCTCTCATGCTAAGTCATGCGTAACTTGAGGAGGGGATTCATACAACTCTAAAGAAGGAAGACAGTGCCATAATCAGGACCCCTGTCAGTTTCAGGCATATTAGGGGAGTTGATATATAAGGAAAAATGTCCAGAGCTAATGTTGAAGGCACAGGGGGCATCTGAAGCGTGCAGCGTCCTGTGTTCATTAGTTGACGGTTTTTGATGTTCTGCCCGCTGAGGCAAGCATGCTGCAGATACATCATGAATTGAGTGTGATTCTCTAAAGAGAGTTGACTTCTGATGCTTTGAGATATGGCTTAACCTTCAAATTCAGTTGAAGCGGTATTTGCTGTGTCTTTAATTTTGAGTTGTAGATTTAAGCAAGCACAATTTCAAATTGCATGTCTTTTTTAGTTTGTTTGTTTGTCTGTTGTGGATTCATCATACACACAATAATGTTATTTGCGTGAATGAATGTGGATTGGGTTATAGCAGCTTTCACATATTTGACTGTAAGTAATGACAAAACAATTGCCAAAATTGTGTTCATGAAAAGAATTCATGGAACATCCTAAGAATTTGTTTTTAACATAAACCTGCTCAAGATACATTTTGTATGTAATGTTTAGTCAACTAAAATCATATTGTGTCTAGTTTTAATTGTGTATTTATTGCATTGTCATCTGCTATGAGTCATTGTAGAGAGTGACCCTTTTATGCAGATGAACTGCATTTGATATTGTAGCTAGGAAAGGAGCATTATGCTAACATACTCATAACATCAACACAGATGGTATGTCCATAAACAAGTCAGTTATTAAATTGTCATGGCTATTAGAGATCCTTCACAAAATTGCACTTGGCAAACAAAAAACAGGTGAGTTAATGAGTTTAATTTGATATGTACACTAATCAGCTACACCAGAGCTATGTCAGATCAACTATTAATTAACCATTATAAAATTGTGCCAGATAGTTAGTTTGCTTATGTTAGCAAAATAATAGCTCAGAAATCTCTCCCAATCTCTCTCCTCTTGCCTTAACACACACACATACACACACACACACACACACACACACAAGATATCATTATTTGTTGTAATTGCCAATAAGCCAATAGTTTACCCACAGAATATCTAGAATATAAATAGCAATGCCATATAACCTGTGTCACTTCAGTCAGAACATTATTCTTTCAAATGAAGCAAAAGTATTGTTTGGAAAACGAAATCACATTACATGTGATTGAAGGCTTTTAGGGTTTGCAGATTGTGGAAGCATTTGGTGCAGGTTTTTTGTTGTTGTTTTTTTCCATTGCTCAACGTTATCTTCAAAATGATGAAATCTAATGCTCCCGATACATCATCCCCGTTCACTTCACAGCTCTACTTAGTTTATGAAAATCAACAGAAAAACACAATCACAATAACTGACAGATTCCTGCCTCATGACATTAAAGTTTCTGATGGATGTGGATTTTAAATATATATAATTTACACATGCACAGTGCCCTCCATATTTACTCATACCCATGAATAAATAGGAATAAAGGCCTATTATAAAAAATGTACATACTGGATATTTTTTCTGCTTTAAATGTTATTCAAAGTATGTTACACTCCTATGGCTAGTATTTTGTCAATCCTCTCTACTCTGGATATACACTTACAAGACACTTCCTGTAGAGTTTTATGAGATTCTGGCACTTCTCTGGGGTGTAAAAGTTTTAGGGCTCACATAGTGTGGTTCTGTGGGAAAATGAGAACCAATGAAAGTGCTTGGATTGACCTACCAAACCTGTACACATCTGCCTTGTGAGCCCTGTTGGGCACTATTGGGTTGGATAAATTTCAACTCACGTTTTCAACTTATGTTATGTATTCTGAGGTCCAATTAGATATCCATAGGTGTGGGCTCAGGGTAGCTGACTGATATCTGGGTGGGTGGCTGGCAGGTATCAGGTATAATACAATTGCTAGTAATAGTGGTAGGTAATGAATGAATCTACAAAAATGCAGACAAAAACAAATTCAAGGAACAAAAGCACACCTGAGCACATTTCTGTACGCCCAGAGATTTTTTTTCTTTATTTTCATAATCAATATTGAATTCTGAATACAGATCAGCATGCTATGCAGCACAATAATTCTCCATTGGGGAAAACATAAACCTGATCCCCAGGTGACATTACAGCACTAAATGAAACAACAAAAGCTGTATACATCAGGATTGTGATCCTACAAATTTATGAATGACAAATGATTTAATCACTAGTTCTTCAAATGTTTGCACAGGCTGTCTTCCATGACCAGACAATCACAGTGGGAATATAAATCAACCTTGTAGTACTTTTCTTGGTGACAGATTCCACACAATGCTTTCCATAACTGTCTCTTCAATACTTTAACAAACTTGTATATTTGTGCTGTTCACCAGGTATTTTGCCATACTTTTGATCTGATGGTAAATAAAACCAGGCCGAGATTAATAAATTGTGTTATTTTCATATGATGCTTTTAATTTTTTTGCTTTAACATTTTATTGACTGAAAGGCACCCATTACCAAATGTGTTTTAGCAACAGCTTTGAAATACATTTTGATCTTTCCATCTGGGAAAAAAAAGAAGTAGTAAAATCATCAAGAGATATTAGACTGGGCTATAGTCAGGGTTAAATATGAGGTTTAGTTTCAATTAAATTTAATGGGATTCATAACTTTATGCAAATTAGTTCCTGTCACAAATGAGATCCATGTCCACTGTGTCAATTATATGGTGTCAAAACCATCTGAAACATTAGTTAAAAGTGCACAAGGTTAAATGACTGGGTGAAGACAAAAGCCACTGCATTTGTGGCTTTAATGAATTTGGTCTAATTTAAATGCAAGATGGAAGGCAGATGGTCAGTCATTAATTGGCAGTAAGTTAAGGTGTGATGATCAGACTAAAATGGCAATAAAGCAAGCAAGCTAAGTGCCCTTTTAAAACTTCACTACACTTCCTTAGATGTGAAGAAAAAAAGAAAATGATCTAAGTTTGTATACTCATAAATTACATGTAGATTCACATAATACTGCATAAGTGCATCAGTCACACATGTAAATTATACTAGCAGTAGAGGGAAATAAATATGAAAGGGTCAGTACAGTAAGGCAGACATTCTGTATTCTTTGGTGTGCTGCCTGCTAGATTGGGTGAGACCAGACACCAATAGCAGTTCTGTTCTAACTCGGTGGGTGAAGCTGTATGAAGACTCAATACAGATTAAACAAGGACACCGGATGTCCTAATAAGTATTTTTGCAGGGAGCACATTAAATCAAAATTCTAGTATCTCAGTCTAATCTTTCTTTGTATGATGGAGTTGCTGCTGGGGTTCGATGGGAGACTACTATGATAATGGTAAATAAATTGAAAATGCACGCTTTGTGGTCAGACAAACTTGCATTAATGCATTACTACAAATGCAGCCCCACACATAGGTTCAATTTTACCACATCACCAAGAAGTCACAGTTTTATGCACATGCATTTCATTTAATAAAACGTCTAAGTGGAATGAAACAGCCGTACATTACACTGTACCCTAGAGCACATTGTTTATATGGTTGTCCTTCATCGTCTGTTCTGCAATCCAACAGTATTTTCCCATCATGCCCTTGTATTTTGTTAGAAATGCAGGGTTAAAGATTAATGACAGCAGACAAAACTAAAAACAAAAAGACAAGCAGTATTGTACAGTGAGGAAGTAAAGTTTGTCGACTTTTGTGCTTACATGGAAACCGGGAAAAGTTTTGCTGTCCCTATAACAGAAACAGCCACATTGCCCTAGAGGATGTGGTCATGAGTCGATCACCAGGGATTGGAGCTGTTCTCTCACATGAGGAAGTGTGGTCTCTGGGGACACCAGTCTGCAGATTTCAGGAGCAAAAAAGAACACCCAACATGTGTAAAGTAGGACATCTGAGGCGCTTCAGTGCATAATTAAAATTTGTGAATATACCCAATTTCTGTCTGACTTTTTCATGGAGAAAGTAATACATTGAAAGACAGTGCAAACAGATCATGGTGTGTGAGAACTGTCAATTAACCTTACCGGGGATGTGCTGTGTATACAATGATAATTTGGTAACTAACTGATTGGCTCATCTTAATTGTATACTGACAATAGTGTATGTTGTACTTCATTTTGTACATGCTAAGGTTGTTCAGTGGACCATGTGATTGTTCGCAGTTGTAATTGACACACTGAATAGATGCAGTTCAGAACTAGTGGTACAGTACCCAACAAGGTCTAACTATAGACTTCACCTGTCATCCGCACTGTAGAAAAACGTGGTCTGATTTTTTTCTTTTTTTTTGGTTTGTTTGTTTGTTATAAGGAGCAAATGCCATCAATGGTTAACTGTCAACTGCTTAACTTGAAGTGTACAAATGTCATTACGATTGAACCAACAAAGCAAATTAAATCCTTTGACTATTAGTTGACTATCTGAATCAGGTTTGCAGAGGGCAAGGCACCAGTTGCATTTAGTTGCCAATTTAATCACTTTTAGAATTAGCCATGTAAAAAAAAAATACTGTCAGTAGTGAAAGGATGAGGGCAGACAATAAGTACATTTTTCATATGTTAGAATTATTCATCAGACATGTTTACTATATATGAAGCACTTAAATATGTTGGGAGATATGAGGATGTTTGATTGTAATTGCCTTTACAGTGTGGTGCAGGGTTTTACAATATTAATAAGAAGCCTTACCTGGGAGCAAAGATGGCTTTAGCTATTCTGTTAAGATATAGGGTTGCAAGCATTAGATGACAGATTCCCAAGACAGCATCATAAATAAAAACATCCCAATGGTGCATTGTATGAGCAGTCAGTGACGTCCAACCCTGGAGCTAAGATATACCAACTGACATCAAGCATTTCAAGTCAACGGTTTTGAGTTTTTTTTTTTTTTTTTGCTTTTGTAGATGTAGATGTACAATCACAATCACTTGCATTAATTCTAGCATGTGTGCAATTTAGTGTACATTAATTAATGATATAAGCACTCAGTTTAAAACTGTACTTCTAACTTGGGTCCCATAGCTGCTTCGACAAAGAAAGTGTAAGTAAGCCTTAGTCCCATAACTGCTTCAGCAAAGACAGTGTAAATGCCCTGTATGTATGCCCTTATGGCCTGTTATAGGTGTAAGATGTGCTCTTTGGATGTAACCTGACACATCAGATCATTTAAACCCACTGCTCATTTGTGCCAATCACCTGTGTGTCTCACCAGTCTTGATCTCTGCCTTTCAGCATGTGGAAGATTGGAATGTACTCTTGCTGCTGACATCAATCAAACTTCCCTTGAGTCATTTTGGACATTCAGCCTAACTGCCCTCTTGTTAGAGCTGATCTCTCTTTGTTTCTACTGAAAGTGCTGACCTCCTGAGGCCAGCCTAGGGGACTCAGCTGGTGCTTTCGCTGACCCTGCTACAATAGGGCTCACCTCGTTTGTGATAAATCTGAAGTAGGCATAATTGTTTTTTTTTACCTGTTCATGCAACAACCTGAGCACATTTGACACATTTGATAACTCCTAAAGAGAAATAATCCAGAAAGCTTTCCAGTTCTCTCATGAAAAATTTCATATTGAGAATCCTACCTTTTTTTTTCAGTCAAGACCATGCTTAAATACGGTGGGTAAGTGCCATCCAGTGCCATGGATGAACAATACTGTCTAGTACAGTATATATGTACACAGTTTCAATTTCTTAAAATGTTTGACTGAAGACACTGGGCCACATTCACTAAAATGTTTGTAGAAATTCTCCCTTGGTTCTTGGGAAAAGTCTTCATGAAACAGCAGCTTTTCCAAGGTCAATGTTTCGATGTTCTGTTGGTTCTGCTTATACAACATAGATGACAATCATGCATGTGGTGCCAAATTTTTGCCCACTGCTAACAAAATTACTGCTTCTTAATTAATTTTGTAAACAAAAACAAGCAAAACATGCAACACCTGGTCCCAAAAATAGCTGATCAAAAGAGCTACGGTTTTACTCTACACGACCAAAGGATCTCCCATAAATATTTTTCTGCATTTACAGTCTACCAGTGACAGAAAAAAATGATGATTTTCCAATTGAAACATCTGGGATGAGCATAACTAACTGGGCAGTATCAGAAAAAATTGGTGAATGGTGATCTGTGCCTTGTATAGCAAATGTAGAGACACAAAAGCTGGGAGGTACAGAGCAGTTAAAAGTTCAAAGTTGTGGTTAAAAATAGTTTAAGGCCTGCAATAGTTGAAACGGCATGCGTCAGTAAATTTCAGGACCTGGGAGAGGTCTATTTGCAATGAACAGGCATAGATGAAATCTTACTGTATATACATTTAGCAATGTTAAAATGGAAGCAGACAGTAGTGCATATAGCAAGGTACAATTCCATCTATGTTATGAAATGAATGTAAGGTGTAACTTAAAAGCATAACTGATTTGAAACTGTTCAAACAACTCAATGTGATATTTCCTTCCTTTGACGATATATCACATTTCCTATGCTTACAGAGCTTTGCTTCTTATGACTAAAGTGCTCTTACCTTGGCTGAGCGCGAGAGAGATACAGGATGTTTGGTGTAAGTTATGAACCACTTGTAGGGGCTGTGAAACGTTCTTTTAGAAGTCAGAAATGCACAGGATTGTGCAACTGTAATTACCAGCGTTTTCACTGTAATTGTAACTGTGCGTCTCACCTTTTGGCCTCTTGGATACTGCTGTTAACTATTTTAGAAAAGTATGAGAAAGATAAACATTGAAACACTTTTACCTTCATCCTAAATATCTGTGACTACCCACATTAAGGTTCCACCCACCCTCAACCAATTCTATTTCCTTATATTAACCCTACCAATATGAATAATTTTCCTCCTTTTTGCAAGACAATCTAGAAGATATAAAGGCTAACGCATGCATTCCTAAGCAGGATCCTCTACTGGTCTCTATGGAAACTTGTGTCTACCCCTAATGTGAATTTAGACTGTCATTAAAGGAGAAGTTAATATTTACTTTCAACAGTCTGTCTCATTATAGCATCTCATTATAGTATAAATGGACTTTGTTGATGCTATTTAACTGCAAGACTTTCAAGGGTTTTGAGGAATGGTTCACAGCTTGTTTAGCTGAGACATTGCTGTGATCAACAAAAGAAAAAAAAAGTCTGTCATTTCAAGTGCCTGTACATCTTTCCAGGGCACAGTGTCCTTTAATTAAACATTCTACATATACTAAATTGTATTGCAAATAAATATTTTGAATAGAATGTATGCAAGTCCTGCAACCCAGTCCTTACCCATGAAAGAAACAACATGCACCAAATGCAAAAGTATTATGATATTTACCAAAGCCTGTTCATTTTTTAATGACTTGAATTGTCTAGGGTCTTACACATTCCACAGCAAGTGGAAATTAGGTACCAAGAAGCTCATTATCTGCTCTGTGGTGTGTTGTTTCATTTGAAACCTACTGTAGGACACAGCAAACAGGCACATTAAAATATCCTGTTTAAGTATATTTTCATATTGTGTGTTGTCTATAATGATGAGCATCTTGAAAAATAGTGGTGGGATGCACCATTTACTCATATACTCAAAATATGCTTCATTTTTATTTTGCCCTTGTTTAAAACTGCTGTACCAGTTGACCACTCATGTGGCAAAATAAGATCACTTTAGATTTGCTATTTACTGTTTCAGGAAGCTTCTGGATTACTTTTTAATGATTAATCACAGACATTCGTAATGTATCTTAGGGACTGTGTATAACCTGGATCCACAGGTTAAATATTAAGTATGCATACATCTGAAACATTTTTTCCATGCAGTTGAATTCAAAATATTAGTGTTAATATTGGAATAAATTAAATTCAGAACATCTCTTTGCTTGTGACTCATAATGTCCAATCCAGAAATGGACACCAAAAAGCCACCCCCCCTAAACTATACTATGTTAACCTGCATTTAATCTCTTTCATTCATTTCTTTGTTCCATCTTATTCAAAGTTACCAAACAAAGACAGATAAGCCCCTTCTGAGATTTTCAATGAGGAGTAAACAACCACATTCGCCTCAAAAGGACCTTCTGGAGAAAACTTCCATTCAACATATATTCAAATTGCTAGGTCTTACACCATTCCATTATGGCACATAGCTCCACTCCAGCGGATGCACAGAGCGAATGGCTGCAATAATCAGGCTAGGGTACTTCATCTAATAGAAATATAATCTCCTGAAGGTCAAAATCCCTGTGTGACTGATTCTGGAGGAATACACAAGAGGCTGGCCATTATTGTCCATGCACAGATAAAGTTGAAGGGTATGCACAGATTTTTTTTTTTTTTCTGGGAACACTCCTATTCCAAAATAACTACCTTCATCCCATCATAAGGCATTCTATAAAGAGATGATACTGGACTCACTTATTTTATGGGCTGTCCACAAAAACCATGTGTATACACATCGTTATGATTAAAATCTCCTTTCAAGGGCCACAAGCAAATCTTTTTTTTTTCCCTACAGAATATGTGTTCTGTTTTAATTCATTCATTTAAATATCTGTGCTTTCAGTTGATATTTTTTCAGAGATATTCTCCCCGAATGGCTACAGTACATAATGTATTTCATGTCTTTTATCAAAACACTACATTTTATTGTCAAATTTGAACCTGTTATATGAGAAGATCTCCTATGGTGTAATTGCAGTGGCACACAGTTCTGTTTTGATATTACACTGCTCATCTTTTTCCTGTGTCACTATAAGCAATGATTTGATTTAATCTCGTCTCTGTTTCTCATTCACATTCCCATTGCAGATACTCATTGAGGCCAAATGCACTGAAATGGCACCTGTCTGATTATAGAGGCCACCGGACTGTCTTCAGACAGCATATCTGAGTGTGCACATGGGGGCCAATTCAGACTGAGTTGTGTGTTAGGACCACTTTGCAAGCAAGCTAGCTGGCCAGTGTGAATCGCTCACTAGTTTACACCGTGTACAGCCTCTTCTCCATCACTGTCCAGGTGCTTTAATCAGTTCCTGTGTGGAATGCTATGACACACAGATGCCATCATAACATTAGACTCAACTTTAAATTAAGGTTTTATATAAAGAATTCAACAACGCTTTCAGATATTGTTATTCATATGGCTGGTATGTACCTACAAACCTCCGTATTGTCTTTTGCATTTGCTGTGTTATTTACTTGGTGGATAATGTGAGAGAAAATTTAATTTATCTCTATTGGGGGGGGGGGGCTATTTACAGCACACAGCTCTGTAAGTGCTATGCTACAAGGTGTGTAGGTTAACTCTGAATCTGAACAACTGAAAACACCTGCCTATTTTAAGAGATACACTCAGGATGTATGCATAGCATTTGGCTTGGCATACCTAGTATTAAGACAAAGTGAACTTAAGTCAACAAACCTTATAAACAGTCACATTTATCTGTGCTGTTTAGAATTCAGTAGATACCATAATCAACTTTAGCTACATTGCCCTAAAATAGCTGAAACTGTACATGTATTTCAGCTGTTCACAGATTTAGAGCTGAAATGAGGAGAACATATTAGCTTGCTAATTCATAGACAGTAAAGCAATTTCTCATGTTTGACTCTCCTATCTCATTTGCAGTAATCAATATTGCAGCCTCTGTGGTTGGACATATTTTTGTGATTTATTTAAAATAACAAAAACTTTTTAAGAAGATTGAATCATTTTACTTACATTTTAGAACAATACAATACTCACAACATATTTTGTAATAAACAGGTATATAACGCTACATGTGCATAAGTCTATGATTTTTATATATATTTATTCATGTCCATATGGACAATGAATTGAAGATGAAAATACAGCTGGGACAATTAAGTAAAGAAAACTACCAAGGTTCCGCAAATTCCATTCCATAGTGCATTGCACACAAACAAGCACAGAAATTACTGTGGGCCACCTGATCTTTTTTCTATCATTAAACCCAGCTGTCATCTTGAATCTGCTCAAAAGGCAACATTAGGTGACACCTCCCGATTTCTCCCTTAGGATGCACACATCTGAACCACGTTCTGAAGGCTGTCTTAAATTGTGCCTTCAAACCCCATCAACTGCAGTCTAATTCATTCATAAGTGTGATTGGGGCTTTGTTCAAAAGAAAAGAAAAGAAAAAAACCCTCTCCATTCATGGCTGAGAAAACCAAGGCCAGCAGATCCGTAGTGTAACAAGACACTCCAGGCAACTTGAGATAAATCGGGTGATGTGCTTTCAGAGAGGAAACCCAAAAAATGTCTGCTTTTGCTCTTGCACCAAAGACAAAGCTATATCTCTAGCCAGAACAATGCGGTTCCAACGGAAACATATGGCCAGACTAATTAAAGCAGCCCTGGTAGCTTCAGTTCAGATTATTAATTTATTTAGCTGTACAGAGATAACAGGTGGGACAGAAAACTGAGGAAGCGGTGCAATTTGGAGGCGGAGGGGGATAAGGGCTAAATGAAGACACGGGGGAGGCGTACAGCCCAGTGCGGAGACACAGCCTCCTCAGATTAAAGCCCCGGCACCTGGGGGTGAATGTCGTCTCTGCCTGAACAGTTGGAGCACCGTCAATTTGGAAAGCGTGCAGAAGCCAAGCGGATGACAGGCAGAGCACATATGTAAAGTCATGACTGCTCACTCTAACCTGGCCCTTCCCAACAGAATGGTTTTTCGCCCAGGGTGCAGAAAGTGCAAAGAAGGGTTGATAAAATTGGGCAGAGTCTCCTGTTTTTCACAGCCTTGTTGTTGCTATTGTATTTATTTCCTTTAGCGCTTTTGCACACACACACTTGGGTTATTCAAGTTATTAGAATTTCATCAAACTTTAATTTACTACCCACCATTTTCATTTCCCAGTTCTGCCTGCAAGTACTTTAAGAGAAAGATACAATCACCATATTGTGTGTGGGCTGATGGGCCTTTTGAAAAGTGGGACAAATTAAATGAAGAAACTGACTGGGGAAATGAATAAAGGGTTCAGTAAAGGAGGCCATCTCAGCAGCTGCTTTGTCATGAGGATACAAGCTCAATGAAAAATGAATGTAATGTAGAGGCCGATTAAACAGATTTGATGTATGCATTTATGTCCAAAGGACTGAAAAAAGGGTATGTAAAGCAATGTTAATAACAATACTAATAGTACACAAATACAGATTTTGAAATTAATGTGCAAAACCATATTACATTAGTAGTTGTTTATTTTCCATTAATTTCAGTGTATTTAAATTGATCTATTTCAAAATTTACAACTGGAAAAAAGATGTCTGTTTGTCAAATTCCTTTAAAACGTGTGCAAAATGTATGAATCTCCCACAGAAAATATTAATGATTCATGATTTATCTCAATTAAATGTGCCAGAACTGGAGCTCCTGAGTGGTGCATTCACTTAAGGTGCTTGTTCTGAGCAAAGACAGAGTTCTATGGACCAAGCATAAGCCCAGCCACATCATCTACCAGCAATGACGGGGAGCCACAGGGGTTGAACAAACTGGCATTGTTCAAGTGGGATATGGGAGGATATGATGGCCAGGGTCCCCTGGTCTTGCAGCCTGTTCGAGCATCTACAAGCATCTACTATCTTCCATTCTGCATTGGCTTTCTCTGTACGGTGGGATTTGCAGAGTAAGTAGTAGTCACAGTGAATGTCTGTGCATTGGATTATTGCATTTGCTACACCCCTGCGATCCTAAACAAGTGCTGAGGTTGTCAGTATAATTAGCACCAGCACAAAGCTGGGGGAAAATGCAAAGGAGAAAAAAAAAAAAAAAACTCTCACACAATATATATTTTTTTTCATTGTGCTTTCTCATGATTAATCAAGCAATTGTGAACAGCTGTAAGAATTTCCACTTCCGAGAGAGGTGGCTTGGCAACATACCTATGTTTGTGTTTTATTCAAATCCAACAGCACATTCAATTTGGAAAGAAGCACTACTGCCAGGAGAATGCATCTTGCATTTTTTATTTTTGGGCAATGCATCAAGAACACTGTTACTATGCAATTTGAGTGAGCCCATCGATCATGTCACACGATTGTATGGATACGTTTCTGGCATAGTCCTGATGTGGTTAAGATCACAGCTGTCAATCAGGATGCAGCTGGTTACCCTGGTTACTGACAGTGTCCCATTGAGTGTCCCATAGGGCTCATTTCTCTGCTCTTTTCTATTCATAATATACTTCTTGGTTACATCGCATAGGAATCATCCACCTGGACTCCCCCTCATGTTTTATGTCATCCATTTTTTCAGCCCTGAAATTGTTATTTGTTAATTGTTACATGTGTTACATGTAACTAGTTGTTAATTATTATATTGCTTGGCAGCTGGATAAATAGATGCATATCTACCAGTTGTATATTAGCTACCAAGGAAGTTATTTTGACATGCTGAAGAAACTGTCACAGATTTTTGGATTCACATATGGGTAGAGATTCCTGGGCTTGTAGACATTACTTTGAGAACCCTAATGTAATTTGAAATGACATATAACTGAGAAGCTGGACTTTGCACACTTGTTAAACTGAAAACAAAAATGGGGAACCATCTCAATGTCAAACTCAATATAAAACTTATGCTCTCCAGACATCCCCACAGCTCAAGCCTCATCAAAAGGAGTGACAAAAGTAATGTTGGTTGTAAAAAAAAAAAATGCAACTGGGCTCTTAAACTGACCTGTGCACTTCACAGCATTCACTTCACTTCACAGCATTCACTTCACTCACTCCTCATTAGATGCACTTTGTACTTGTTCTTTTAAGGTAATCTGCTTAAGAGCATCTGCCAGACGGTTTGATATAAATATACAGTAAATGACCTGGTACCCAAACAAAACATGGTTTGCGATCTTTACTTTTCCCATTTGGGTACCACCACCACCACTGTTAACAGAAAAATGGAAAGTAGTCTTTTTTTGAGCTGGCCCTTGTTTTTGGAATGCACTTCAGCTCAATCAGAAACACAGACAACAAGGAAATTTTCAAAACCTGATCATCAGTATTCCATTCTGAAGCAGCCTAGAAGAATTTATTTATCCTTGTTATCCCCCAATGTTATGTATTTCATTTCCACTTGACTTTTTTCTATTCAAACACTGTTGGGTAGGCCTTTCACTGCTGTTTTCTCTCAATAGCCATCTGGTCTAGACTGTAATACCACAACATTTTAAGAAGGTTAAGATGATATTGTGAGACAGGGTTCAGACATTGGCTGATATTATTATACTTTACATATTTTTATGTGGAATTTAATGCAATGTAGCTAGTATTCATGAGACAATATATTAATCTCACAATACAATGCTTTTCA
This sequence comes from Megalops cyprinoides, assembly GCF_013368585.1. Taxonomy (NCBI): domain Eukaryota; kingdom Metazoa; phylum Chordata; class Actinopteri; order Elopiformes; family Megalopidae; genus Megalops; species Megalops cyprinoides. Next base: position 13,176,601 of record NC_050604.1, read on the forward strand.
TGTAATGGATATGAAATTGTCACAAAATGATATCCCTCAGAAAAGTAATGCTGAGAAGAAAAACAAAAATACTACATGATTCTGTTTTTGTTTCTTTTATTCACATATCAAGTCTCTAGCAGTGACAATATTCATGATGTACCCAAGGACTGAGTGCCAAAATGTTTTTTTTTCTCATAAATGGATGAATTTATGATTAGCTACTTAGCTGCATAAAGCAAGCAGAGACTGAATTTAACAAATTTCACTAAAATATCCCAGAACAGATTTAGAGTTCTTGTTATACACACTATCAAGAATGAATTTGTGCAGCCCCCCCTCACCTAAAACCAAGTTCTCATAACTGTCTGATGTGTGTATGCTCTCCTTCTAGGCATAATATATGATCAAGTGAACCTTTTCACCAGTGATTGACCTGCATTATTTGGTGGATCCCTTGTGTGTAAGAGTCTAATATAATATAAAATGGGAAGTCCAGCTTATTCATGTTCAGCCTGCAACATTTTTGTTCTCCAAGTATTAAATTGAGTTTCTGAGGATTATAAAACATGATAAAGTTGTTTTTTTTTAATATAATGGTTAAGAACAAGCAAGCAATAAACAATAAAGAGTTTTGTCATACATTTAACAGCTTTTGGTTGAGCTGATATCACTCTTTCCACTTGAACGCTGAATTTAACAGGGACCAGTTGGGTTCCGTTAAATGCTTATGTAAGTGAAAAATGCCCTCATACTTAATTGAAACAGCTCTGTTTAACACATGTTGAGTACTAGGTTAAGCACCATTTTAGATTAATTGGAAAATGCAAATTAGCCGTTATTGCATTGAGCACAGTTACCATAGCCATTTTTAACCCCGCTTTAAAAATGAAGTGTTAATGAGTGGCACTTTTCTGGGGGTACTTGGAAACAATGGGAAAATCACTAAAGTGTTAGGTTCATGGAATTGAAGCCTTTGGAGTCTGTGACAATCTCAGCAGAAATGGCATTGTTTTGGATATGTATGATCCATTTAATCAATGTGCTCAGTCCCATCCATGACAAATTCCACTTACTAATTCCTTTACATTTACATTTACATTTATTCATTTAGCAGATGCTTTTATCCAAAGCGACTTACAAAAGTGCATATAGTGGGCAAACAACAGGCACAAGGGCAAGATGTGTATAGGTCACACAACGCAGATAGTGCTGAAGCTGAGCATAAGGTCGGTGTAGCAAGACAGGACTAATCTGATCTAAGAGTACATATATCAAATACAGTTACTGGGACAATAAAGTGCTGCTATACTACCTAGGCAAAAACGTGCTACAAATGCAACGTAAGAGATAGTGCTACGAGTATGAGCCAAGAATGTTAGATTTACAAGGTCAAATGGCAAGGGTGTCAGTCCAGGTAAAGTCTGAAGAGGTGTGTCTTAAGCCCACATCTGAAAGGTTGGAGTGAAGGAGTTGTTCTCAGGGGGGGTGGGGAGTTCATTCCAGCACTGGGGGGCGATGATGGAAAAGCGACGTTGAGAGGAGCGTGGGCCTTTCGTTCTGTTGGTGGGAGGAGCAAGGCATCCGGATGCAGGAGAGTGAAGTTGTTGAGTGGGTGCATAGGGTACGATGAGGTCCTGGAGGTAGGTCAGGGTGGTCTTTTTTGCAGCAGAAAAGGTGATGATCAAGGTTTTGAAGCGGATCCTGGCTTTGACTGGGAGCCAGTGGAAGGATCTCAGTAAAGAGGTGACGCAGGAGAACTTCAGGAGGTTGTAGATCAGCCTAGCAGCTGCGTTTTGGATGAGCTACAGCGGCTGAATGGTGCAGGCTGGGAGGCCTGTAAGCAGGGCATCGCAATAGTCCAGGCGGGAGAGCACTGGACAAGCAGCTGACCTTCAGCTGTTCACAGCATCACTCCTCCATCCCTGCTTCTGTTCTCTGCTTATCATGTCCAAGTGGGAGGTCACCAACCCCAGCCTGAGGACTAGTGCAATCGCTTTGCCATTCACCAAGACAACTATAACTGCAGCTATAACTGGCAACACTTTGTGTGGAAATTTTTTTCCTACTAAAAATGAAATATTGTTCTTGACAATAAATCTTTGTTCTTTTGGCCTTATTAATTGAATAAAGCATCATTTATAGGCAATGTCCTGACAGCTCTTGTTATGGGATAACATACACTTGTGGGAGGCTGGTAACTAATTGAATAAATGACTTTGTTCAGGGATGTAGGATTATAATTTGCTTACATTTTTCCTGCCCTGCAGTCAGCCAGCATTCATTAAAACTTTTCGGCTCATATGTATTTACAGCTATGAATTCTGTATGTAGAAGAAATAGTTTCTATAACATTTTATGTTTATATGCATGATTTTCAGTGATGACTAGTTTGATTGAGTTGCAGTCTGACCAAGTCTAATGAACACAACAGCACAGTGGCTCAAGTCATATTGCACTATTTCAACCACAGGATGTGTGCTATGGGGACTTCAAAATGGTGTGGTGTATTAACTTAATTAATGTACACTATCATAACTTTTATTACTGGGTTACCACACAGGGATATCAAACATAATTGGATATTAACTACGAAATAGCTCTCTGGGCACAGGCACTAAAGGCTAATCATTGTCAGCCTATTGAAGATCCAATCACTTGCTGCCCTGGTGTCTTACTGAGTCATAAGCATTTAGCGTGTACAAACATCAGATGACATATTCGAGTTCGGAGCACTGGGGATTGCACATCAAACATAATATTTAACCAGATACAATAAATGTGTTACATGTGTGAAATGTGTAATTGCAGCAAGACGTTTGAAATCATGTTCATTTAATCGCTATCTTTATAAATAGATTTTAGCTGGAGGAGTCTTGCTCAACAAGGTTAATGAGTGCAATCCAATAGAATTTAAAGGCATGTGGACATTTTTATTTACCTTAGTAAACAATCTTATCCAGAGCAACTTATATAGGTTACAATTCTTATATGTTTTCCATTTTTATCTTCTCCGTTTATAGAGCTGGGTATTTACTGTGGTAATTCAACACTACTCACCACGGCTACAACAGCAGTGCTTCAACATGGAATCAAACTGGCAACTTTTGAGTTATGAGCCCTGCTCTTCACCACTACACCACTTATGTCCCAATAAAGGGATTAGGGATCACAAGTCAGTGGTTTCCCTGGAGGTTTGCATCTAAATTATTTTCAAACTAAGAGCTATAATAAACACAAACATACCAGTGAGTTCATTCAAGTAGGAAGCATCATCCTTTTTTCCATCTACTAGATTATGTGATTTAAGAGATGATGAAATTATAGAAACACCAATACCTTGAAATCATACCGAAAAAAAGTCACATGTAGTTAGCAAGTGTGTGTCATCTTTTCAAACATCAAATCATATAAAAGGGTACACACAATGTTTATGGCTCTACATATGCATCAGTAAACATTCCTGAATGGAAATGCTATGGGGAAATATCAAGGCATCTCAGATTAGAAAATAGGTCTGATGGGAAAAAAAATATTGTGAGAGTAAAATGAATTTGGCCCTACTCTTACTTCTAAGAGTAGCTATTTAGCCATTTAGGAGTCCTCACAACCATTCTTAAACTGGTAGGAGTTGCCAACAGGTGGATACACCAAAGCTGCATGCATAAATTTGTTTTGCAAACATCTGACAACACAGCTACTGGAAAGATATGTGTCAGATAAGAAGAATGGTTTGGCCTACTTGTCAGTGACATTTTCACTCTTTCTGTAAGAACGTTACAACTTGCCTCTTTAAGGAATGTAAGGTGAATGTTGTTTCTTGGCGAAAACAATTTTGTCCCGCTACTCAGCTACTCCATTATAAAAACCATATAAAAACCAGTCCCATTCCCACTTGCAGGTGGACACCTCAAGTACACCAGCTGGGAACAAGTGAAACATTTATGTTGCCTTTCAGTACTTCTGTACAATCTGGCAGTGTATTTCACTCATCAACTTAAAGAAGAGATTGAGGACAGACTGTTGTCTTAAAAAGCCTAGCATGGTAGTAGCTAGTAGTTACACGCTTTGCTCAAGAGCAAATAAGCTGGAATAAGAAAAAAAAATATTAAGAAGAACAGGAAGTTGGCTTCCCTAACCACTTGCACAGTTCTATACAATGTCTACAAGACGCGGACGTTTGCTAGCATATGTGGGATTTTTGGCCTTTTATCTTTGGGGAAATTGGGGATTAAGGCAATATTAATCACTATGAAATAATAAAATGATATCGTCTCATCAAAGATTCTATTAATGTGATTCTTCACCAGACAATTTCAAGTAGGTATAGTTGTTGCTTTCAAGTTGACTAAGAATGAAAACCATCTGTGCTAATTTGCGGGCATTCACATTTATCAGATGTTTGACTGTGGTTGCATGCTGCTGTTCTTTGGCATTTTCTTAATATATAGGACTACAGTAAGTATGAGACATGCCATTGCTGACATTTGGTTGTGGCACTTCACATATTGTAAAAACAACTGAGATCTATTCTTAGAACATGGTCTTATACCCAGCTGAGATTAGGAGTAGCAAACTCCCTTTGAATACTCTGAAGTAAAATTTTTTATTCCTAAAAATACTTTTAGCAAGACTCTTGGATTGATTCTCAGATGGTTGATGAATCTGGGTCCAAGTATTGTAGTATACATTGTTTGCTTGCTTTGTTGACAGGATTCACAGAACATTGTGAACAACACAATGATCTTGCAGGTCTTGGAAATTTTAGTTCTTTTGGGGGAATGAGTAATGTAGGCCCCCTGCTTTGAACAGCGCTAAGCACTTTTTTCAACCCTGAACGAGTTCCTGCTCAAATATCTCAAACATAACTCAGAGGCCCATCTTGACTTATCAAGCCTAACTGGAGTAATTTAAAAATCAGGGGGTTTCCTTGAACAAACCATAGGATATCCACAACCAATTACTACCAAGGCTGTTCATTACAGTAGTTTATATTCTAAATGGGTGATTCTCAAACTGTGAGTTTTGAGTTTTGTGTGAATCAGCGGAGGGCTAATGACTCTATTGAAACAGCTCTTGGAAATTTAAGACATCATGAAAATACTTCATATAAAAAGATATCTGAAATATTCAGCCTTTGATAAACATCAGCTGTAGTGAAAATATATGTGAGATGTGGGACAATGTAAAGCTCTCAAAGCAGTCTTTAATCTTTCTGTGTTGTTATGTTGTCTATAAAGCTTTTTCTAGAAAGTTTTAGCTGCTGCTGTCAACATTTTTGACTATTTTAACTATTTTAACTGCATATGTATTGACAATGAATTCCATTTTTTTTCATTCCCAACAATATACGCAGATTGCACTATGTCTTATGTTACATTATGTTTGCTTTGGAGACCTATGTGCTTTCACATCCATGCATAAAACATACAGCCTGAGCTCAGCTGAAATGACAGCTAATGCTAATTGTTCCTCTTTGTACATGCATTCAAATAGTATCCTCTAAGCAGCGGGACAGGATAGACTGTCTATTTGTCTTGAAATTCTGCATTCATCAAAGATCTCTTTCAAACCCACCATATGCAAAGGCCAAAACCTATATAATGGTAAATGTGTTTCTTGCACAGATGCAGCCACCTCGAATGCTTGCAGCAATGCAAAGCATCATAGTATCAGTTAAAGTCAACAAGCATTGGATCTCACTGAGATCTGATGTCCCAAACTTGCTCTAGCAAACCACCAGGTGCATCTGGACGATGAGCAAAAATGTCCTAGTTGATACATTTAAGATATGGCAGCAGCGTGTAGGAGTATGAATGATTACACTTTAACCATTGTTGTAAACAGTGGATAACTTTCACAATGTTGCTCACCATATTTTCTATGCTGCTGTATGTGATATATGAAATCTTTAATGTATGTATATTTTTATTGACTCTGGTGTACAATACCACTGTTTCATCTTTAAAAGCAGTACAACATGGTAAACTGCACTGTAGTGTGTATATGCATGTATGCTTAAGTCAGAAAGAAAATAATTACTTACATTAGGCACGCCATAAGTGTATTTTTATTTGAAAGTAAATTATCTTTTGAGTTGGCTTATTAAGTCCAATCATGAACATCTTCAATTAAAATATTAATCAGTGTGACATGCCAAACAAGCATTTCATCTTCAACCGGAATGCAATTAAGTGGATAGAAACTGATGTCTGAACAAACTACATTTACCCAGTTCAGCCCTTATCAGCGTGGTATAAAGGATGAAAGGGACGATCTCTGTCAGCATAAATTTCCTCAACAAATGTCACATTCAACAGTTTACAAACATGCAACATTTTGTGGCAATTCATTATGTGCTTGATGTTAAATGTCTCAATGTGAAATGCAAATTTAACAGTAGAGATGTTTCAGATAATGCTGAGGTGTCAGATTAGCATGATAAAACGTTTTTTTTTTTCTTTTGACCAACAGTTGTATTCTGCAGTTTCAGGTCAGACTATCATTGTACAGTTTTACAGTATGACAGGATGAATGGGGTTTCCATTCATATTGCATTTATTTTATTATAACCTTTATTTATGTCAGGCTTTCAGGTGGAAGGACCCAGGCGCAGACCAGAATTCCAAACCAGTTGTTTATTTGACAACAATCCAAAAATCAGTAGTAATAAAACAGTCCAAGTAGAAACCAGAAAACCCACAGGCAGAAATCCAAAAACACAAGGCAGAAAGTCAGAAACCAGAACAAGCAGATACAAACAGGCAGGAACAAAACAGACAAATATACTGAGACAAACTGGCAGAGAAAGAAAGAACACAGAGGGGTGTATACGCACAGGCTGGTGATGAGTTAACAAGGAACTGGTGCACACGATGTGCTTCAGGTGATGGGTGTGGCAGAAGGGCTGATTGGCGGGACAGGTTGTGTTAATTTTTGAGATATTTCTAATTTATATTAAAGAATTTCCCATTGACTAACATGGACATGATGTTCAGAATATGAAAATTCTGTCAAGTGCAACTGACATCACAAGCAGACCGCTACAGCTGGTCATTATTACAGCCACAAAGAACACCATTTCTTGTGCAAAGGGTGCCTGCTAGAGGGGCCACAGATACAGACACAAGTGTGACTCTCAGCCTTAATTGCATGCCCTTATGCTCTCTTCGGAAATATCACGTCAAATCTGCTCTCAAATCTTTTGCTAATAGTTAGAAGAACTGGACTGGCAGGTGAGATATCTGGCTGAAAATAGAATTTGCTAGCCACCAGTGTACTTCCAACTTAGCTAGTTGCCTAGCTACCATTATCATAATTACCATCACCAACTAAAGAGTAAGCTGGCTTTCTGAAAAAAAGAATTAGCTTGCAGGCTAACAAGGTAAATGTTTAAGTAGCTAGTTAACAAGATGAATGGATTAAAATGAATTAAATTATGGACCAATCTACAGAGAGTGTGCGCCTGTCAGCTCAAGACGCCAAAACAAAATCTCACTCCAGCTAGCTGACCAAAGTTGGCAACACTGCTAACTACTAGCTACCATGCTAGACTTTTACCAGCCAGCTTACAAAGTTTCATTTGTAGTTGTTGTAGCATTTGTTACAGTTGTTGTATTATTTGACTTGATTACCAGGGGAAAAAATCATAAACACCTGCATCTTGAGATATACATATAACTGTTCCCTGTGGAGATACTTTGCCTTTGAGGGCTAACTCACACCTCTTCTACGACACAATACACATGCTATAAATGCATTGTTTCTCTCTTAATGTAGCTTCATAATGTTCATTATCTGAAAAGTTTGTTCACAAAGTTTTATACAGCTTATTCAATGATCACAGTGCATCACAATGCACCTAAAATATGTTTTAATTCATCCCACAGTGGATGCACTGCTTTGTCAAACACCAAGGTAAAAGAGGCTGTTAACCTGACCTTATGTTCCTCCTATCTGGGGTGTGTTCTGGGCTGAGTGAAATTAAACTTCTTTACTGGATTATTGCATTTTACATATAATCTCAGAGCCTACCAGTATAAACAATTTGCAATATGTGTAAACCAAAAGAGGCATTGAAAAGAATCAGAGGGAAAAATATTACAGCTGCTCAATCAGTGTTTTTTACAAGTGAATAGCTGGTCACAAAGGCATGACACAATGAAAGAAACTCAAAATAAAAACACACAGATCAATACATTCTGTGATTCTGAAGTTCTGAAATTGCAGAGGAAATTAGTTGTTTTCTGTACATGTGAATCCAGTAACAGGTTCAGACCTGGCAAGAGCCCATGCAACCCCAGCATGTCCATTTTCACGGCACTTACATGTCATGGTTGGTTCATTTCACATGACCTGAGCTTATAGGAGCCGGTCCATGTTCACTGAAGAAGTAGAAATTGTAGTTGTCAAAAGCCTGCAAAGATTCATTCATCATGGATGAAGGTGTTGGTCCTTGAATATCTATTTGTAGTCTTAAAAAGGGATGGCTTCTAGAGATTTGAACTTAGTGTGGGTGACAGGCTGTCTAAGGGTCAGTCCACTGATAGGGAGCACATCGAAGGGTATGTGCTTGTCAGGGTACGTCATTTTAAACACAGTATGAGACATGGGTTTAAGGGAGTAAACATTAGTGTATACATTGACTATCACTGCAGAAAAAAAGTATATGTGTCAAAGTCATAAATTGTTTGTGAGCATTTCTTTTCACAGTGCCCCTGGAACACAGGTAGGATAAACAGACTTAGTCTGATACACATCTTGTGGTTACAGTGGGATGTTTGCGGTATACATATTTTGTTCAGAATATTTTAATTTCAAAAAGGAAAAATATGTATGTTTAAGATGAAGCTTGTTTATGTTTCATTTAGTCATTTTTTTCATTTAGTCTTTTTTTGTTGCTTTCTTGTAATCCTTGAACCCAGTGCTACAAACAAAAGAGGTGAACTGTCCGTATTACTCACTCAAGCTTACTGAAGTACAGCGTGCTGTTTCTTCTGACATTAAGAAATGAAGGATGCTTTGTTTAGACTGTGTGAAAACCTGAGGGAATTGGGTGATGATGCAGAATGAGACTACGGTGTATAGCCCCAGCTGTTTGAACCGAGGCAGATTCATACTTCAAGCAACACAGACCTGTCAGGAGCATATGGCGGGAAGGCTCAGCACCACGCACCTAGGTATGTGCTGCCGGTGTGACCACACCTAGATGCCAAAGCCGCCAAAATCACAACTTTGTTGTAGAGAGATAAAAATAACCATAGCGCTAGCTTTTTCCCAATAGTTATGAACTCTCTTATTATCTTATTATCTCTTATTTTTATGCCTTAGAAAAAATGCATTAATCATGCCTGGCTATAGTGTGATCATTTCAACTCTATAAACCTGAAAGCAGGTTAAAAACGACTGAAGAACAAGGGCTGTACTCATGGCTCCTCACATTGGTTTCAATTCCTCAGAGCCACTATTCAGTTGAATAAGCAGTTGCAAGGTAAGATACATATCCACAGCAAACATCCCCATGTGTGCAGGCCAGTGAGGAGTCATAACATATTCGCTTGCCTGCAAAAACACACTCAATTTGCACCGGTCAAAATATATAAATCAATACACATAAAGAGGGCAAATCCATAACGGTGGAACAGGAGGAATGTGGTGGACTGAGTGACACAGACCACAATGAGCAATCTACAATACAGACTGATTATGTCTAATCGTATCCATGCCCCGCACATATTAGTGTATATTACTCTTCTACGCTATGCAATCTGGCATGTTTACGGTATGTATACAAAGCTGGCAATCCAGCCACCATAGTTAGCTTTTTATCATGAGTGTTCTGTTGTGGCTAATGCTACAGTTCAATTGCTTTAGCTGTTGCCTTAGCATAATCATTTCCTCAGTGTCAGTGGTAGATGAGAAACTTTGTTGGCTTATAATCGAGCAAGTATTGAAAATTGAGGACAGTACAAGTCACTGAACATCAGACATTGCTTGATAAGCACAGAATACATCAATAACACTTGAGTCTTGTTTTTCATTTCTTGAAAGAACCCTCCTGAGACTGGAATCAATGGAAATGCTTTTGTAAGTGTCTACAGAAATGAATAAATAACATGTTTAAATGTGTTACTCAAATTCAAGGCCAAACCACACTGTGTTGTGAATGAACTGGGGCTACACTATAAACAATGACATCCTCGCTAACACTCAACTCTAATTGCCAGAAAAGTTAAAATAAGAGGGTTTTATATATATATAGAATTTTTTTTTTGTTTCCTTAAAAGAATTGACAGAGAAACTCGATACAAAAAATGTGTGACAAAGAAGCTGAGTAAAGACAGACAAACAAACAAAAGAAAACCAACAGAAACAGACACAACAAAAAGATATGAAAAAGAAAGTATTTGACAGCATAAGATTTGTTAGCATGAGTCCAGGAAGTTTTTTTTTCTCCTATTATTATGAACAGTATTCCCTATATTTACGCATCTCAATCTTCCCCACATCTCCTAAGTGGGCATGGATTTGATTTTTAGCTGTAAAAGCTGAAGTTACACAAACTCAACACACTGACAAAAAGAAGATCCCATGGATAACATTTGGCACAATTTGAGTTTGAGAGACCATTACAAGGTTATGCATGCATGTTATGAAGACAGTCAAAGTCATTAATACTGTCATCCAACTGTTTGAATTTACCATACCTAAGGTCACAATTAGTCATTTGAGTGAGAAACATTTTTTTTCTCTTTTTCTCTGTGTGTAGCTAAGTAGTGTACATGGTTTTGTACAAGACAAAGTAATGTGGATGACAATCTTATTTTTTGTTTTATTTTTAGTTTTCCATCTTAAAAATCCATCACTTGTTAGTCATTTGATGTAGGCTGCAGTAAGAGTTATGGACACATATTTACAACTGAAACCAATTTTACCCACATCAGTCTTCAGTTAACTCCTGAAGTGCTCACAGCACATATACAGTATGTTTCTAGCATGACGTTAATTAAACAAGCATCTCTCCTTTAGAATGTAGGGCATATTGCCCAGGTCATCTGGGCCATATACTCATGAGTCCATGTGAGTCCTGATGCACCTCCTCATTGACTGACCGCAGACTGCCTCCCTGCAAACCTGTCTCATGTGTATCCTGCCTGCCTTATTCTGAGAGAGTTTCAATGTTTTCTTACTGATCCCAGGAGCAAACCTCACTTGAGTGGCCCTCTCCTCTGCGACCAGCTTAGAAGGCTTTGGTGGATATATTCTGTGCCCTTCCCAGTACAACCGTTTGACTGTCATCGTTGCGGAACCAATGGATTAGCCCTCCATATAAATATCATAATGCATAACATTGTTCATTACAGTTGTTCTTATGAGACTAACTAACTAGTAGATACTTATGTTAAGTCTACTCATCTAATTGTATGGCCAGACCTGCACCCAATTAATCTCATGTAATTTGATTCATAAGTGTTAACCCCCTATCCAATCTCTCACTCATAGTTTTCTCTGTCATTTGCATTGTCACTTTTTTGTGTTGTGTTCCCACTATAACCATCCTCATTTGTCCATTAATGCATGATGCATATTTGTCTTTGTTTAGCTAGTCTAGTTTATGTCATTCCACCCATTGATTATTCAGTATACTGTGTGCCTACATTATGTAAATAAACTTGTTTTATTGATTACATCTTTGCATCAATTGTATTTTGTATTGCTGAACTGGGGTCTACCAGAGAGAAGAAATCATGTCATTCAATTTTATATTCATTATGGTATTTAACTATCCTCACCAAATGACCGGTGCCGCTCAGTTGATAGCAATATTCATTACATGGATGGTGCCCTGTCTGAAGATAGGCATGCTTCCTACACTACACATGTAGTGTTTGAACTTATCTGTGAGTATAAGTAACTGAATTAAAAGTAATTAATGACCCATTTTCAGTTGTAGTCATGCTAATCGATGTTATTCATCTTGGTCTGGCTGTGCAATGTTCTCCTGAAAATAAATGTGGGTAGTGGATAAACATCGGAAATATTTGCTGCAAGCAAATGTTGATTTTATCTGTTGAAACAAAAATAAATAAATAAAATGCCAAATCCTGGCAAGACTATCCACAACTCATTTCTTCCGTCACTGACCTTCTTTTGATTTTTGCAGTACTTCAAAACACACACACACACAAAGACACAGGGCAAAAATTGTCAGGCTATCAAAGCATAAAGTTGTTCAGATACAATAAAAAATTAAAAGCATTGTTTATAACACAAGGCTTGCTGTCGTGGTGTGTGCCACAGTATGAGATTAATTGGCTTGTGTGTCTCATAATTAAACCAGATGTAGACCATGTTATGATGCTTTTGTAGAACTATAATGTGAAGTTAGCAAAACAGAATAAGAAAATGCTGCATCAGGAGCAGCGAAAAGTAATTACATTAATCCCCCTGGAAAATGAGCGTTTGTTTAGCCATGTCTTGTGGGCGAACATTATTTAAAAATTATATGCCTTCTTTTTAAAGGGTGCCTTGTTAAATCTTGAGGGTCAATGGCATGGTCATGTGTTCATAGAAAGAGTGGAAGCTTGGTTAGTGGTCAGCCCGAGAATGTAAAAAATGCATACGCTGCTCAGTTACTCCTGAGATAGACTTTACACCAGCAATTCTGCTGTATCCGCAGATGACTCTGTTTATGTTTATGTTTCTTTTAGTTATAATTCATTTAAAGTCTCTGGAAGATGCTGCCAAGTCTCTTCAAAGCTTGTTGCATTTCTTCTTAGATGCGTAAAAGACAGAAGGCAACAACTCTCATGGCTTTGAAGAATCATTCTCATTACAGACACTGATAGCTTGTTCACACTGGGAACTAACAAACTGGCCTCATGCATTCTCTGATGATTATTTGTGGCCCTGATCAAATTGATTATTGATTATTTGATTACTTTATCATTACCATATTGATTCTGTGATGATTATTGATATATTTTAATTTTAATTGGAGTGGTGGTGTATTCAAGAGTAGATGATATCAATTTTTACTCATGATACTCTACATTATATAATCACAATGTGCACTTTAATAAGACAAAAAACTTTAATTTAATTTAATTTAGAATTTATTTAATTTATCTGAGATTCAGAAAGTAACTAGATTGAATTATAAACCATATAATATGAAAGTGCTTACAGGAACTTTTTCTGTCATTTTCTTTTTTTTTGGGGGGGGGGGGGATTTCAAATTTGCCATTTGAATCTGGTACATAATCTGTAAAAAATTGATCTAAATGTGTTTCAGTACATAAACAATGACAAGCTTTTGTCACTGTTCACACACTGTCAAATCTGTGATACCTGTTTAATTTGAATCTTGAGCAAGCTCTCTTTGAATTTGTAAAAGCTGAGATGCCTGTTTCGTGCAACACTAAAAACCACATAGGCATTATGGCCATTTTACAGGAAGCATGGCTACAAGTAAAAACAGCACTGGGCCAGGTTCTAGAATAAACATCACTATGTGGTGAATGTAAAATATGATCCTTAATTTCCACTTCTTATGTTGTCAATACAAGATTAACTCCATTATGTTGATTTGAAATGGGATAATTGTCATTGTGTGTGAAGAATGTGCATTCTTCAGCCAGCCATTGGATAATGAGCCACACCTGCCCAATCAGTAGTGCTTAAACAGGTGTGCGGCTGCTGAAGAAGGACCTAGTTGAACAGTGCTGTTAGGTATGGTGTGGGTGGTGTGCTAGTTTTTGGTGTTGCTGCTGGGCTTTTAACATGAATCATGTATTTTATTTTTTTGGTAAATATGCTCCTGTTGATTTTATGGATGGTGCATTGGCCAGTGCCATCAAAGCAAGAAAAAACCAGGAAGCATTGCTTTAGATTGGTTTGTGTTTATGGGTTAGAGGTGATGTGGCCCAAATTGTTTGTTTGTAGCCAGGCTGTATTTCTATGTCAACAAATTGCAAATGGCAAGTGTTTATGTAATGTGTGGGAGGCAGTATATCAGCTCAATAGGTATTTTTAAACATGAATAGTTTTTCTTTGTCTGCAATGGTTATGTTGTCAATTCATGTCTACATACAGTAGCAGGGTTAAATAATTTCAAAAAGGTCAGCGAGTAAAGAAAATACTTTCATAAAATCATCTGAAGAGTCATATCTATAACATCTCCTTTTGTGTTTTGTCTTGAGGGATTCTCAGATGTTCTAAATAGTTGCTATGCATTTCCTCTATATTTACAGATGCATCATAAATATGCATAAATCTTAACTTTTTTTTCCCTTTTAAATGAGGAAAATTTACCACCAATAGACTAGTAAATGCCTAAATAAATACATGCTTAGATAAATAACTGCAAAAATAAATATTCTATCATAAGGCTAACTGATTCTTCCCCTGGGAAACATCCTCAGGGAAAAGGAATGCATGCATATGCATGGGTGGGCTTTGAAATGATAGCAATTATCACACACATTTAAAATGCATGCTTTTTGAAGTCCTGTACTCCTTTTTTTTCAGGATTCACACAGTGGTTGAGCTTAGTTGTTTTGCTTTTCTTTTTAAGGGTCATTACTTGGGGACCTTTTTGTTAGGTTGAGAGAATAACCTATTTGCTGCAGAGCCCCTGTGTTCATCACCTGCTGGCCTTCCTAGCATTACAGATGGAAAGAAGGCTAATCTGAGTTCAGCAAAATGAAAAGAGGACATCTCAACATGCATTCAGATGTCAAGGTCAAAGGACTGCGATGGGAATTTAGCAGTCTTATGCATTGGAACCCGTACTATTCCAGTGGACATTCTCACAGGCTTTTAATTGAATCATTTGTTGGCTTTGAGTTTCAGAGGTTAAACGGGTATGCAGGTGACAGACATTTGACAACTTTTAGGTCTCTGCAGAAATAAAGTTTTTAAAATTATATTTTAAAACATCGTGTCTATGGTAAAAAAAAAAAAAAGATTGTTTCCCAAAGCCTGTTGTACTACAGGGTTCCTAGCAATGCATTGTGTCCTACAAGCTGGGACCGCCCGTACTGTATATAAAGTGGTATGAGCCTGCCTTTCAAGTCCACAATGCCCATTGTTTGAGAACAGTTTCAGCTGACAGCTCATCATAAATAGCATTATGTGGCTATTTGTCCTTTTCTTTGGCCTCCGCCCCCCCCATAATTTTCAAACATTTTTGAAAATTTGCTGCCTCCACATTGATCATGATGTGAGAAACCGCTCTATTGCTATTGTCTGCACTGGAACACTGGTGCTTTTATCTGTTCCTTGCAGCCATTCTTAAGTGTCTTCAGTGCTGCGCTTTACAGTGTTTCCACATGGTTCTCTACCTCATAATCATGTCATGTTAAATACATTTTTAGGTGGACATTCAATATAACCACCATGATGCTATGGCAGTAAATTTCAGTAATGAATCTAAGCACTTCCCTACATATTGACTGTCATGTTCTGGTTAATTTACATATTTCTTTATTTCTTAAATGTCTTACTAAAACTGTTTTAGAAAATGTATAATTGCAAGTTGAAAAAAAGCTAAATGTCTATGGAAGTGTCAAAGGTTTCATGCAATGTATAAACATAATTTAGGTTTAATTAATATACATTACATAGTTACTATGAATACTCAAACTCAGCATGCACAGATACACTACTTTTTTCATATGTATTTTTTCATTAAATAAGCCGTTTTTTTAATCAAAATGGCCTATTGACATTTTTAGTGGCGCAGTTTCATATCAATTCATCGGACGTTTCAGAGAGGTTGTAAAGGCACTCAGCCAAACTGCATTATCATTACGCAGTAGCTCTGTCTGTTTTACCAGCTATTAGTCATTTAGTGGACTCTAATCTGAGCTAATTAATTACAGAATAATGAACCAATTACTTAACTGGAATAACTGACTGGCCTCAACCTGAGTCAATAAAAACAAAACGGGGCGATTAAGTTGTGGGAGCTGAACAACATGGAATGACTTTCTGTCCATCCCCAGCGGTGCTGCTGTAATAGAACAGTTACTCAATCAATGATCCACTGCCCATACGTGTATGAGAATGGATCAGGGGGTCTTTTTTATTTATGCAGCTGCTTTTCATGTCACACCCACTCCCAGTCAGCCAGCTCAGCCACGCCCAGTTCAGCCTGGCTCAACCTCACCCACTCATCAAGCGCACCTGTGACTCGTTCTTCAATCAAGTCCTGGCTACATAAGGACTCAGTTTGTGTTGCCTCGTTGTGAGGCATTGTTTCTTGCAACACTGCCAAGCCTGCTGGCTGCCACTCTGTAGTTTGACTGCTGTGTTTGACCCTTGCCTGTTCTTTGGCCCTTGCTTGTGTTTTTGGATCTGGTTTTGTTCTGCTGCTTCCCGTGACCGACCCGTTTCGTCCCTGACTATGTTTGTGATTAAATATACTATTGACTGCACTTGGGTCCCAGTCTGTTTTCATTACACAGATGTATATATACATAATCTTTTTTTTTTTTTTTTGTACGTAGAAAGCTTTGTGTGAGTATATCAGGTTCTAATTTGTTGATTGTGGTGATTTCTGTGTTTAGAAACTAAGTGAAAGGCAGGCCTTGGTAAGTCACACAGAGTGAATGACGGTGACTTTAGAGGATAGTCCACCTCTGCACTAATAATTTGCCAGTGAATGAAGGAAAGGCAGTCCTGATAAGTGAAGTTCTTCAAGCCTGTTTAATGGAAAAGTTTCAATATAAGAGGGTTATATAAGCAAAATATAATGCAGTTTTCACTCCTATGTGACAAACTGCATTGCCAGGTATCTGGTCCTATTTGAACTGTTGATCAAATAAGTAATTCCTAAAATATTCTTGTTTTGCACAGCGGAACATTTACTATTGTGATGTCTTAGGTTGTGTTCACTTACACACATTGGTTTGAAAATGAATTTTCATTGGTGTCTTCTCTTTGAATGGTTTGCTTCCAAGCGAAAAAGGGAAAACTTGTTCAGTGTGAAAATGTAGTTTACAATTGATCACAACCATGTTAACCCCCCATTTGATATACACAAATTGAGGATTTGTATTCTCATGACAAATTGAACCAGAATGTGAATTCTTGAGTGTCATACTGAGTGGATGAAATTGTGCCGCTTCCATTTCACACAATGTCAAGAGCAGTAAAGTATCTAAACAATTGACATGAGCCTGCAGTGCATCATATTAGACAGAATGATACATAACCTCAAGCTTTAAAAATGGGTGTATAAACAGATATGCTGTCATTATCCACTTTAGCTCTTTCAGAGAACTCCACAACTTTTACCATCTTGATTCTTGGCAAGATTCAGTGTTCTGTGCACTACATTTACAGCATAAATTGGGTATAAGAAAAGATACATCAAGGACATTTGCATGATCAAATTCATGTTCAGCTGTTTCTTGTGCACAACAATCAATTGAAAGTCAACATCTAACTATGCATCTCAACACAGCCATATGGCAAATATATAAAATTGCCTAGGAGCAAGCTAGTGTGCCTGAATAGTGGATTCACAAATTAATTTAATTCTAAGCATTTCATTTAAACTCAATGGTTATGAAAATGCGTAGGTAGGACATGATGTTCAGGATTGATGAAATTTTGATGAAACCACTGAGGTGACGAAATCTTGAGCAACGGACTGGTTCTTGATATTTAAGCAAGTTGCACTCTAATTTCATTTTGAGGAGAAAGGACTAGAATGGTGTTGGAATAAGTGACACTCTCAAAAACTCTTACACTCTAAAAACTCTATCTGAAATACGATAAGACAAGAGATGTTGGCCCACTGCACCATGATTTACTTGAAAAAAGGTTAAGTCACTGGGAAAACATAAGAAGAGTAGAATCCTCCCATCTCCAAACTGAACAGCTGACATTAATATAGTTGTGACATTTCTGTATTTTAGTTTTCTATAATTTTCTCTGATATTATTTGAAGTTAAATGTGGGGTTGTAACCTTTCCATGAACATTCATTCTTGTATTTGAACAAGCTCTGTTCTGAATGTCAAGAAGTGTGTTGTGTATATATATATATTTCTTTTGGCATCAGACAAGAATATGCTTGTTAAAGAAATTTCCTAACCTTGTTGTAACATTTCTGCTGCAATATGTATATATATATATATATATATATATATATATAATATATATATATGTGTGTGTGTGTGTCATTGTTTTCTATATTTCAAGAAGTCATTGTTTTCTATATTCAAACACACATAACACAGCTTGGCAAGTGTTGATTAATGACTTCCTGGAAACTTTCTGTGGTGTTGTGACAAACTAAAGAGAGTACAGCATTACTCATTAACAAGCTATCTAGCTCTATGACACATGCTTACTATATCCGTGTATGTTATCCTCACCCCTGCCAGGTGAGAATTGGCAGTGTGTCTTGTGGTGGTGTATACTTCAGCTGGGACACTGGAACTTTTGGGATTGAAGTTGGGATGATAAGCACACCATTCACTACTTTCACATTTGCAGACAGGAAAAAAATGATGCTTTCTTATGAATCTGATGCAAAGCATGTGCATTAGAACACTTTAAGAATTTTCCTATTTATCACGATGATGCTAATCATTGCCACCGAAGTTAACCTTTTTTTTTTTTACTGAGTGAGATATCTGATGCACCCACTTTGCATTTAAACACAGAAGCATTGTAAATGATTTGCATCTGTTGTGTTGGCCTTCCTCACCCTGAGCTTTAATTTTCAATATTCTTCTGTATCAGGTGGTTGGTTGACAGAGGTATTGTGTGAGACTTGTAATTATGTGTGATGACACATAACCTAGACGACAGTCCGATGCAATGTACAGCAGACAGACAAAAACAAGGTATCACAGGTGGCAAGCATCATTAAGCTTGCCAGTAATGCATGCTCAAAATCCAACACTTGGAAATGGGGAAAGCAAAGGTCTTTACAAACCAGTGTGAAACTACATATTTTCATAAAAGTCTAAAGTAATATTATGTAGATTATGTGCTATGCCACATATTTCATGCATAAGGACATATATATCGACAGGTCTTTGCAAAATTTTACTTCTGAAATCCAAATATTCCCTTTTAACTTTTGTTTACTTTATCTCTACTCAGACCTCAGTTAAATGTGAAGTGAATGAGGACCTATGAATGATTCAAATGTGAATTGAATTGCATAGCGTTATCTGTGTTTGAGGAGTTTCTAAACTGTATAGCATATTGATGAACGTTTCACATGTGTATGTATTACCTGCTACTTTAAGCAAGTGTGCTGTGTAAGCTATCAAATTCAATTGTCATGACTTCCATTGACACTGTCCTAAATTTAAAATTCACTTTAAATTCACTTTCAGTCGCTCAAAGCACTAATCACTTTTCAATCCTATTCAACACTTTACTTGTATAGTTAAGTACTTGATTTGTATCTGTCTATCTGGGCAATATGTATCTATTTGTTTGTGTCTGCCATATTTATAATATGTCAACATGTTCGAACAGTTTGTTCTCATTTGCATTCTGTCATTCCAATAAAGTCTTATTTCCCACTTGGACCTCGTTCGACTTCGGTGCAAACTCAATTCTTGTGCTTGACTAATGTGATGGCAGTAACAGGAGTTCCAATGGAGTGATTATTTTCCGTCTCTCTCTGGGCAGACGGTGAGATATTAGCCACTCAAACAACAATAATTATGGAGAGTGTATCAAGTGTTTTCCCTCCTCCCCGACTGCTTGAAGAAAGCCACCAGATAACAAATCTTTTTCAGCGGCAGTCTGTCGAAGGAGTACTTATTAACAAATGACCGTGGCATTTATGTTTACTTTATCATGTCAGTTCTTATTTCTCTGTTATTTTCAATTTGTCAGTGCTCTTAGTGCCCCAGGAAAGAAAAGTTATTTTGCATTTATCTTTTTCCATTTTATATTTCATTGTGACCAAGAGAATTTAGTAATTTAGCTGTCACACAATGATGGATCTTTATGCCATGTAATTGTGCTTGTGATGTTAAAAATACATTTGCTGTCTTTTGTACAAACACAAAAGGGTACATTCAATTGATCTGTATTGTGGTGTTCAGTTAAGTGAAATAAACCACTTGCCTTAAAAAAAAGTCTCATCCGGGTCCCCTTGGTCTTTTAAAAAGCAAAAGCAAAAAAACTATTTTCAAAAGAAACTCTCACAACTTGCTTTTTACTTTTTTTTTTCCTACAGGCACATTACATGCTGTACAAATCTTTCATTTTAGTGAAATGCTGCCTTTGAGTATTCAGCTAGGACTTGTCATGTTTGCTGTGGTCCACCACTCTGCTCCTCCTTGGATAATACATTTACTTTTCACACTCCCAACTGAAATTCACCCACACCCTTCTGCGGTATTTTTTGGTTTAGAATGTATCATAATGGAATTATAGGTTTGTGTTCAGAATTTAGGATGTCACGGCTCTCTATGAAATGGATGATCAAACACAAGATCTATTTCCTCTGCGGCTTCTATGCCAAAATTTGAGCTGCACCACTTAGGTACTTACAGGTGAATGAATGAGAAAATGTCCCGAAGGTGTAGGCTTTACCGATGACATCTCCCTGATAGAGAGGGATGCCTGTGACACAGCCAGCATCAATCCAATAGTATTACAAAAGAAAGCCAAAGCAGAGGATTTTAAAGTACGCTCATCTCAAACCAAGAATCATGAACATGAAAAGGTCAATCTGCTGTAAGCCAATTTGGTATGCTTCCATGAACTGAAGTGCTCTTAGCAAGGCAAATGTTGACAAATTGTTTCCCTTTTTCCTGTTATTTCTTGTAGCAAAAGGGGACAGGTATAAAGCAAGTGATTATATTGTGGAAGTACTGTGTCTATAGCAAAAGGGCAAGACAATGTTAAAATGTCATTTCCATAAAAAAGAAAAAAATCTAAATGTAAATGCTGCAGCAGCACTCACTTCTGTATCCAGAAACTTTTCTGAGATGAGATCTTATATCTCATATCTCTTATATATGTGCAAAAGCATTCATTGTGCAACTGAACTAAAAAGAATGTGCAACCTTTGTAAAGAATTCACTACATACAAAAAGAAAGAGACATTGAAACAGCAGGACATGTTGCTAATGGAGGCAATTCAGACTGACACAAAGCTATTATATTTAGAGGGAGAAACAAGTTTCTGAAAGTCAGTGCATCATTTTATCCTAACTAAAGAAAAAAAAAGTGCAATTTCTGGCTTGGACAATACAAAGCAGACAAAAATATTGTCATAATGTTAAAAGTCAAAAGTCATATCAGTATGTCAAACAGTTTACCACCTTGTGATTAATGGAATTAACTTGTGAAGTTATGACTGAAAATTATAAAGGGTGTAATACAGGAGTAGACAACATAGTGTGTTGCCTGTAGGGTTAGAACCAGTTAGGTTAATATTTTATTTGTCTTTGTCAAATAAAATTACACTTTACCTGACATTGATATTGTGTATAATATATGAAGGGGTACCGGCAGAATAAAAAAGAGAAGCATTCAGATTCTCCAGGACCAGAACTGCCTACCCCTTGTATACAAGAAAATGTTTGATAGTCCAACAGGATTAAATAGAGTGAAAATTAATTCCAGTCTCTTCATTAATGTATCAATCCAAGAAAAATTGTCTTGCTTTTATTAATAGAAACATTTTGTGGTTGTCAGTGGTTTTACAGCCTCCTGCGAAAAATGCATCTTATAGAAATTCAGCAACATGATCACAACACTGAAGAGACAAAATTTGGTATGCTACCACAAATTGGAAGTTTCTCATTTCCTGCCACCTCTCATCAGTGCACACTGTGCGGCTGGTGGCAGTATGCATTCTGTTTTTAATGACAGCTGCATTCAATTTTAAACTTTTGGACCCATCAAGGAATACATTTCAAATTTCCTGAACTGATAGGGAGTTGACAGTGAATGCTTGTTGAATAAAAGCATGCAAAATGCATACAGACTAGAGAATTCTGATGCAAGGGAAGGCTTAATAAAGTCACGTAGTGCATATGAATATGCCTGAGCTCCATCCCAGTATGGGAAGATACGCAGTGGCATAATGACTGAGTTTCCTGTAACTTGTAATGCCTTCTCATGGAAGAGATGTGACTGATATAATCTAAAATCAGGTGTCATCTGTCAGACATAGATGCTAATGGAACATAACCCAATTACCCCGGCTGTTGCAGTCACTTTAAGCTTTTGAAATGTAACCATAGCATGACATTTTCCAGAGATATAGTTTCCCTACACCTGCAGTGAGAGGGGACTTATTGGATTAACTTTATTTTTTGCTATTTACCACTCACTTTTTAGCCAGCCCAAATAGACTTCAAATTCATTTAAACTGCACCTACACCGATGATGATCAATGATCTAATATCTCAATCATTGAGTTGGAAGAAGCAGAAAACCTAATCTATTGGTGGCATCTGGCTAGAAATGACCAATAAATTTTGACTGATTCTCAGCCATAGCCTAACACTCTTATCTTATTTCATCATTTACTCCCTGAGTCTTGACCCAAGTGTACCTACTTACTGAAATGTAAAAGTTGATGACACATACAAAAATTAATAAGAAGTCAGTATTGACGGTGGACCTCAATATATATGAATGCATTGGTTAACGTCAGTAGCAGAAAGACTGGGGAAATATGCTGGAGACTTTAGGAAAGAGTAGGAAAGATTGATTTGTCATCTGTGCATCTGTTCTTACACAGATGCAAATGGATTCCAACCTGTGTAAGAAGTGTGAGATATAGTCACACTCATTACTCGAAAAACAAAAAAAAAGTGCTGTTGACAGACTGAATAGTCAATTAAAGATAATGATGACATAGCCCGGTACAAAGTTTCCTTGTCGTTCTCAGATTAATCAAAATACAATTTGGGTCATGATAGTTAAGTATGGAACAGATTCTCTGCAGGTCTTCTATCCACAGGCACCAGTGCAACAATATTCTTTGTGACTAACTGCAATAGTTCCTTTCTCAACCATCTGTGCTTTTGCAAGAAGAGTCGCTGTGAGAGAGTGAGGCTTTGGGAGCCTTGATATGTGATGGAGCTGTTACAGTATGTGCTATCATTTTATCACTAATTTGAACCAATCGTATGGTTTAGCTATGGATTTCAGGTTAATATGATTGTTTCAGGCACATTAGTGATTGACACATTTGGTTACTCCAGGGGATCTGTGAAGCCTCACCCTCCCATTTCTTAAAACACGTAAAGAACATCTGAGATGACATCTAGCAAACCCCTAAGGCTTTGGGCATGATCAGTCAGGCACTATATAAGGGACATTATGAAAATATACCATCTTGTGTGCTAAAATGGATTAGGTACCCTCATGTGTTTGTGTTTTCAATTCCCATTCAAAAATGTCAAGGGGACAGCTTTTCTCTACCTATTCTTTGACCCATTTTGTATAGACTAAATTTATTTGCAACATGATTCAATGCTATTAGACAGAAAAAAAAAAAAAAAAAACTTCTCAGAATGAATGTCATGTTAGGTCCTACCCCTGAACAATCAACAGAAACTCAAGTATTTTAATTGAGATGACGCAAAGGTCTCTGTCAGACCTGCCTCAGGAACTCTTCTGTCATCTGTGGACCATCTCTAACGTGAGGTTTTGAAACAAACAATAATGCCAGAGTTTAGTGGTGGTCCTGCAACTCCTGTAGACATGAGTGTCCTTATCCAACTTTGCAATGATGTGTGAGTAAAGCAAAAATTGCTTTTGCAGATGGAGCTTTTTTTCATATTTTGGGGGCGGGGGATAAAATCACAACAATCAGAAAGCTCAAATCAAAGAACCAGCAGTAAAGACATCCATTTTTGTTGACACATTTTGATTCCGAAGGCACCCCGCTGTGCTTCCACGGGGAAGCTTGTGTTTGTCATCATGATAAATGCAAAGCAAGCCTTGGTGAAATAATAAGCGTGGTTAACTTTTCTAGCAGTAACAAATGCATTAAAGTGAAATGAGACTGCTCACTTTTTCTCGGCCCCCACTTTTCAAAGAGAAACCTTGGGCTGCATGGGGTGAGCAGTATGTTATTAAAGTGGTTTTGCCCACTGCCAGCTGCACCCCCCCCCCCCCACCCCCTCCATCAGTGTGCTCAAACATTGCGTAAATTAAGCCTTTAGTAAATATAACTAACTCAGCGAGAAGGGGATTGCAACGGAGATGAGGATGGGTGTTAACTTTCAGATGGCTTCGTTCACTGGGATACAAACAGATCCTAGGCTCTTAGACTCTCCCATCCCAGCCCCCCTCCCCAAGTATAGCGGTGGGTGAGACTCCTGTTGATGGTATGCATCAGGATGTCACTCTGCTCTCATGAAGCAGTGTCTCACAGTGAGTGTTATGTATTGCATTAGCACCTGTACGAAACAGCGGGTACTATGACACCACCCACTAAGCATAAGCTGGTGTACCTCAGGTGTAGCAAAAGTATCATAATGCCTTGCTTGGAAGGGGTAGTCAAGCAGGAGAACCAAAAGAATAAAGAAACCAGGATTTTCAGTAAAATAAGATTTTTAACAGGGTTTTTTATTTATTTATTTTTGATGTCAATTATTTTTGAGATCATGGAGGGGAGAAATCCCAGTGACATAAATGAATTAATCAACTGAATTAAATTATTTAGACTGTCTTATTCTTTCCATTTTTTAATTTAAATTTTAATTCAGTTTGTATTCAATTTGTAACGTTTTGAGGAACAAGTCCAATACTCAAGTATTCTTGTTATGACAAGTGAATTATTGCGTACAAAATTAAATTATATATATATATATATATATATATATATATATATATATATATATATATATATATATATATATATTCTATGCTTTGATTTGCATTCACTCTCTCTGTAGTGCTAGGATATTTAATCCTGTATCACTTTTTGAAATTTAATATATATATTAAATTTCAATATATTATATATTATATATATATATATATATATATATATATATATATATATATATATATATATATATTTGCATTTAATATATAATACTATAAATGTACAAGGTAAAAAAAAAAAAAAAACATAGAACATATTTTCATGTCACATTGCATCAAACCCCTGGCAGTCTTCACTACAGGCAAAATGGCATACAAAATAATAAGTATTGTAATAAAGTTTGGCTAAAAACATATGATCACATTAACTGAATCCATTACAGCACATATGTTGTCCTGTTTTCATTTGGAATCAGTGAGGCTAATTCTACTCTAATTTAAAATGTCTGGGTAACATGGACATTATCTAACTTATTTTTTTCCCTCTTTCCACAAAAAGACAAATGATTCAGTCAAGATGTATGTAGTAAATGCAGAAAACATTACAATATTCCTAGTTAACCTTTAAATGTATAACCAGAAATATTAGTCAGTAGTGACTGATGTTCTGTGCTTGTTAGTGGCCCATCACTGGCATGTCATGTAGTTTGTTTATGACCAGTCCAAAAGCCTGCAACTTGATGGATTGCTTACCACAGAAACCCATTTCTACCTATCAAAAATGTAATACTACTTGTAGGTATTGCAATAGCATTGACTCAAACACACAGAGACATTTTTTTTGCTCATATTAACATACACACTGTTTCAGGAAGGCTAAATTTCTCAGGACTCTCTGTCCAACCCTGAATTCCATGTCCTTTTAAAGTTCTCTGCACATCCCTGCGGTGCAAGTACCAAACATGATTCTGAGACAACGCATCATGTAAAATGCATTACAGTTGTGTCACCCCCAAATAATTTTGGGGTGATGGTAAGTAACCTTAATGTTCCGCTGCTGAAAAGGTGGTAAAACTGCATAAATCTTGCACTGTTTTGCATTCCACCATAGATTCCATTTTATCTGCTGCTATGATGTCTTTTGTAAAACAGCCAGCCAGTATATTTATCATGGTGAACTGATTTAATAAATTACATTTGACCCACAAAGGGAATGGGAGCGTACATCTTACTCTCACTTGGTGTAACTTGAGGTCACTGCTTCCAGTTGTATCACTGAACTGGAAATGGCTCTTTTTATCACTTCTCCTTGTTGCCAGGATTAGAGGTCATTGAAAGATATTTTCAAGAAACCAAAATATTGATTAATCTGATTTTACTGTGAGATGGAACTGCATGTAAAACAAAAAAAGTAGGTACCCTCCATGACACTTGTGCAACAGTAAGGTATATAACATTAAACAATATACAATATATATATATATATATATATATATATATATATATATATATATATATATATATATATATATACACGCACACAATGGCAGAGAAAAGATAAAATAACACAACTTGTGAGGCTGCTTCGCTCTGCAGTTGTGTGAAGACCTGATTACAAAAAGTCTCTCGCTAAGCCTTTCAGTCCTACAAACAGATTGGACTGTATTTTACATTTTACTTATACCACTTCAATTATTATTGTTAAGATTTCGCTGAGTCTTTCCAACTTTCTGCACACAAATGTGGCTATACTGAAAAATACCTCATTTTCTTCAGATGTAAGATAAAAAAAAGCAGAACTAAAGGATGACTAAATTTAATAAAGCAACTTGTGTGCATGGCAGGTAGGTTGGCTTTGAAGAACTGACTGTCTACTTTGAGTGAGGTAATATGGCACAGATTGTTTAGCGTAATGACTTCATGTTGATGTACAGTTTACTTACAGCATTACTAATTAATTGAATTAATTTATTTCATGCACTTACAATATGTTATTATCACAAGGTGGAGACCCTGCATAAAACAAATCAAGGATAACACAGTAAAGTCATAAGACGTCTTTCCATTGTGGTCCTCAGTTTGCAAGCATTTCTAATGATTTAGTATGCATGAGTATGTACTCGGTGTTTTTGTAAGATGAAAACATTTTTTTTTTTTTTTGTTGTGGACTGATGTGACTCAGGGAAAGCAGATACACAGGGCCTCATTTATGTTTAAAAGCTCAACCTGAAAGACAACAGATGCATTGTTGTATTACTTTTGAATTTGTTTACCAGCAGTGCCCGTGTTAATTGCAAAGCCATGGAATGAATTACAAATTAGTACATTAAACAGGGACCACTGAATCATTCAATAAATCTAAATATGTCTAAGTTCTTGCATGATAATAAGGAATCTCACATAATTGATATGATTGGATGTTTTTAATCTGAGCCATAAAAGGATGAGAATTTATTTTATTAGTGCTGTCCATGGTCTGCTGCCAAAAATCCTGGTTTGGAAGCATTGTGGAACTCCTGAATAATGTACAGAAAAAAAAACATATTTTGCAGAAAGAATTAAATCTTTTTGCACAACATTATGAATAGTTTTTTTGGTGACAATAACTGGTGCAATGATATCAGTATTCCAAAACCATTTTCCCTTTGAGAGAAGACGAAAAGATTGCAGCAGGCAACAGCTACTTGACATTAAAATATGCTCCATGCGTAAAAACTGTAAGATTACTTTAACGCTCTACATCACAATAAATGATGTCCTGATAAAAGGTAGGGAATTGATGCCACAATATAGCCCTATCTGAACTCAGGTTTTGGTGCATTTGTGGAATAGCAATCAATGCCTGTTCCAAACAGGCAAAGTTGACCTTATTGGCAGACAGAATAAAAAACTGATATGTTGGCAGCATGTAATCTTACTATGACACAGATGAACATTTATATGTGCATACATTCATGTGGGTGTTTTTTTTTTTTAAATGTCACTTTGATTGTAAAACACAAACATAGGATTCAAAATGGATTTTCTAAATGCACAATAATAACTACATGTTTGTATATGTATGTGTTTAGGTTTCCTTAGAGCAGCGTTTCTCAAACCTCTCCTGGAGTACCCCCTGCCCTGCATGTTTTAGATCTCTCCCTGCTCCAACACAGCTGATTCAAATGATCCACTCGTTATGAACTCCTGAAGCTGCTTAATAACAAACTGATCATTTGAATCAGCTGTGTTGGAGCAGGGAGAGATCTAAAACCTGCAGGGCAGGGGGTACTCCAGGAGAGGTTTGAGAAACGCTGCCTTAGAGCATCATCCAACTCTACAACCAATCCTACAACCAAATTCCATGAAGGAAAAAAGAAACAAAACAATGAAGAAAGGACTCTCTGTGTCCCCTGTGTTCTACATCTATAGTCTGCAGATACAAAAAGGTGACAAATAAAACAATGATTGTAGAGACTGACGGTGACACACTATCTGGCCATTCCTTAACTCATACACTGTGTGTTTGACTTTAAGTGTTTGGATTCTCTTCTTCCTATTAGATGTGGTCATTTCAAACATAGAATATGTGTCATGTGAGTGGTTTTATGTGCTCAGTATGACTTTTTTGCTTTCTTGGGCAGTTGAACTAAATTAGCTAGTCAAAATGATCTTGTTAGTCGTCTCGAGACATATTAGTCATTGTAAATTGTGAATTGTATTTACACTGACTGAAGAATCAAGAATGCTTACTTGGTGTTAGCTAGGAGCAATAGTGTGGAGTTATCGTACATAGGAGAGGGGGGACTTGTTGGTTCAGGGTTCAGGGGGGTGACCAGGGGCTTCTTGCTGCGTTGCCTGGGAAAATGGGAGAATACTGAGAAAGGGAGGTGTGATTTTGAGCTCCAGGGGCAAAAGTGATGGTGTGGGCAAGGCAGTCAGGGCCTAGTGAATCTGGGGCTAGTGCTGGTGGTGGCCATGGGGTGGGGTTCTGTGGCCTGGTGGGATAGTGTTGGGGGCCTGGTGGTCAGTGTTTGACTGAGAAAAGAGGGCTACGTTCAGTCATTTGGTTGGTACTGTGGGGCTTCAGGCTGCAAAATATTAACGTGTTACTATACAAATGCCAGTAAATCTAAAGTGGAGGTAAAGTTGACAGGGCACAGGCAAGGACTCAGGCGCGGACCACAAGAACTCCAGAGTCCAGGCGTTTATGAACGAAATCGCAGAACACGCAGGCAGTCCAAAACAGGCAGGGTCAAAATACCAGGAAGGCAGTCCAAACACAGACAGGAATCAAAGCCGGGGACAGGCAGGGTCAAACCAGGTAGTCAGCAAGATCAGGCAGGACAGCAGGCAGGAGCAAGGTCAAAGAGCAGGCAGGGTCGATTCAGGGAATAGCGATCAGGCAGAAAACACGGCGGGAACGAGACAGGTAAAGGCACACTGCAACGAACTGGCAACAAGACAGAGACAAGCAGGGTAGATATAGGGCTGGGCTGATGAGGAGATGGGAAGCAGGTGTGTAAGCAGGCAGGAGGGGATGATAGGGTGGGCGGAGACAGGGCGGAGAATGGGGCAGGGCTAGAACACAAGGAAAACAAAAGCACATGGACAGGGAAAAACAAAACACAATAGCTAGGGGGCGGGAGCACTGACAGTACCCCCCCCCCTACGGACGCCACCAGGCGTCACAGCAGGCGAGCCCGGGTTCCGGCGGTGGAAATCCCGGATCAGGCCAGGGTCCAGGATGTCCCTGGCTGGGACCCAGCATCTCTCCTCAGGTCCGTAGCCCTCCCAGTCCACCAGGTACTGGAGACCGCGCCCCCGACGCCGAACCCCCAGTAGACGGCGTACAGTGTAGGCTTGTGCTCCATCAATCAGGCGGGGAGGCGGAGGAGCCCGGGGAGCCGGGCAGAGAGGGCTGCGGACGACGGGTTTGATCCTGGAGACGTGGAAGGTAGGGTGGATGCGGCGAAGGGAGAGCGGGAGCTTCAGCCGGACCGCCACGGGGCTGATCACCTTGGCGATGGGAAAGGGGCCGATGAAGCGGGGAGCCAGCTTGCGGGAGTCCACCTTGAGGGGAAGGTCCCGGGTGGAGAGCCACACTCGCTGACCTTGGCGATAGCGGGGTGCCTTGGAGCGATGGCGGTCAGCAAACCGCTTGACTCGAGCTGAGGAGCGGAGCAGTGCGGTACGTGCACGTCTCCACGTGCGACGGCAGCGCTGGACAAACGCCATCACCGAGGGGACCCCCACCTCCTCCTCCTGGGCCGGGAATAGGGGAGGTTGGTAGCCCACACAGCACTGGAAGGGGGACAGCCCTGTGGATGCAGAGGGCAGGGAGTTGATGGCGTACTCCACCCAGGGTAGCTGCTGGCTCCACGCCGTGGGCTCCTGAGACGTGAGGCAACGCAGTACCACTTCTAGCTGCTGGTTGGCCCGCTCGGTCTGGCCGTTAGACTGGGGGTGAAACCCAGATGACAGGCTGACCGTGGCACCCAGTAGCCTGCAAAAAGCTCTCCAGAAATGAGAGGTGAATTGGGGCCCCCGGTCGGACACCACGTCAGTGGGTAGTCCATGCAAACGGAAAACATGGTGAATGAGCAGCTGGGCTGTTTCCTTGGCAGAGGGTAACTTGGGCAGTGGAATGAGATGTACTGACTTGGAAAAGCGATCTATGACAGTGAGGATGGCGGTGTTACCGTCAGACAAGGGCAAGCCAGTGACAAAATCCAGGGCGATGTGGGACCAGGGTCGTCTGGGAATTGGCAGGGGTTGTAGCAGGCCAGCGGGCGGCAAGGTGGACGTCTTGTTCCGGGCGCAGACTGAGCAGGCAGAGACGAAGGTCCGGACGTCATCGTTCATGGTGGGCCACCAAAACCGTTGGCTAATGAACGCCGCAGTACGTCGGGCACCGGGATGGCAGGTGAGTCTGGAGGAGTGCCCCCACTGCAGGACCTGAGAGCGAGCAGACTGGGGAACATAAAGACGGTTAGGGGGACAGGTGCTAGGGCCCGGTTCGGCCCGAAGAGCAGTGCGGACGACGGTCTCGATGTCCCACTGAGCAGCCCCGACCACACATCGGGCGGGCAGGATGGTGCTGGGCTCCTGGGGTACTTCTGCGGGTGAAAACTGGCGTGAAAGGGCATCTGGCTTACCATTCTTGGAACCGGGGCGGTATGACAGGGTGAAGTCAAACCTGGAAAAGAACAGGGACCAGCGGGCTTGCCTGGGGTTCAGACGTTTGGCCGACTTGAGATACTCTAAATTCTTGTGGTCGGTCCACACCAGGAATGGGATGCTCGTCCCCTCCAGCCAGGATCTTATTGCCCTCCCAGTCGATGTGTGGATTGTGCTGCACTAGCCAGGGGTGACCCAGGACCACAGAGGCTTGAGGGGTGTTGAGGAGATGCAGCACTATCTCTTCACGGTGGTTGCCGGAAATGAGGAAACTCACCGGGTGGGTGGTGTGGGTGATGCGGACCAGCGGGGCCCCGGTGAGGGCATGGGCCTCCAATGGTGAGTGCAGTGGGATGCGGGGCAGGTGCAGCTGGGCCGCCAGGTTGGCGTCAATGAAGTTTCCGTCAGCTCCCGAATCTATTAGGACAGAAACGGTGTGAGACTGACCCCCGACGATCAGGGTGGCGGTGAACAGAGGATGGACCTCAGGGGACTGGTGTAAGGGGGTGCCGCTCACCCGTAATCCCCTCACTACTGGGTGAGCACTGGCCTTTGCTGGGCAGATTGCCACAAAGTGCCCTGACTGCCCACAGTACAGACAGGACCCAGTGCTGATCCTCCTCTGACGTTCGGCAGGTGACAGACGAGTCCGGTCGACCTGCATCGGTCCTGGAGGGGTAGGTGGAGGAGATGAAGGACCCCGTGCAGCCCAAACAGAGGACTGCTCCCGGGAGGGACTGGGCGGACTTCGGGAACCCCTCTCCCTGCGGTGCAGCATCAGGCGCTGGTCCACACGAATGGCCAGGCCCACCAAGGCATCGAAGCTGGCAGGTAGCTCCCGGGTGGCTAGCTCGTCCTTGATGGGCTCCGAGAGGCCGTTGAGGAACGCATCATACTGAGCCTCCAAGTTCCACCCGCTGGAGGCAGCGAGGGTGCGGAAATCAATAGCGAAATCCGACACCGATCGGCCCCGCTGGCGGGTCAGCAGCATCTCCCGGGCAGCCTCACGACCGTGCTTAGAACGGTCGAATACCTTCTTCATCTCTTCGGTGAAGGCTGCGTAGGAGAGGCAGAAAGAGGCACCGGCGTCCCAGACTGCGGTGCCCCACTCCCTGGCACGGCCCGTCAGCAGGGTGATCACGTATGCGATCCTCGTCCGGTCCGTGGGGAACATAGAGGGCTGGAGCTCGAACACCAGGGAGCATTGGGAGAGGAACGACCTGCAGGTACCTGGATCACCGGCATACGACTCAGGAGGTGGCAGTAGGGGTTCCAGACCCGGAGGTGCAGGCGGAACAGGGAGAGAGATGGCTGCAGGTGGCGCTGGGCGGCTCTGCTGCAGCTGCAGCAGCTGAGCCGTGATGCTGGCCATGCTGGTGGCGAAGCTCTCCAGGGACCTGCCGATTACCTCCAACTGGCTCTGATGGGTTCCCAGCAGGGTACCTTGCAACTCCAACGCTGCTCTCAGCTGAGGAAGGTCCGCTGAGTCCATGATGGCCAGTTCGTACTGACAGGGCACAGGCAAGGACTCAGGCGCGGACCACAAGAACTCCAGAGTCCAGGCGTTTATGAACGAAATCGCAGAACACGCAGGCAGTCCAAAACAGGCAGGGTCAAAATACCAGGAAGGCAGTCCAAACACAGACAGGAATCAAAGCCGGGGACAGGCAGGGTCAAACCAGGTAGTCAGCAAGATCAGGCAGGACAGCAGGCAGGAGCAAGGTCAAAGAGCAGGCAGGGTCGATTCAGGGAATAGCGATCAGGCAGAAAACACGGCGGGAACGAGACAGGTAAAGGCACACTGCAACGAACTGGCAACAAGACAGAGACAAGCAGGGTAGATATAGGGCTGGGCTGATGAGGAGATGGGAAGCAGGTGTGTAAGCAGGCAGGAGGGGATGATAGGGTGGGCGGAGACAGGGCGGAGAATGGGGCAGGGCTAGAACACAAGGAAAACAAAAGCACATGGACAGGGAAAAACAAAACACAATAGCTAGGGGGCGGGAGCACTGACAAAAGTCAACATTTCATTCATTTTAATAAAATCTACAACCACTATGATTATCCTTTTATCAAAAAAGTACTAGTAATGTTCACATTAGAAATCATCTGAACTTTTAACAGTAAACCGTTATGTAAATTACTTGGTATTTGAGAGTCAAGTTTGCACTGATGAAAATGCTAACATGTTTCTGTTATCTTGGTTGGTATAATCTTGTAATCTTGGTAAAATCTTGGCAAAAATTACAGTAAAATGGGTAAAGCGTTTGATGCTGAATTTCACCACTTTGAATGCAAAGTTGGTTCAAAGTTAAACTATACCACGAGAATAATATTTGAAAAGGTCATAAACATTAAATCAATCTCTCATGAGCAAATCCTACACACAAAGTGACCTCCATTTCATCTCTTCATTTCAATGAAAAAGGAAAGTGAGTTTTGACATTTCTAGCTCATCAGGTGGCTTCTCATCCCCAAGGCAGCCCACTTGGGGTGTAGTGATTTCTAATGAGCGGCTGTCTGATTGGTAAATGTAAATACAGAGAAAGAGGTCGACCCGGTCAAATGATGATTACTACAGCACCACTCCATGTGACAACTATATTTATAAAATGCTGCTCTTTTTTTCCTCATTTACATTGTAAATATATGACGCTGTTTTGCTAATCATCTGTTGCTCTGATTTGATTTGATTTGATTTGTTTGTTTGCACCTTACTTCAAATTTCATGACAGGCATAAACACTCTTGGCTGTTTTTACAATTGTTGATACAACTGTTAATGTGTTCAGCTTTGAACATCAGTATAAATTTCCTCTGAATTCAATGGCCTGTCTCTTATTTTTAGCCCTTAATATCAAATTGACATGTTCAGTGTTACCTGTTTAAACCGAGGCCCAACATTCCCAGTTATGTTTCACACATTGAAGGTTGGCACTTAATTGTGTTGTCATTTACATCCATTGGCCTCTGTGATGTATTATTTACAAGTTCTGCCAAAGATATCAAATGATTTGGAGTGCTTGTGAATTTTCTTTCTCCCTCCACAAAAAGCCATTTATCAGACAACTGGTGGCTGCTCTGTCTTCTGAAAATGCAAAGGCGTACATTCGAATGATTGAAGTGTTTGTCATCTAGCTTGCATCCTCCATCTGACAAATGTTACCCATCTTCATAAGACTCAAATTGGACTTGAAGACAGCTGCATTATTTGAGCCACCTAAAGATTTATATTTTCCATTAATATGCCTTTTTTGCCCAACACCACAACAGAAGATCACATACATCAAAAATGCAGCCTTACACACACATACACACACACACACACACACACACATATATATAGCATATATATATATATAGCATATATATATATATATATATATATATATATATATATATATATATATATATATATATATTTTTTTTTTTTTTTTTTTCCCAAAAGCCTTATTAACCAATACACCAAAGTAGTAGTTGTTAATATGAAAGTCAGATGAGTTATTTTGTCTTTGAAATAGATATAAGACGTGATATGCTTATTAAATTGTGTGCCCTTCCTACCTCCAATTTCCAACGGCTTTTATTGTTTCACTTTGAAATGCAAAAACTTTGCAGTTCAACGTGTTGAAGAAATGACTATTTCTATGGCTTTGACTGACTGTAACCTGTATCAAATCCAGCGACATACACTTCAACCTCTGAAACTGTACCATTGTGCATATATTTCAGAGGTGGATTGAACTGAACTGATTTCACCTTTTAAAATGTTCATGCTCCAAAGTAGCAGAAGGTGCAATATCACCGAAACAACAGCAAATATGGTTTCTGCAGTGATTCCACCAGTCAATTTTAGCAGGGGAAGCCGGGCAAACAAATGCAAAGCAGAAATATTTATATCAATTGACTGAACATGTTAGTTGTTACTTCTTTATTACACCCATCCAGTCAATTTCCTTTTTTGTGTTTTTATTAAACAAAAACAAAAAAGACTGCATTATATTGGATGTTCTAACATCCAAGTAAAATGTGTGCCCTCATTCGGGAAGAATATTTATAGCCCGATTCCAGAGTGCTTATTTTCTGCCTCAATCTAAAGGAGCCGTCATGTGGCAGATTGACAGATTTATTGCAGACAAGGTGTGTGCACGGCCATAATCCTGGTGTCTGACTGTGTGTGTGTGGTACAACAGTGGGAAACCATAGAATCCCCATAAAGACACTGCTAAGAGACATGTTAATGGATTTTTCCTTTGGCTCTCATCACTGTCACCCATTAGCAGCAATGAGTTATTATCAAAGCAAACAAGTGCTAACCTAAGGTTTGTAAAGGCTGTGAAAAAGAAAAAAAAAAATCTAAGTCAACTGTAATGAAATATATTATGGCTCCTGTTTTCAGGGGACTCAGTGTTACAGCATTACAATTGTATGTTAGCAAGCTAACAGATTTTTTTACATGGTAAGCTAGCAGGCTGTTGATAAAAAGCCATCATTGAAGATGTAGTGTAAATAACATGGCACTGTAAATGGCTAGCTAAAGATGAATCTCACTTGTTAGCCCAAATGTTTTTAGTCTGTCAGGTAAAATTGAACTAACCATTATTATCAAAATTGAATAAAACCTATTATATCTATACACAAGGTTCTTTAATTTTTAATTGCCCGGGTACCTTGGCGATGTTGCTTGGATCCATAAGAGGACCTATGATGTTTTTTTTTTTTTTGTGTTTGTTTCTTTTCCAGCTTTCTGTTCCATGTGCGTGGAGATGCAGAAATGGATCAGGGCTGCAGTCCATTGCCATGGTCTTCCCAATCCACCAGAGACTTCCTGAGTCTCAGGAAATACTGTATCACTTCTCTTTTTTATGTTCTGCATGAAAGACCTTTTATCCCATACAGTGTTACAAAAAACTAGCATAATACAATACATTCTATTTTGCATAAAACACAATTGACCAGTGAATGCAATTAAAATGACTTGCTTAAGCTGGTCTTATGTTAAAATGAATGTATACCCAAATATGAAAAATAAATAAATAAATAAATTAGTACAGATTGTCCTGAATAGAGGACAAGACTACTATTACTACACCACTACTACTTGTTCCTCAGAGTTAGTATGGATGTCTATATTTCACAAAATATTTGAAGGACTAAAATTAAAACAGCCATAATGAAACACTGTGTTCTTACTCTTTGTTAGAGATGGAAAAGGTCAAGATATTTTTTGCAATGCTTTTCACAGCCTGTGGATTGATCAGCTGTTGTAGCACACACAATCTGCACATTCTCAGCTACTCGGCTGTTCTAGTTTTTATTTTTTCCCCTGGCCCCAGAGCTCAGAGAAAAATAATGTGCATCAACAGAAAAGTTGTGCATTTCTCTGATTTCAGTTTGTTCTGATATGCACAGTTTGAAAAGCTGTTTCTTTCTTTATAATGTAAAGGTAAGATTTTTGAGGGCAGAGGGTATGCTATTAGGTACAGAATTGTGTGAAAGGTTCACGTCCCTTTAAAGGCATCCTCCTCATCAGAATAAATTACTACACAATCAATTATACTCTTCTGCCTTTTAATGATATGTGCATTTGCTGAAAAATAGCTCCGATTCAGAATAAGGACATACTAAATGTTAATATACCACCACAAAGGGAGCATGGACAAGCTTCTGTCATGGCACCTTGACTGATTTAATCCTACTGCATATGCACCTAAAGTAACATGCATCTGTGCAAACCCAAAACTATTCTGCTTGCTGTCACTCAATGACCTGACAGCCATCATTCACATCTCCGTTCTTAATGAGTCCCATATGGTCTTTTGAACTAATATGGATGTCTTACCACATGTTTCAAAGATGTATGAGACAACAGCATAATCATCAATCAGTATCTGCCACTACTTTTAAAAAATCTGTTTTCTTGTTGCCAACGCAGGCTATGCAGGCATTCAGATGTAGCCCTCACCCCACTATCTACTTGTGGCACATCGCTACACTACAGTGATGATTAAAGCAACAAATGGAACAAAGGCACCAGGTGTTTAC
This sequence comes from Megalops cyprinoides, assembly GCF_013368585.1. Lineage (NCBI taxonomy): Eukaryota > Metazoa > Chordata > Actinopteri > Elopiformes > Megalopidae > Megalops > Megalops cyprinoides. The sequence goes on from NC_050604.1 coordinate 13,213,565, forward strand.
TCTAGCACCCCAGCAGTAACCTTTTCACTAAAGTCTATATGCCTTGATGCAGCTCTCTGTCATTTACCGACATAGTATCTGTAATGGAAACAACCAAGGCATCTCGCGATAGAACATGAACTCAGCGGTTTTGGGAGTGAAAAATCAGAGCAACTCCAACACTCAGATCTTTTCAGAGGTTCAATTACTGTATTTTCATGACAAGTGCAAACATACTCGTGCTTAGTAGACAGTGTTTAATATTATTGTCATAATCATTTTGTACTGCTCGAAAACTGATGTAGAAAATTAGATTGAAGTTAAAGAAGTGGTGACCCTCCTGGGTTTGGATCCTTCTAGTCTGCTCTACTCTCCACTCTCCACATTGCCTCGCATGGAATTTGGCATTCTAAATTCATCATAAGTAGCAGTTAGGAACAGTGTTTTTTGGAAAGATAATTGTCTTATGAGACATCACTTAAATCCTCAGCAGGCAATAACATTTTTGCCTCCATAACTTGCATATGGATGGGTTTTACCTCTCTCGTTAACCTTGTAGCCAAGTGAGCATCCATGCTAATGGTTATATTTATGCAAAGTCATCTAAAATGTGGGATGTGCCTATGAATTATTTATCTCCTTTTAAATCATTAGAGACCTTCAAGGTGTAAATCAGCTTGTTTAATGTACCTAAAATGAGCAAACAAACAAAAATAATAATTGAACAACCGTTTCATATAGTACATCATATTCACACCAAATAAACTGAAAACGTTAATGTTGACTTGTACTGTATACGCTGAGGTTAAAATATTCCTTTGAGATTTTTGATACTAGCGATTTTCTCTGAATTTTTTTTTTTTTTTTTCCTGGCATGCACCAGGTTTGCGTTTTCTCTCTAATTAAACATGTCGGCCAAGAGGTCAGCCTTTTACCTTCTCATGTCCTCATTTGGCATGGCTCGTGTGGAGCTCATTCATGCTGACTTTAATCCAACCGAATAGTTAATTTAAACGGTGAAGTTAAATGTATTAATGAGGTGACATTTTGGATGGCCTGACTTAAAAATACTCCCATTAACCCAAACAAAGGGAAAGAGGAAATTTTCCTTAATTAAATCCAATAGCGCTTCTGTATCCTGAACTTACTTCAGATCACAGGTTTCATTTTTACTGAGGCTCTGTGTAAACAAACAAGCAAAAGAAAGCTTAATCACCGATTGACACGCTCAAAAGAAATTAAGCTTATATATTTGGCTGAGGGTAGAGGCAGTAAGTTCGTGGCTTCTGCCATGATTTCAGGAAACAAAATGACATGCAGTGACCAATTCGAAAGATCACAGACAGTATGCCATCAGATAAACCCAGTGTAACACCAGGATTGTGGGGGTAAATTGAAGAAATAAAGGTGCCACTGCAAGTATCCCTGCCACAAATTCAGGGGCGACCATAGGATGTGTTTCAAGGCAGGGGCTTGGGAGGAAGTATCTGTTTCGATTTTGAACAGATTTCATGAAAAAGAGTTATTCCACTCTTCTCAAACAGTCTTATTGAGGGGCAGGTGGGGAAGGCTTATTGGTCTGAGGAGATATTGGGAGGAACAAATGTGCAGTCAATGTCACAACATCTTTTTTCCAGTAAAAGTCACCATTGTTTTCAATTACTTTTGTACAATGCATTGTAGCCTTTTTAGAATGTATCATATATAGTCCTCACAAAATATTGTTTTTACACCCCTATATATCTATATATGAGCCACATTTAAAAGCAAAGTCTATCATTTCAGTGGGTTTTGAGTTGGTGGAAGCTTGAGAATTTAGTTATATTTGCATATTTTAATTACAGTGTCTAGATAAATTGAAACTATTGAAATAAATGAAAGTAGATGGTTAAATTACAATGTGGAGTGTGTAAAATTGTACAAAATAATGGACACGTAAAATGGACGTGTACATTCAATAATGCCAACTGAGAATAACTGCACGTAAAATAAACTTTAGACTATAGTCAAATGATTTCGGTCACTGTTTACATCAGTTATCAATCTGCTTCAATTTCCTTGACTGTACATAGAAATCCACTTCTTTTTAGCTCTTGCTTCCACTGTGTTGTTTTACATTGATACAGGCACACACAAAGAAAGAAACAGAAGGACAGAGATACTGTACGTGAGCTAATCCCTATATCCAACACTATAATCTGGATGGGCACCAGTCATTTCCCACTTTTAGATTTAGATGGCACGTCAGGTTAATGTTTTCTCCTGTTGGGAAGACTACACAGCTGAGAACAGCTTTATGGTGTGACAGGGAACAGACAGGCCAGATGAGAGAGCAGGGGGGGAGGGGGGGGAAGGGGGGGGGGCGCAGTTTGCAGATGAGAGACTTGGAGGCTGGAAGGCGGTGAGGCGGCGCACATCCAGTGAGGGCTTAACTCTCCCCGCCTGGGCACGGCAGCTCATACACCACCGGCACGCTCTCAACAGAACTCCCAAAAATGCCTGGGTCCTGCGATAGCAGTCGGCTCAGAGCGTGTGGTTTCCTCATTCGCCAGCGTCGAAAAATGCTGTTCCAAAACAGCAGCTGGCGCGGGGAAAGTGGTGTGCAATGTTGCTATGAAAATGTGCCCCTTTTCTAAAGCACGCTCATCTGTGAAACGGCATTGTTGTTGTTTGCCGTTGATGTTGTTTTTGTCACTGTTCAGCGTTCCAATGACATAGTGCATTAATCTTATTATTTGCTCTGTTCCCACACTGAAACGCCAGGGCGCAGATGCTATTTAGCTGGTAACCCCTCGGAGGCAAACATTAAGCTTGATCGGTCAAGCTCTCTCTTCATCAGGCCACAAGTCGATGAGAATATGTTCAGAGCAGTGGCGCCAGCAAACCCTGCATGAGCCCTCTCTGCGCTGTGATGCAAGGCTGACACAATGGGTAGGTATTTGATTTGTGAAAAAAGACAGGACCTCCCTGATGATCCAAAACACAAGTAAACCACTGCAACTGAACAGATACACATAGCAATAGACAGCACGTTTTTTTAATACACACCACCTTCCCAGACAATAATGAAAGTGATATGTCATTAGGTTAATATATATGAGAGCAAGTCATTTAAAATTATTGTTGCATTCATTGCATTTGCCCAACATGAAAATGCTTCCCTCTGTGTCTCTCTGTATGCGCATTATCATAAATTTTGACCCCAAAGGACAGCAAAGCCACACTACACTGATTAATCACGGCCCAAAATGTACTCTGTGGCATACAACATGCCGGTTCCAAGTGCAGCTGTCTCAGTCGCACAGACTGGCTTGTGTCCAGTTAAGCAGTCGTGTTGGCCTTTTTATGCCAAGAGGAGATGGGAATGACAACTGGACTTATAACCTCAATGGCAAGCTCAATGCAAAGGGCTGCATCTGAAACCAATCAACACAGAGCTTAGTTATTCAACTTGGGTGTGACTTTGTGAAATCATGGTCTAGGATGCAGTTTGACGAAAACATAATTTGACCAGGGATGTCTTTGGGCATTCTCTTTACCACAATCAAGAACAGCATTACTCTAACTCTGCCCCAGGAAATCCCTGTGTATGTGCTGGCTTCCATTTTGATTGAAAAGCAGTTACCCAAGTGTGATAGCCTGTTAACTGATCTCTGGTATGAATCAGTCATTTAGAATGTCATCTAATACATCTAATGTATAGTATGTGTGCATAGAATGTTTATGTAAAGACACAATTGCATCAATTCTTTGCATGCATAATGGCCCTGAAGCAAAATATGCCTTCTGTGGAAAGTCAATTAAAACTGAAGCGTGGAAACGGTGTTTTCTCTGGCTTTGATTGGTTGAGACATTGGCTGCAACAGTATCCAGCACATACAGGAGCTTCAGAAGAGCTGTGCTAGACTCCTCTGGGTCCTTCCTGCTGTATATTGCTCCACTGAAACACACTCTGTCACTTTTTTTCTTTTCTACAAGGTGTCCCATAAGTGCTTTTACCTCTGAGTGTCATGAACTGAAAGCTGAGCCCTTGGGGTATTCATTACGGGCCAAGTCTCCAAACATAGATGTGAAACAATAGCTTCTTTCAGAAGATATGCTTGTAGCTAATCCTGTGCTACAAAAATGTGTAAGTTTGTCATTAAATCTGGTTCATCAGTGGTGATGTGGGTAGAAAACAATGACAAATATGTCTTTGATATAATACAGATGTTTATTAAATAAACATTTTTATACTCAATTTTTATTAATAGTATACAGCCAGCCTATGGTCTTCTTGTTTGCACTTTCCTACTCTTCCACTCCAGTTTGACAGTTAAAACCACAAAGGGAACCTTTATTATCTCTCCGCCAAGATGCTATTAATTAACACAAATTCTTAAGTGACTTGTACTTACAGAACATTAACTAATGAGGGTTCCGTGTGTGAAAACACCTGTTAAACAAGCACCTGGCAGGACCCCCAAGTGACCATGTTTCACATACAGTCTAGCCCACTCAGGCTTACCTCCTAAATATAAATTTTTAGATCTAAATCTGCCTATTGTTTCTGTCAATAGTGGTATATCCCATAGCATTATGAGTCATCTGTGTGATTTACTCATTTACAGATGCATCAGTTTAATTTGATGTGTCTCCTGCTGTTGTGGTAGTATGCAGATGAGCTAATGAATATGCATTGATGATAAAGTTCTCTTTTTTCCGTAAGTGGGAGTAAATGCCCATTTTCTGCAAAGCCGATGGGAACGTATTTAGAATGAAGCAGTCCTCCAATCCAACAAAGTGAGTGAATGAGTCCGTACTTCACACAATATCACATAAATACAGTAGCCTAGTGTAAATACTGTAAGGGCAGGTAGAGTATAAGGGTGTTTTTGGTTGGGTATTTTGGATATACTCCACTGTCCTTGTTTCAGTGACTGGGGAGAGATGGTGGCCTATGCAAACCATATCAAAATCATAATTCTCACTGTACTGATTGATACATTGTTGATTGATAAAACCTGAAAGTGTATTTGTAACACAACACATTTTAAAATCATAGGCAATCCGCTTCTGCCCTGATCTTTCCCATTAGTGTCAAGCACTATTTGGGGAGACAGCATAGAGGTAACTTATATCTGCAGGACATAATGTAATATTCTCCATACTTTTGATTAAAAATTGTTATATGCGGTTCTGATTTTCCAACACTCAGCAAATGCTGTATCCTCTAGCTTATATAGCACTATTGACACATTTTGTGCTGTGTGGTGTGTGAAATGTCTCGCTTTTTACTGATAGATGTGAATGAAACAGCCTAAAAGAAAATGAGTTGTGCATTACACTTTTTTTGTAATTTTTGTTTTTATTGCTGTGGCCTGTGGTATAATAAAAAGTAAATCCTATCCATATACTGTATAGGCTAGATACTGCAAAGGATATTCTCAACCAGCAGTTGATTAAAATAAGTGCAGCAGCCACATTCGGTGGAGCCAAAAACTTGTTTGCCAGCATTCTTTTTGAATTGATATTTAAATGGCCTTAAACAGCAGTGTGGTGGGAACAGCTAGGCTGTTTAAGGAAACTAATTTGGTTCATTTGATAATAAGGCTAATGAGCAAAAAAAAAAAAAAAACAGTTTTCTTAAGACAACAGAGCCTGGGTACACAGTAGACTTCATGATACATGAGACCAATAGGATTCTGCAGTCATGGTTTGCAACTCTGCAATGTCACAACTACGATAATGTGTGTTGATGTTTGATGTTGGCTTACTGTATGTTGTTCCACTATTTGAAAGGTACAGCCAACCATTACGATTTATTCATATACTAACGAATATAAAAACAATGCTAGTATTTGTCAGTTTACTGTAACTGGAATGAATTGGCTTCTGTACATCCTGCGGTGATGTTGCCATATCCTCAGTAATCATGCTTTTTCCAGGGTTGCCCATAGCTCTGCAATGCCGTACCCATTCCTGTCCATTATTGATGCTTGCAAGTCTCATCACAAAACTCACCTCTTTACTGTATCCTTAGAATAATCACTGAATTCCATTCCACATGTCTTTTCTATTTGCAGTCAGCAATCAATGATGAAAATTGCACTTTGGATACATGTAGTAAGAAAAGTACTAGTGATAATAAGGTTTAACTGTGATGCCTCATTTCTCAGGCTCTCATGCTACTGATAATTATTAAAATTGCTATACTCTTTATGTACTTAGCTAACTATCTGAATTAATCGTGTTTGGAAACCAAACGAAAAGTATAAATAATGTTACTAAAGAGAGGTATGTCCCAAATCTAGCGATTCCTTTGGTCGAATCTAATTTTTCCATTGTAATAAACAAAAAAAAAAACAGTCATTGTGAAATTGTGAGAAATATTTTGCACGAATACTATTATATTTTAGATTTTCATTCTATATGGAAGGGAATGTTTCTTGCGTTCAGTGGGTATTAAGCATGTCTGAATGGTTGTACACATCATGACTCATGACTGGTTATAAATTGCATTGCTGCTGACCATTTCCCAAACCCTTTCCTGCCCTCTCCCAGTCCACCCGTTTGCACTGTTGACAGTTCTCTGATGTGGCTCGATTTATTCTATCAGGAAGACTTGAGTTGTGTTACCTCTTGTGCATCTTTCAAAGGTCACAGCAGATGAATGGCGAGATACATTATTCATGACGGAGGGAAAGGCTGCCGGGAGGCGCGTTTGTGCCGCGCGACGGTAAGTTGTGGGCAGAGGGCCGTCGAGCATATCCGTCACGCCGTGTCCTCCACAGTGCTCCAGGTAAGGATCAGATTCGCAATAGACCGCTCAATCCGAGAACCCTCAGCGGGAGGAGGAAGGGAGACGGGGGGTGCGTCGGCGGCCACTTCCTCAATATCTCGATACCTGCCTTGGGCAAAGTGGGGGGCTGCTGACCACCAGTAGTTTGGCGTGGATGTCCAGTAAAGTCTTTTGTTTAAAAAGTTAAGTTCTTTTGCTACTGACATGATTTATGTGTCAAAAGTGTTCATGAGCTAGTTCCATGTTAACAGTGATAAAACAGCACATTTTAAAAAATTCTCATTACTTTGTTTGTAAACAACAGCAATTGTGTTTCAAAGACAAGTTTAATTGTGTTATGGCTGTGCTGATGCTTGATAATAGTCTCTATACTCAGTTGAATACATTTAGAAAATGAGTTTTTAGTTATTGCCTATTTATTGTGTAGTTTATATATATAAGCAATCATCAATATATATATATGTGAGCAATCATCACATTGAGTCAGTAAATGTATTTATATACTTAATATAAGTGGATATTTTCTAATTAGAAACTGGAATTTGATGTCTGTATCTGAGACTGTAGTGTAACTTAGTAAAGTGTTGAAGACACAAAAGGAAATTGCTTACATACTGTATTAACACCCTGCTTCATTTGTTGTGATTATGCCTGACACCTTCATGGTGAATGTAGAGCAAGTGTGGGTTGTGTGAGGCAGGGTTAGGGCATAAACTGAGTTTGTGTTTAATAAACTGACTGAAACTGAAAGCCATCAAGTGATACAAATAGTAGAAAAGCCATCTGACTTGCACCCTAGTGACTTTTTTGCTCAGTTAACCACTTTCATATATACATATAAAAGTTAATTAAAGTGCATTTCACAATATGCACTTTAATTAAAATTTCAAACTTCGAGACAGCTCCATAAATGCATAATGCCCTTTTGTGTCAAAACTGAATACAGAAATCATTTTAAACTGCAAAATAAATAAATAAACAATTATATTTGTATTAACTGCATTTAAAGAATACATTTATATGGAAAAGACTATGTTAATTTAAAAGTTGTTGAATATTTCATACAGGAACAGAAATGCACACCAGTTGAAAAAGTCCAGGTTCTCATTGACCCAGACGTGATTAAAGAATCTTTTTATAAATCGTGACAGCTCTTCCACGCAGCGGTGTGCTCAGCTCTCTGCTTTGAGATTTTTGCAGCAAAATATGCAAATATCGCACTGTTGCAAAACATGGGAGCCATACATAATGAGCTCCTTAGCATATAATTTGCATTTTAAATAACGCTCTGTGTACTTGACAAACAAGGGGCAAAAAATGTTATGCAGAATTCCATGTGAGGTGCCACGTCCTGTGACATAGTTCTCTGTTAAACAGGCATCAGCCACGTAAGTGGCACTCACGTCTAACCGAGAACAAAGTACAGCGACAGGTACACAACACAGATTGGCTCCCAGAACCTCACTTTCAGTTCCTTTCTCACGGTGATTTTCACTTCAAGTTTACCCTCATTGTCTCACTGTTGTGTTTTTTCCAAAAGATTGTTGTTAATGTTAAATGACAGTAAAATAAATGTACTTAATCACATGTAGAACATGTTTTGAGATACTGGAAACAATCTAGACATCTTCATGTAAATATTGTCAGATCCATCTTTGCAATTGTTTTTAATCTTCATTCGCACGTAATTAGTCACCAATATAATTTCCTACATCTTGTCAAAGCTACATTACTGCCTACGGCCACTACAAGCTGCCACTACAGGTTGCATTTGTTTTACTGTATAAACTGAATCCCAGTACACCTATACTCCATAGTGGTATACATTATACCTATTATTGCTCAACAGTAATTTTGTATGTAAGTAACAATAAATATGCATATAAAGTAATACAACAGTGCGACGCCCACTGATGAAGCCCACCCTGTGGAACATTGTATTCCGCCCACACAGGCGTTGTTGGTGAACGACACAGTTCAGACACAAATCTTCTGCTGTATGTAATTTTTCAGGAGCCACTCAGGTACCCATGTGGTGCAGAGGAAGGGATCCTACACATCCTTGATGTGTAATGGGTACGCAGGTTCCTCTTTTGATGAGGAAGAAATGGAAAATCATTTCAAACTCAGACCCACAGAACACCCAGACCCGGTTTCTATGAAAAAAAAAAAGTCTATTGATCAAAAATCATACCGCAGTCTTTGAAATGTACACTTTGTACATGCACAATGTGCTTTGTAGATGAATCTGTGAGCTATGGTCCATACTACTATAATCAGGAACAGGTGTGTGCTGCTTTGCATTTTGGGTACTCTGCACTGGAGGAGTCTCTGTGACAATCCATATCAGCAGACTATCTCTGCATTTGCAGAATTGTCTGACAGAGATAAGCAATCTAATGTACAATTTAATGAAACTAGACGTTCAACAAGATCGCAGTGCAAACGCTTTGATAAGTGTTCCCTCGTCAATTTCTTACAAAAAAAGTTGTCATTAGGTACACTTGTGTATGATGGATTGCTCCATGTAGGATGTGCTGTAAAAATACAGCTGAAGAACAAATGCTCCTTATCCTGCAAGTACTTAGCCTTCATCGCGATTGATTCCTGTCCATTACTAAGATTATCTGCCTAATGGACCAAAACAACCAATTTTGTTAAAAGCTAGTTATTGACTGCAAACACATGCTCATAAATGTGCAGCTGTTTCCATAATACTAGACCTGTCAACACACACACCTCTCTGATATGAACAACTATGTATACCATTTATGTTGGTATTAATATGTGCACACTAAAAGATTAACATTAGTGTAACTTGGTTGGAGTCTTGGGTAATCCTGCTGCCATTCTGAGAAATGGCTTACAACCAAAAATGTCCAAAAAACGATTTATGCTGTAACCTCGTATTCATCAACAATAAATGTGTGCATTGAAGTGAGACAACATAATGTGAATACATTACAATCCCTGTCTGTACTGGTCCCTCAGTGGTGGAATGCACTCCCCACAGGGGGGGACCCACCTCTTCAGACTGCATCTTGGTTCCACCTCAGTCCCCACCCCCTAACAGCTTCTACTTGTATTATGTGCTGTTTATTTTACATGTAGTATTGCAATGTGTTTAGGATCCTGTGATCTAGTGACTGGTTTATGGTAGTATACTTGGCTTCCCTTGTCTAGTCAGGTTGCACAAGTTAACTTGTGGTAGGGCTTGAATAGCATTATGCTCACACTCACTGGTCTAAGAGTGTTGTCAGCCTGGACTGACACTTGCTCATTCAGTTATGTTCTTTTGTGCTGGCAGTTGGTCTGGTAAATGAATGTAATGTAAGGTAATGTAATGTAATGTGATACATAAACCTCAAAAATATTTAATCTCCCCAGGTATTATTCTAAAATCATAAACTTGTACTTTTCTGTTTTCCAGACTAAAAATATCAGTAAATCCATTAACAAAGAACATCTTAGGGGAAAGTGTTACTAAAGCAGCGTGGATAAGTTCTTCTCAGACTTTTTGGTTCTAGTTTGTCTGAAGTAGTGGTTCAATAGCTAAACAGAATTCATAAGGTGATTATGATTGTATCTGTAAAATAATAGGTCCATCTGTTTTAGCAGCTGTCAGTAAACTTGTCAGTTGCCTTGATGAGACCCAATAAATTGTTGACTCAATAAATCTTACTTCAAGAAGTAGTGTTGCTCACAATCTAAGTATTTAAAATATACATGTTTTACACATTTAATTTCTTTTTTTTCCATTGTATACACTGCATATCAACATAAAAGATGGATCACTGACCACAAATGTTGTGTTGCTGTTCTTTAATTCCAATGTTTTATCCAACATAAATCAATGTAACATTGATTTAAGTTGAAAGTGCACTATCCTAGTTTTAACTGTAGATGATTGCACTAGGAGTACACTACTACTGTGTCCTCTTTATAGCAGTAAACTCGACATCATCCATCTCGAGAGACCTTTGTTGTCCTTAGAGCTGTACTAATAACTTCTATTTGTTTGTCCTTCACTCTAATGGTTGCAATAAATCACACCATAGTGTCTCAACAAAATCTCCACCAACAACTAATGTTTTTTTATTCCCTTGTTGCTCCAAGCAAATGCTTTTTTGTTGATCTTTTGTTGAACACAGTGGTGGTAAAATGCATACATTCATTAATTTTGTATTGTCTGATTGGCAGAATAAATTATTCCATTAAATTTCCATAGCAGATGCTCTTATCCAGAGCAACTTAAATATTTTATTTCATTTTATTTTATTTTTTATGTTACCCATTTATACTGCTTGATATTTGCTAAGTAAATCTGGGTTCATTACCTTGCCCCATCTGGGAATCAAACCAGCAATCAATGGTACTTCTTACCATTACCCTACACAGTCAATCAAAAACCTCCAAAGTGCAAGTGCAGCGGGTTGCATTGAAACTCTGACTTATTATTTGGGTGTGGTTAAACTCACGGTCCAAAGTGATCACTATTCATCAGAACAATCTTATTCGCTGAGACAGCATCAGAGTCTAAAAGATTCAGTTTCAGGTCAAAGCTAGGGGAACCCAAGTGCAGTCTAAAGAGGTATGTTTCCAGAGTCTCTACTGCTCTGATTGCGGTGGCTCGCTCATGCCACCATTGTGGGGACTAAAGAGGAGAATGTGTGAGTCTTTTGAATGGAGATGGGCAGAGGTGGCCAGGGGTAGAGCCAGGGATATAGAAACAACTGAGGGTTTCTAGGGCCAGTTTCACTGAGGGCACAACGCTTCAGTAGCAGACTTTTAAAACAGATTTGGTTCTGCAGCTCGTAGCCAAACAAGAGCATGAGAAGAGGGGCCACGCGGGAAAAGGCGAGGAGGCTGAGGATTTGTCAGGCCGCAGATGCTTTGGAGGGATTGGATAACACTGGCAGAGAATTGTGCCTGAAGGCAGGTTCAGTACTCCAGGTGGGAGAGCACTCTGTGGAGTACTTGGTTAGAAACGGGTAAAGTCTTTGGATGTTTGGTAGGAGGAATTTGCACGTGCAAATGTATTCAATAATACTCAATAAAATAAGCATTCTGCATGCTTCAGTAGTAGTTGCCAGTTTATGTATTATGAATTATGAAGATATTTTAAAATGACAGATCCTTTACAAATATTGTATAAATGCAGGGCATTTCTTTGAAAAAACTGTTAGGAGCTCTGACAAAACCACTTTAAACAATGATGTTAACTGTTCTCTTAGGATGTAATGGCTATAAATTGATAAATAGTTTGAATATTTATGAAAGACCTTTATGAAAATTTATTTACCTATGTGCCATGGAAATATTTTTGTCTACAAGGGAGCTTTCATTGAATATGGATGATTCCATTGTAATGAAAGCTTTTAATACTCTTGTTCTCCATTTATATAATGTATACCTTCACTTAAACTCCTACCTGCATATGACCTAGCATGTAGATGCAAAGACATACCCAAGTCAAAACATCAAATAAAAAGTCATTTAAAATGCATAAAAGATCCCCAAGCAACTTGGCAACTGTACAGCAGTTTGCTATGGGTATCCCTTTTCAAAGTGCCAAAATAATTTAAGTGCAGTGCAGCAGACCCTTCATGGGTCCTTCTTTTAAGGATGAAACCTCTGTAGATGTTCTAAATGATCAAAAACAAAGCTTTGAAAGTCTTACAATTAGATAAAGGAGAAGAAAGGAGTGGGTAGGCAAGGAGGGTTTGCGTTAGCTTTGTCTTAAATTATTCATAGATTGAACACTTTGTTCTTTTGCAAAACATCTGCTGAAACTGCTTTGGAAATATTTTCAGAACTTTAGCTGTTATTGGTGACTTATTTACTAAAAGTCTAGAGCAGCCAATGTCAACACACTGCATTTTGCTAAGAAAAAAAAGCACATAAATATGATCCACATCTTGACAGATATTTATTCGGCGAAGTTGTCATAGGGAAGTCACACCATCTCCATTCCCCTCACAAACAACAATGCTCTGTATACGGAGGTGTTTCGCTTGGGAGCTAATTAATCTCCAGTTGTGATTCCAGGCAGATGAATTCCATGGGTGCATTATGGGTTAAAACAGGAAGTTACCCTGAATTTTGCACCCCTTATGAGGGGTAAGCAGATGCAGTTATGATCAGTGCGGAGGAGAGTGTTGAAACTGGCAAAGGATATTGCTGGACCAGGGCCATGAAGCATTTGACAACCTCTGTAGAGGCAACGTATATTCCTGTCTGTGCCAGCTTTCTCATGCCTACACAGATGGAGCTGGCCACCCCTCCCAGCTATGGCCACAAATCTTTAGGGGGACAAACCAAAGTCTCCTCTGGCCCTCATTCTCTCTGATTGAGTGGGTAAGTCAGACTGTTCAGTTTCATTGGTGTTTAAGATATGCTACATGCCTTCAAATTCTTCCTGATGACAGCCAATCACAATTAAGAATGTCTATTCATGGTAAAATGCTGGATCGCTTCAAAACTGAAACCAGTTAATGTTTTGTGACCTCAAGTCAGAAGTGTCCCCAGAATCTACAGATCTTTGATTCCTCAGTCCTACCAGCAGTTCAGCTTCCTGACTTTCCCTGAGAGCATAAAACACAAATATATTGTGTATTGTAGAGGGCTAAACACTATACGGCTGTGCGTGGCATCTCACACTGAAGACACACAGAATTGTGTGTGGCTGTGTGCATATGGGAAAGAGAGAGAACACAAATGTGAAAATAGAATTAGATATTAATTTTATGTAGAAATGACTCAATTTAAGCCCTGTGCAGCGAGCCATATTTTGAACCTATTAAGCAAATCATAACCACTTGAAATTAAATTATTCAATTATTCATCACATAAACTTGCCCTCTGTTTTGGATGGTTGAGTTCTTTTTTTATATATATATTTGTGTGTGTGTGTGTGTGTGTGTATCTATGTATACATTATCTGCCTGCCCTGAATGATCTTGAATTTACAGGGGGAGATGGATGCTGATAAAACCATGCCACTAATGCCCCTTCCCGAACCACTTTTCTTCATTAATATACATATTGAAGAGGAACTGGTGCAGAGAAAGAGGGACTGGTGCTCACCTCACACTTTCAGTTAGATTTATTTTTTACTATTATAGACACTGAAACACAAATTAATTATTATAACAAGGTTTACATTAGAAAATATCTTTAAGAAAAAAAAAAAAAACTGAAATATGCAATGCTTTCCAGTGTGGGTGGAATTGCGATGTTTTCCTAACGGCAAACTTTTTTTTTTTTTACCAATGTGTCTATGTATATCCCCCTGCACTAATATATTTGTTTGTTGAAAGAAGTGAATGATGTGATTCATATAAAACTTTGTACCACCTGAACCCTCAGGTGCCTGTGTCTATTTTGTCTCAAACTGATACTGAGCACAACTCAATTTCTCATCATCGAATGGGAAAATATACTCGCACCTCAACAGCATACACATTTAGAGAGTGTTCAGAAAGTGGTAGTATTGTTTCATAGTTTTCAGGTTAGTCTACTCATGCTATAGCTGGTTCAGAGCACATAAGCTTTCCATAGTAATTACTAGAGGATACCAGTAAACATGTCATTACAGCAGAAAAAGAAGAAAAAGGTGGTCTGGATGGTTTATAAAATTCTGTTTTATTTTTTCAATCTACATTATAATTTTCTGGTCCAGAGGATATACAGCACACGTTATTCTAGCTGTGACATTATATTGTTATTTCTGTTTGTTTTCTTTCACTGTGTTGGCTGCAAAATTCAATATTGTAATATGTAGCATTTCAACATAATGAGAGAAAACTCTCCGAAAACGTTTTTGCAAGTACACATAAAGACATATTATAACCCTCTTGACAATTTCTGTGTTGGAATTGTGCCACCTGCTTCAAATTAGTTTAATTTGACCTGCCATATCCACAATTTTGACTGAAATGCATTTACACTGCACTGGTACATCACAGAGGGTATTTCTGTGACATTGGCCTTTCATTTGATTTACAGAACACATGTGAATCTCACACCACCCCGGTATTTCTGTGTAAAATGGAGACTGCCAAAAAGAGGCAGAAATAGGACAGACAGAAAGGTTCATAAATCCCTTTAATGCTCCCACATTATTTATATTCCTGCAGGCTACCTCCAGCTGTTAGTTCTTCTTCCACATTTCTCTGTCTCTCTTGCTTGCTGAAAAGACTAGGCTATCCCATTTGAGACAGTTCAATGACAAGTCTAATTAATGACTGTGGATCCCTGTAGGATAAAGATCTATATATTTTCATAGTGGAAAACAAAAGTATATATATATATATATATATATATATATATATATATATATATATATATATATATATATGCATATGTGTGTGTGTGTGTGTGTGTGTGTGTGTGCATGCTTATGCCTATCGCGTGTGTGTGTGTGTGTGCGCGAATGTACTTTTTGTTACCAATTCATCTTCCATCTTTTCAGAAAATTGGATGTAACAGACAGATAAATGGTTTGTGGAATGGGCATATTCCAAGCAAATAGGATCCTGAACTAATCTAAGAAAAACTTTCTAAATACAAATAGCAAGCATGGCATGTAGAAATGGTCTTCCATGTCCCCAGCCCATCAACTTTGGGAAAACAATGGCAGACACAAAGATTGAATAAAAATTACACATGTTCAAATGTTAATCCAACCTTTCAATGCTTGGCTACATCTGAGGCCATTTCCTTTTTTTAGCATGTCATACATTTATTTGTGTATCATCTCACTGACAGCCACTGTACTTATGCAGGAGTACACTCACATGACAGCCTTTACTATTTTTCATGTTGCAAGTCTGCATCCTGATCTGCATTTTTGCTCACTTCCCCTAAGCACTTCTCCTCAGAACGGTGCCGATTCACATGGTTAAGCGTATCCCAGTCCGAGAAGGGGTTATCACTTGCCCTCAGTTGAGTGCCCTTAGAGTGCACCAGCTTGTACCCTTAATGTTTGTTGTGGCATTCCAGGATCCTTTCATTCAGCATCCCAGGGTGCATGTTTGCACTGCAACTTTTACAAGAGCTCCATTCAACAGCATTGACACCAAAAACAACATGTTACCATAGATCGTTTTGAATTTCACTGTTTGAGTGCACATTTCTCACACAGTAATGGGAGATAGGTAGCATTCGACTGAATGATTCCAGTGCGTTTTAAGTAGAAGTGAACACAAACTGTGAGAAATTTCCATTTACATTTATTCATTTGCCATGAACACATATCCAGAGCAATTTATGAAAAGTAACCCTGCTGGATTTCAAGGCTCGAAGTAATCCTCATCACTGTGATATGTATCTGATTATCAAGCAGCAACTGCCAATGGTTAGAAAATCAAAAGGGTTCATACCAATTGTTAGCCCTTTGGCAATAAAGCCTAATTTAGAAATGACTGCCTTTCACTACAATATAAATATCCCACTGAGGCCAATTATAAGCAATATAACATTTAAATTGTTACATTGCTAGTCTAAAACCAGAAGAATTAGATCAGCAGGACTTTCAGGTTACAGTAATGTTTTATGCATTTGTCCATATTGATATTTTTCCAACTTTGTACATTACAGGAAAGACCTGGCTCAACTTCTGTCAGAAGCAGCCTACAGTACAATAGAATCTACTTTGCAGTCATGAAAGCTTGACCAGTCTAGGAAAGGCAGTAGTAGTACACATAGGTGCAAGCTTTCACACGTTTAAAGGTTTTGGCTGTGGCTTTAAAGACCAAAGGGTATATCTGCTAGTTCTAGAAAAATATGGTGATATTTGTAAGTATACTAATGATGGAGTAACAACTCACGTGAATACTGTGTACCATGGTGAAGCACTTACTTTGGATTGTTAACAGTGTGTGTTTACATACACACAAGAAAAGTGCCTACAGGTTTTTACCTGGTAGCTGAAACCAAAAATGAAGTTTATGTGAACAGACCCAAAGTGATTCCTAATCCTCACACAGATGTAGTCATATGACCTGATTTTAGCTGAGGTTTCTAGCACTTATCTTCCTCATTCTCACCCCGGACCAGGCTACAGAGAGCGCTAAAAGTGAAAGGCGTATTTCACATCTGGATGTCTGTGTCTTCTTTTCATATGAAGGCCACCATAAAATATGTATTTTAAGGTTATAAATATTTCACATGATTGTGAAGGTTATATTCATTTCAAAACAGAAACTACAAAAAAAGAAAAAATCATTCTGACTCCAACTCTTTGAAGCGCTGCCACCCCAAAGAGGAAGGAAACTGTAATGGCCAAGATTCAAACCCAACCAGGTCAGTTGTTTGGAAGGCATTACGTATATACTCATACACAGCCATCTCCATATTTATTCATACCCCTGACATGTTATTGAAGAACAAAAGTTTGTATAAAAATCATATATAAATATATAAAACAAATAAATATACATGTTACCATTTAAAAATATGCTTATGACAATATTGTTCACAGACAACAGAGGACACTGTATCACGGTAACCTAAAGACTATACTTTTATTATTTGTTTATTTGTACACACCATCCAGAAGGCTTAACTTTAACATATTAACCATTTTTTATGGATTCAAACATATTAGTGAGACAAATCAGCTTAATTACCTCACTGAAATGTACAGACATATTCCTCCAAGGCAGCCTGTTTCGGGTTCAGCTCCTTCACACTATGCCTGTGCTCCCTAACCAAACACTACTACTACAATTTTATACATAGTCTGTACACAGCGTGGTATTAATGCTTATTTTAGATCTGTGCTACTTGGCTTGTCAAATACTGCATGTAAACCAACCTTCCTTGTACCCACAATTTTAACTATAACCCCATGACAGTATTTAAGATTATTTTGGAGGTTATGATTCAGATTTGCACAGTGTCCCAAAATTCTAAATAATCTGGAAAAAGTCGGGTCAGTTCGAAGGGAAAGCAAAATGATTCAACAGAGAATCATTCCAGGACACATGTTACTCTCGTTACATGTTTATCGCACCTCGCTGCCACGACGCGAAGCAGACATCACTTGTCACCGCGCAGGGCACCCTGGCCCTCTGGCCCACTTTCCCTCCCTGGTGGCTGACAGAAAACAACAAGCACATACATATCTGTTGCATTTGCATCTTCAGAGATCGCTGAGAAAATAAATAAATAAAAAAATAATTGAATGTAGTGGGTGACATGTCATGTGAATAACCCCGGGGTGTCCATTCAGCTGGAAATTCCACCAGAGTGAGAGATAGAAGCTTTGCTTTAGTCATGGCCCATCATTCCTGATTACGTCACATTTCTTTCAGGCATGGCATTCAGCCTGCGAGAGCGCCGCCATGGGAATACTGATGCAGAGGTTAGGCTTCAATTCAAAGGCAGTTATTAAAGATGGATAAGCCTGAAGGAGAGTCATCTCTTCTGCAGGTCAGGGAAATGAACTGAAGAATTCATAATGGATATGAATAGGCCGTGCACATAATCTTTCCCTCATCCTGGGACACAAGCTGGAGGGACATTGCATGCATCAGAAATAAATAAAAACATGTTTCCTTAGAGGGATTGTTTTAAAACTGCTTTGTGTCAAATCAGTAAGTTCTTATTCAGGTGGAACACACATATTAGTGAACATGAGGCGTGGTTGGATCTTTGATTGTGTGTGTGTGTGTGTGTCAAGAGAGAAAATGTCAATGAGTACTTTTTGATGTAAATCTAACATGTAAATGTAACATAACCAAAAATATCCACCAATTATGTTTCAGGAACCAATTGATATCCATGGTTTCTTTAAACAGTTAATACATTTCTTCTTTTTTTTCTTTTTCATTCCATTCCAGCTTGTTCTCTCAGCCTCAATCCATTAATTTTGTGGCATTAAATGTTTCATAACAAATTACCCCTGACAATGAGAAATCCAAAGACGAAGATTTATTCTGCCAAAGCGGCTAATTTAGATTTTCAGAGTCAGAGTGAAAGTGGATTATCTGCTGTGTGACCTCCAATATAAGGAACATGTGTGTGTGTGTGTGTGTGTGTGTGTGTGTGTTGGATAGCTAATTATATACTAGGACTGTGTCTGTAAATGTGTGATCACTTCATATGTACATACCTGTAAAGTGTTCACAGTGCAAATTCAAAATGTGTAAAGATGTGTGTTAATTGTCCTCTCAAAAATATATCAGTGAAATCACAAATATGGTGTGCAATCATTTTCTGCATCATGTTCTCCAGCGAAGTTTTTGTTCAGGGAGATGTGCAAGTAAGTGTGGTGGAAGACAGAAGTATTAAATGAAGGATACTAATATTATTGCATGTTTAATGCTTTTTTTCACATAATATCAACTGGTTATTAAATGGCATTTATAGAAAAAAAAAGAATGGAATATTTTGATTCTGTTCCCAACTAAACAAAAAATAAAACCAAACTAATGAAATACACTAATTTTGTTATGTAATTATGTTAGTTATGAATGCCTGAATTTGAGATCTCTGGTTTTCTCACTATGTCCTGGACTTAATTAAGTGCCAAGTAATCTGTTTATAAGTGTACTGCAATTAAACAAGATCTTCAGTCAGTCAATTAATTGTAATAGGTTTTCAGGCTCTTGATTAAGAGTTCATTCACCGCCTTATAGATTGGTTAAATGTGGGTTCCAAGGTTGATCCACGTTTGCCTTTTGAAATCACATAGCATAATTCTTAAAGTCTAGAGTAACGTCTAATAATTAGCCCAGTCATTTACTCTTACATAAGTTTCTAAGCTTGATGCTGAAATAGAATGTTCTTTGTTGAAGCAGAATGCTGGACAAGGACACAACACAGACATACTTTTGTCATACCACTTCCAGAACACAAGACTCTGCTTTTGAAATCATACTAAATTAAAATATATCAGCTGTTTAAATTGCAGTAATATTGAAGCAATGATGTTTGCAATTTTATGACATCTGGAAAGATAAATCTGGCAAAAAATGAAGGTTATACCCTAGCATTGTGAATGTTGTTATATACTACCATAGGATCTGTAACATGATAAACATAATATTCGTCATCATATTACCAGGGGTGAAAGTGCTTTTAAATTCTTACCAGTAATGTACACAATACTGTAATGTGAGTGCTAGTTTGCAGATATGTGTGTGTGGTTTCACGTCTGCAGTTTAAACACCATACCTTAAAAGACCATTACAATATGTCAGCACAAGGACTCTAAGACTCAGCTTTGCAGGAGTTAACACCAAGAACAATGAATACTACTAATTTAGCATACCCTCCTGTACCATACCATTCTGAACTGTAATGTGGTTTACTACCACAAAAATGGATCCTGCTTAAAACCTTCCAGAGATAGGCTCTTGCATTCAGTTGGTCACAAAGCAGCATAGCATGCATCTGTACACAGCCTGTATTCATAAAATGTCTCAGCATTGAATGCAGCATTTACATGTGGAAAAGTCTATGAAAAGTAGGCAGGTTCCTATTAAGTGTAAGAATTTGTATGAAAGTGACTCACACATTCCTTGTGGGACTGTAGTATTCTCTTAAAATAGGAAATAAGTTAGGAGGACTCTCTAAATACACCTAAGACTTGGAGAAGACTACAGCAAGCTGAGAAGAATGCCTATGAGTTCTTTTTTAATGTCTGTGCTGTAACATAATTTGTGAATGTGCATGTCATCTGTCGACATTCTAGATTCTTGCAATCCTATCTGATATGCCCAGTGTGAGGAGAGCCAATATAACGACTTTTGTACGGTGCCAGAAGTCACCTGCGCTGCCATACACACTGGGCTTGTGTAAGGAGAGGTGGTATGAAAACTTTAGCATTATGGGTAACTTTTTTGCACTTCTAAACTGTTAGAATTCTGATGTGTTTTGCTGTGCCATGTTTCCAATGTGCAGTGAAAACTTTGTGTATATCCCACTTTCTTGTATGGCATGTAAGGGATTACTGTGTCTGGGTATTAGAGTAATCCACTGGAAAAATTATTTTACAAGAAATAAAAATGAGGACATGTTTAAGATAGTAATGTATAAGCATTGTCTGCACAACCAATGACTACAGAGTAATACTAGACTATGACCAAATCCACAATGCAAGAGACTTCTCCAACGAGGCCACTGCTGAAGGCTGACGTAAACAGAAAGGTTGTTGCAAATTGAAAAGACAAAAAAAACTCTCTCATTATTAAGCTGTCAAGGGATATAACTGCACTATGGCAGCCTCTCTCTGGGTACAGAATGCATAACTATGGAGTTTCAGCACACAGTAGAATCACCCAGGACAAAGCTCCCCTCAGAAGGGCCCTTGTTCTCTTCTCAGATAAAACACAAAGTCCTGTGAGACCATTTGTCATTGCTTTGTTTGGTGTACAATAAAAGATATATGTACTGATTGTGAAACTCATTTTGGTGCTGCTATTTGTTTAGTGTGAGCAGAGCTCTACAGAAACGTACATATTATTTATCTTAACCAAACAACTTACAAGACCATCACAGTAAGATACACTGAATATATCTGGGATTATACAGTAGCTACAAGAAGGACACAAATATGGGTATTATATATTATATGGATAGAGAACAGCCAGCAGCATAGTGGTTGAATATCTATAAGTAAGTAAGAAAGTAAGCAAATAAAATAAATAAGTAACTAGAAAGAGTGCCATATTGTCACTGGCCATATTGCCAGCCTCTATTGTCAACTGCATCAGAATACTCATAGGGACTTATTTATTAAATGTTTGTGGGCAATTTAACATGTTCAAAAGTGTCACTATGATAACATTTATCTTATTCAATACAATCAAACAATTATTTAATTTTATCATATCAGTCTTAATAGTAGGCACACAGATTATAACAGTTATCATTAACATGCGTTTACATGCAAAATGTTTCCACCACAGAAAAAAATAAGCATGTGATCACGATTAGTTGGAAGGTTTACATACACTGCCTCTATATTTATTAATATCCCTGACTAAAAACATACAATAACAGTAAAAGAAATGTTTACATGAATTGTTTGCAATATTGTCATGCCTCTCAATGCATAGACTTGAAAAAATATCCAGAATTTGTGAGAGTCTATTCAAAACAATGCAAATGCATTTATTTGCTTGACTCTTCCTCATGTAATTCACTGGGGAAAACTTGGAGGGTACAGAGCCCCCCATCAATGTTATTTAATTCTGTTTAACATTTCTGTGTTGTGGTAGTTTATAGAAAAAGAGAGAACATATTGCAAACTTCTTGAGCTATATTTGCCGTAACTCACTCCTCAGACATATGCGTGAATTGCTTCCTCTGAGGTCTGGAGATGTCTCTGGAGGTCCCAGAGGTCTTTGTTAAATGAATGGGGCAATATATCTTCACGGGAAGACCTGAACCCTACATAGCCATCAAAGACACTGGACGTGGACATTGGTTATCATACACCACACAACACACAACAGCAAATGTCTGACCCAAGAGTACCCATTATTGTGCCTAGCTACCTATTATCACTTGGTCCCTATTATTACTTTCCAAGGTGAAGTTAACTTCCTTTTTAACTTGAAGTGGAGTTAATACTAGGCTCGAGTCTGTTTTGATGAAATATGGTGTTGGGAATAAAGTTCAATTTCTATATGCTTGTTTCCTGCTATGAAGCCCTAATCTGGAAGTGCCAATTGGATATGTTATGCTTGCTGCACCAGCCACTGCTCTCATGCAGGAGTGCTGTGGCACAGTGAATGCAATCCTCTGCTGCTCACATCCCAACTGTTATTATTTTACACACTGCAAGTCGCCCAGCAAGTGGAGGAAGGGCGTGGCTTCACTGATGTCATCCAAACGACATGCAGACATCTCATGAGTCACAGGATGCCTGGGGGCAGTGAGACATGCAACCCCTGCTGACATACCAACCCCTATCCCTGGTGGAACGAAGCCAATTTTTTTCCGCTGCTGTGGGCTCTCGGCCATCATCGGGCGATGACCCGGCTGGGATCAAACCCTGGCTGTACAATCCAGCTTGTGCTGAAAACAAATGACTGGACCATAGCACAGGAGCCCCATAATATGCAGCTCTATTCTAATCTTGCTAAATAATCGCCATCATATTTTATAGGCTATATTTTATAACATGCAGATTGCTACTATTACTTCGGTTATATTTGAAAAATGAGATCACAAACAATCCGTCACAGATCTGATTTTTATTAAACCAAATCATATTCCAGAATGCATCCTTGTGTTCCGTAATGAAAGCCAGAACTTTGCTGCAGCTAGTTGACACAATTATTGGACAGCGCTGCACCTCTGTGTCACAACCTGCACATATTTTGACGTCTTTCCTTGCTCTTATGTAGAGACTTTCTCCTTTTCCTTGATGTACTTTTTTTCCAGAAAGTGGGATTGATATTCAGAGACCTACAGTCAAAATGATGCACTCCCACACTCCTAGCATTGTCTTTTAAAATTTCCACATTTAATCTGATCAGTTTATATTTATGAATTATTTGTCAACTAAAGCTCCTATCCATCTATCCAATAAGTCAACCCATAACAATTTCTGGATTACAGTATACTGAAATACATTGTTATTGTGTTTTTCTGACATTTCAGATTGTGCTTTCTGTGGTACTTACAATATCTGAATGACCCACTAACACCGGAAAATATAGCCTCCAACTTTCCTTGCTGTTTTACAGCCATATGTACAGTTTTGCTCAGGAAAATGTGATCCATTAAAGCTTCTTGGCAATGCCATTTGAATTAGATGCTCTGCCCCAATTAAATTGTATAATCGTGTATGTTTCCATGAGCATGTATCTGAAATCAAAGAGCCTGAAAATAGCGTGGGCATGATTTGAGGTCAGAAAGGCTTAAGTGTAAAGAAGCTCCTGTATTCATGAGCAGGCTCACAAAGTAGGTTTGATATGCCTTTTATTTCCCTCCCTATATGCATGTGATGTTGTCCTCTATCTGTTAGCAAGAGGTGATTATTCTTCTCTCTCTCTCTCTCTCTCTCTCTCTCTCTCTCTCTCTCTCTCTGTCTCTCTCTCTCGGGTTACTGCAGAAAGCCAAAATGAAAAGGTTGTACATGAAATTAATGTCGAAGCTCATGTCTTGCTTTTCCTAGTCTTATTTGGATTTATCATATCAAAGTCTATGCTCCTATTGTTTAATGTGCCCTATAAAGGCACCCATGTAAGGCATTGCATAGACACTCCCCCAGGGATGAGTGTGTTTGAAAATAAATCTCTTTTACAAGAACATCTGGGTCTGAATTAATGGGCATTTTTATGTTGGGTGCCATTGTTTTACCCTGTCAAACAGTGTTTGCATAGAAAAGTGTTTGATTGATGGAGTTTGGCCATTGCCAATGAGAAAACCATGAGGATTGATAGATGAAATACCCCAGTGCAAAAAAATGTACGTCTGTAATGTTTCAAGTGCTTGAGGAGGATTAAATGATATAACGGCAGGTAGTGACATTTTATGTCTTGATGGCATTTTGTTCGGTAAATACAATTGAGACTGGGGAACATTCTCTAGTTTAAAATGTCACTGCACCTAGTCAATTTAAAGCACTTTTCTCCTTTGTCTTTTCTTGGTTTGGATGCAATGGCTGATTTGTTTATGTATTTAGTTATTTTTTTTATTACAAAATATGGATGTGACCACTCTGTTTTTTAATGCAGACATTCCTGTTCACACGCGTGTTGTGTGAACATTCCTGTTCATTCATGTCTGAATGTCTTGAACGTGCTCCTTCAATGCTTTATTGCACATATGTGTGTGTTCATCTTTTTCAGAGTAGTTGTGAATTGTGAATGTGAACTGATTGCATAAAGATTTCCATATGCCAAAGCAGAAATTATGTCAGGGATCAGCAAGAGCAAATAAAATGACTGGTTTGGAATGAATGCGACGCCTTGACTCAACCTGATCTCATCTGTGATACCACTAGATGCTTAAATGAATCCAGCCTTCAACAAACGAAGGGAACAAGACACCAAATGTCAGAGTGCTCATTGCAGATTGGCTGTGCATATCAAACACAGTAAGGGAAGTCTATCCATTATGTCAATGCAAATAGTACAATATAGTGAATTTTCCAGGTCTGGAAATTTTCCATGTACACATTACATAGTCAATAAAAGCAAAGTTTGAGCTCAATGTATAATGTATATCTATGCATCTGATGAAAAGTGAAGTAAGGGAAGTATATTATGTATGCAGCTGCAGGTAATATATCTACAAATTAGGCATTATGGAGCATGCCCAGCAGACAAATACAAGGCATACTTCTGTAAAGGGTCACCATATTGTGGGTTTGCCTGCCACACCATAAATTATACATTGATAATTCACCCTTGCTGACTTATAACCACATGAAGCACAGCCCAGTCCCACTGGGTTGGAAACAGGGATTTGACTTTATTTACATTCTCTGACTGCACCCTGGTACTGCCGTGTCCATATGCACTTCAGGTGCAACAATTATAATAAGTAAATACTAATCTTGCCATAAATTTGCTTCATAGGCACAAGTATTCAGTTAGGAAAGTAGAACTAACAATGCCTTGTTAACTATTCAATATAGCCAACAGACTAGAAGGGTTACTAGTTATATGTGTTGTGGCTATTGCTCACTAGTTAGCTATCCATTTGTACAGATGTAGTTATCAATAGCTAACTACAGCATCCCATTCCATTTTTAAGGTTTTTTTTTTTTGATTGCAGAAATCAGACAATGTAGACATACAGACATGACACAGATGTAGGTATCATGTCTGCCTGTAGTTATCATGTCTGACCATGGATAATAGCGTGTGCATGTGCATGTGATGTCTACAACTGTGGCTGTTGTGTTATGCAGCTCTTTATATCTACCACTAAACTGTTATATCAGCCATTATATCTACCATTATATGTATTATGTTATCATTTAAACCTTCATGTCTACAACTGCAGATATTATGCTTAGAGCTGTATGCATTCTGACATTATTTGCATTATCCACAGTCTCAGTGTCATTCATTTGTATTGTTACCTCTGGTGGGATTTTTAAAAATTCTAGTTAATATAAAGATAACTGGATGTAATACATATACTGTTTTTCAGAACTATATATGGGTACTGGACCAAAAGAAATATATCAAAGAACCAAAAATCTGTGAAATGTGTAAAATACAACTGCATCACATGATGAATATGCACACATTTGAACAAAAATAAGCTTTGGTGGTAGGATATTTACTTGAAACAACAAAACAATTTCAAGACCAGCACATTTCAACTGTTTGAAACTATGTGCACCCTACAAATAAATGAGTATTGAGAGAAAATAGTGTGCATTTTTGGCAATTTGATATTCTTTGAATTCTAGCCTTTCAAGCTCATCACATCATCCTTTCTTCTGTGAACTGTGGATCTCTGATGAGTGGGTACATTGTTGTCAAACTTCATGTAATGAACATTTTGCAGTTTCCAGTATATGGACTTGTCAGGCATTCATTCTTGGCTGGACTTTCAGCAGCTGCTGGACTATAATTGTTCCACTGAGAAACCTGCATGATCAGTGATTCAGTAGGAGTGTGCTGCATAAATCATACTTACCACTTTGTTCAATACGAGGTAAAATAATATACCTACAAGCTGTGAGCTGTGTGTGATTGGATGGCTCATATGATTTTTTTTTTTTTTTTTAGTTTAAAAAGAAACCCCAAAACTGTAATGTGAAGTAACCAAAGAAAAATAACTGTGTTTCAAATGAACTCAAATTACTGTACAAAAACAGGTCTCTTTTCAAGTGCATAATTTCAGATAAAATCTTACCATATTATGCTACTTACCCTGTCGTTTTTTACAGGCATCAGTGTGGTAATTAATCACGTCAGATCTGACACAGGAACCAGGTTGCACTGCTTTTGTATTGAGTGAAAAATGGACAGGCGTATTTTAAAGGTTATATTTCATCAGGAGATTGATGGGTAATGTGCACCAATGTCAGACTGAGAAATGAACACCGTATGAAAGAAAAATCTTTGGTCAGTAGACAGTTGGATCCCCACACCTAATCACATGGAATATATCAGGAGAGGGCAATCATAGCCTGAGCTGGACACAGCAGGAATAAATAATGTGCTGTGCTGCAGATTGTTGCTAAAATTTCGGTAATATAAGATACTGACTATATGTCTGTCATCTGCCTGTCTAGGTCCTATCTGTAGGACCTTAGCTTTTGTATGAATATTTTATATTCATATATGAGGGCAGAGAGAGATGGAAAGAGAGATGAAATATTGGATGACCACCACTGCAAAGTGAACACAGTCTTGAGCTGAGAGTGCTGAGCATTATATTCTGGTTTTATTAACTGTATGAGACCATGAACAAATGAGTGATCCGCCACCCAGATTTGTGAATCAAAAGCTGCTGTAAAGTATGCCCAGGGCACTCACAATGACACTAATGTATCCGTTCTGTAATTGCTCTGTGTAACAGTCAACAGTCGTTTCACTTCTCTCTGTAAAATAACAATGGTGAACGAGGTTATAGTTCCTTGCCTTTCATTCATTGTACAAAGTCCAAGGCCTGAATGTTGCAAACAGTTGTGGCACATTAATAACATACTTATGTGCTCTGAATCGCTAGCATGCTCTCAGCATATGTAGTATGGGAAAGGCATTTGTATACATAGCTTATGACAGAGGAGTATGTCGCCTTCCTCACGTGTGTTTTATGTGAGTCACATACATTCTCAAGAAGTTGAGGGTGGGAATGCAGATTGTAGATTTACTTTTTAAAGCAAAAAAGAAAACTTCTATTCCTGAGAATTTGTTCTTCGATTTAGAATTCAACAACCCTGTTCAGAGCTTTAGGTTGTATATAAATTCAAATCTGACCAGATCAAGATTCTGTACCTTTACTTCAGAGGTGAACATTTCAACAATTCTGACCTTCATCACATGAACATTGTCCTTTACATAAGGTATTGCTGGATCTGAGCATGGATGTCATCTGCTCTTATATAATTGTGAAAAATGTGTTTAAATATCACAGATTCCTCAAGAGAGAAGGCTGGCCTTTTTTCTTCCTCTGGAATGACAGTTTGGATTTGATTCTGGTATCTGTAAATTAATCTTTAATCCTTGAAAGGCTCCTCTGATTTTAGTGTAATGAAATCCTAACAAAAGACAAAGTGCCAAATCAAATCCATTTTCTGATGTCAATGAAAGCTTTTTGTTCTTCCAGAAATGTATAACAGATTACTGATACAAAAACAAAGGGCAAGTAACTTCTCAGTATTTGAACACACTCCAGCACACTTCAAGGGTTAAGAGTGGCAATATTTCTCCAGGAGCCAAAGAAGAAGAAAACAGGCTGTGAGAAGCAGTGTGCTATTTCAAATTTCGAATAACCACCCAGGTTCCAGTTCTCACATCACCCCTATTTGTGGTCAATAGAGCATTCTTGAAAACCACAGAGAACACAGCCAATAATCAGTCTAGGCCCTGCAAAAAAGGGCAGTCAGATGACATTTGTGGTCAGCCCAGCAGTCTGTCTTGTAGCGAGCTCCTGCTGATCTGTTTTTTTTTTCAGAGCTGAAACATTATATATTTAATGGGAGAGTTTCAAGGCGCCTCTTTCACCCCCGTCATTCATTGTGTGAGACAGGAATGGGAAAACCGAGGCTCCCATTTATTGATGAGCATGGATAACAGTTAGATCTTTCATCAGTGTGCCAGCAGTTTTGTTTGTGATTTTAATTTAGTAGAGATAGCCACACCATACTGTTACAAATGATGTATGAGAATGCATATTTAAATGTTTATTCCAGATTTGAATCATTTTCAGTATAGCTAACATTTTAATAAGTCAGCAGAATATTAGTGCTCTGTCTTTTTGGTTATTTATGTAATACCAAGGTATTCATACCCAGAGGGCCATAAATATATTGTCAAGATCTCTCTTGGAATGAGAGCCAGACGGGGTTCAGACAACAAGGCTGGTGGTTGTGTACATGTGATGTTATGGAAAGGCAATCCCTGCTTGGTCATAGACATAGATAGACTATCAAACATGAGCACACATGCAAAAAGTCTGAAATTATAAAACATCAGAGGTTGGTAAAGAGGTCTTTATAATCTGGAAGGTTTCATTGCTTCAAACTTGGAAGTTATGAATGATTATGTTGAGCACACAGGCAAATAATAGATGTTGACGATACAGAATGCAAAGCCACTGAGAAGCATCAAAAATTAAACCAATTTGTCATGCATCATTTATAATGAACACACTTCAGTTTGTCACAGTTTACATTCAGTATAGAGTAGCTGAGAATTCAAGATTCGTTTTTTTGATTCTGAAAGATGCCCTATCAAAAGCGATAAATCTTAACATATGCAAATCACAGCTCCAATGAAAGACACTGATATAACTGGAATAGAAAGAAAATGTATCCATGAATCATACCACATTGTCAGTATATCCTGTCAGTAATGTGTGTGTGTGTGTGTGTCTTGTTCTCTTATTCTCCCATTATGAAGCACACTGATGCTGATGTTTCAGGACTTCTCTTTTTTTAAATCTAAGAGTGTGTCTCTCACACATCTTGCCATTTTAAAAACATTGTTTGTTTTTTGATATAGTTAGCACTAGACACTCCAAAAGTTAAAAAAGACAGCTCAAATAGGGGTGTGTCTTTAAAATGGTGTTTTTATTTTACTGAATAGGGGACAACAAATGGGTCAAACAGAGACAGCACACGCGGTGGGTTGTTTCAGATGGTGATGCCACCTTCCCACGGTGCCTCTGCTGAACAGAAGATAAAAACAGAGGCAAAATGACACTTCATTTTCAAATTAGAAACCATTTCAAAGCCAAGGACCCTTGTGGATTAAACATCTCCACAGAAGTGGGTATGGGTAAACTGTGCATGTACCTGGTGATTTTTTTTTTGTTAATACATCATATTAATAATTGTATTAATTTTTAAACAGTAAATGTGAAAATGACCTCCTGTCACGACATCAAGTGTATGTAGTTTTTTTTATTGTATTTTATTTTTTGCATTGATGCACCAGGTCACAGATTCAGATCCCAGCTGTGATGCTCTGCTTCTCTACAATTATAGTGTTTAGCACAGAGAGGCAAAACACACCAGCTGGTTTTTCCCTTTCCCACTGTGTTCTTGCTCTCCGGTTCTGCTTATGAAGTCCATGGAGCGTGCCCACTCGCCATTTGTATAGAATTTTTCTTTTTTACTTTTTTTTCCATTCAGGATGACCCATACTCTGTGGCAGGCTGGCTTTCCTTTCTCTGTGTGCTTGTCTTTTTCTGCTTTTTGATTCAGCAATTGCATGTTTTGTTCGTTTCACTGCAACTACCTTTGCACTCGCTCACAAGGACTGGGGACAGAAAATGCAATCCTCCATTACACTCCCATGCCTGCAGTAACTATTTTTTCACAGTACGAGCTGTGTGCCACAGTGCAACACAGTGAAGCAAATGCCTGTTGGAGGATAGGAGCATCTTTACTGATGTCATCTGAGCAGGTCATAGGTGCCACAGGAGCCCATGAGAGGGGTGATGCAAGGAAACCCTGACGACAAACCCACCACCACCTCAGTGAAGCGAAGCCAGTTTTCTCCACCCCCGCAGGCTTCTGGTCATTGATGGCTGATGACACAGCTGGACTTGGATGTACTGTAGGGTTCATTTTGTGTCATCACCTTAGCTGACTGAGCCACTCAGGAGTGCCCCTCCTGTGCTTGTCTTCAGCTTTTTTGGCATCTCTTCGATCCCTTTAGCTTCCTTATACTCATTTGATTAGGCTTAGCTCGATCTGGACTCCCCAGCCATTCACTATTTTCCTTTTTGCTGATTTAGTTCATTCTGGCTAACACTTCTGGACCTGACTGACTGATATTGACTGACTGTCCATTGATTTTTCACATCTTGGGAATTGTTGAACTGTCTGAGGGGAGTTCTAGCGCATCAGCCTCCTCTGTATAACTATTTGGTAATGCGCTCAGGGTATAGTTAACATCTCCCTCCCAATGGTATGGTAAATCCAGCTGAATGTCGACATGTTACCCATATCTTCATATAATGGAAGGTTAAATGGGCAACCTTTCCCAGACTAGATACCACAGGAGTGGTGGTTGATTCCTAAAGAGAGGCACAATGGTGATAACATCATTGTCTACAGATGGCGTGACGTGTAGCTTATCTCCTCCAAGACCAGCAGAGAAGCTGACGTGGAAAAGCCACAGTCAAAATTCAGCCCATCTGAGACTTGCAGACCCTCGCAGGGTCCTGGATTACAAAGATTTGAGAGGTGGCTTAGACCGCTTGGATCATTTCTGCTGGTGTTACAGTGTTTGTCCCATTGGCAGGAAGGGATGAAGCTACGTCCTTTGGCAGGGATGGTCGGTATAACTGCCATCCACACTTTCCATCCTTCGGGCTCCCCTCCAGACTCCGCGATAACTGGCACAAGCGGTCTCTGAAGGCCGCCCTCATCCACCAGCTCAATTAACCACAATGGTCAGGAGCACACAGCAGAGGATCTGGCAACAGGGGAAGGAGGAGCGGGGGAGTGCTGTTGTTTGAAAGGGACAGCGAAAGGCCAGCCATTCCCTGGTGCAATGTGCATGGCAGACAGCTGTGTGGCCAGTGTTCAGGACGGAGGCGGGGCGAGCAGCAGGAGCTGTGCTGAAACCAGCTTTAGCCACAGCACCTGCTGTTTGGCGCCCAGCAAGATATAACCCTGCTTTCATAGTATCCGTTAATCTCCAGAACTCCACAAAAAATTGAAATAAAATGCCTGTTGTTTCCCAAATTATGGCAATTATGACATAACTGGTCTTTGTTTTGACACACAAACACACATATTTACATATGTTATACAAACATAATAATACAATAATCTGTGTTTATAACATTATGTCATATATGTTATGTTGTGTTATGTTAAAGTCAAAGTAAAAGTCAACTTTATTGTCAATTCTCCAATATGCACAGGACATACGGAGGACTGAAATTGCGTTTCTCTCAGGCCCACGGTGACAATACAACAGTTCGACATAATACAGTGACACTGAAAGACAAGAACAAGAATTTTCACAGAAGTAATATGTTTATAGAAGAAGTAATATGTTAATAATGTTTTATATGTTCACTATTACTGTTTTTCCTATTCACGAAAAACAATAACAACTGGGGATAATTCACAGCATCTGTTAATTAACTAACTGTTGGCCTGGATCAATTGTCGATGAAAAAGCTCCTGGTTCACCTCAGGTAACTGATGTGCTGTATATCTAATGCAGGTTAGCGGAGGCACAATTTGGGTGTGTACTCCAGAGATGAGCAGATCCTCCCTGATCTTTTTACTGTGAATAACAGCAGATAACATTCAGATTCTTTCTGAGTATCATATGTGTATCATGTAATTAGTTAACCCCTGTATGTATTCCATAGCACAGATTGGACTGTACCACTAGCCTATACCATTTCTTGGTTTTTCTGCATTCTATGATAGTGAAGCTTTTTTGGTTTCCAACTATTTCCTGGTGTCTTTATGGGAAATATGAATGAATTTCTTTATGAAAAGTCCTATTTCTTTTTCCTCTGTGATTAATAGGATGACTGTAGAATTCTCCTGCAGTTAATATGTCTGACCCTAAATTTGTTTGGATCTTCCACATGCATGTCTGCCAAGTATTAATGATACTAAACGTGGGGCCTTTAAAACACCTAAATTAATCCGCAGTCATTATTATTATCATTATTAAGTAATGACAAAATCTAAAAGTATTATTATTGTTGTTGTTGCTGTTGTTGTCACATCAAATCTCACATCAAATTAGTTGTTCTTTCATGTCATTTGCTCTTTTATTTCATACAAATTTTCACAAAGGCTTTTTCACTTTGAAGTACTATTACACGTTTGCATTGTATCCCTACTCTTTCATAATGTACAATTCAGATGTAACTCACAAGTCACTATTTCCATAGTACAAAGAGTAACTTTTGATTGGTTATGATGGAAAAATGGAGAAAAAAAGGTCACTAGCTCAATTCCACACGAATGAAGGTCATGTTATAATAAGAGGTCATTTCTGAAAGAAAATTTATCCTTGAATCCTGTTTGAAGTTATGAGTTTTATTGTTGTCCATGATGAAAAAAAAGCCTCTACATAAAGCATAAGGAAATGGAAATAAAGAAGAAATCCTAGTCCTTTGGTATAATGGCTTGCAAAGCCCACGCTGTCACAAAGCTCCTTTATGTATTGAATGTTTCACCTGAACAAAATGAGACATCTCATTAGTCTATCTGTGAAATATGTTTCTAAGGTGGATCACTAAAGCAATGGTACTTGACTTTCATTATAACCTTAACCTTATTAAAGTAATTGACACTAGCAGGCTTTGAATGTATGTGGAATAGTGTATTCCATCCTCAACAGTTCAAGATGTCTTCATCAGGTTAGAAGATAACAACAAAGGATGTCATGAAGGAGCCATTGTAACTACGGGTTGGCAGTGCATGCACCATGCCTACACACCACTGAGGGTATGTATTCATATATTTATTCTTTTTTTTTTTTTTTTTTTTGGGGGGGGGGGGTCCCATAAACTTGAGGTCTAACTAATTACAACCATCTATTTCTGTTCATCATTCAATCACACAGAATTTGAATACATATTCATATAACCATGTCTTAAATACTGAAACTTGGACCATTTTCACGTTCTTATCATAGATCCTCTGATATACATACACCAGCATAGCGTGGTTATTTTTCACACTACAAGTCCCACAGATGGCGCCGGTGGATAGGCACATCCTCCAGACACTATCTGAGTAACTCACAGGCTCCCACACGAATTACAGGGTGTCGATAGCAGAGCTACAATGGGACCCTGGCCAACCTACCCACTCCTATCCCTGGAAGAATGGATCCAATTTGTTCAACTGATGGGAGCTCCTTATAATTGTCATCGAATGATACCTCCGGTTTAATTATCCACATTATATCATCAAAAAAACTCCATGAACCCTGAATTATGTATTACATCGTCAGTCTCATTATATTCAGCCAAATGCTGTATCTATTTTTTATAGCAATACATGGCTACCCTTATAACAATATAACAATATAATGACAGCCATCTTGCCCGCGCATGAAAGCTAGCTAACAAAGCTCCTGACTAAAGACTAATAATAAAACAGAAATAGAAATATAACATCTACTGAGTGCCAAAAATCACTCCTAAAATACATTACCTGTCATTTCCATTTTAACTACAACATCACCTTGAATGCGAACTCACAGCAGGTAAGTTTAAAAGACCTAAAAATACCTGCTATAGATATGATATTGATATGCTATAGATATGATATAGATATGATATGCACAGCCAGCTGCAACCTACCATTACCTGCTGGGTTAAGACAGGTGGCTAGCCATTATTCTCAGGATATGTATATAAAGATTAAAGAATGAAAAGTAAAGAATATTAAGGGCTTCCAGTTTACATGAACATAACGACCACAGAACATACAGAAAATCAAGTGCTTGAGTGACAATTTGCAGCTTGCTTCACTTCTCAGTTACAAGTGACTTGTTTAAATGGCGTAGCTGAGTTTTTCCCCCTTTATGCAACCACTTTTTGGAAGTGCCAAATGTATACTTGTCTTGTCTCACTTCAACCACCTCTGCACTTACACAGGATCACTAAGTTGAGGTGAATGCAATCCTAAAATACAATCGCCCACAGCTAATGGCTATTTTTTGCACAAGTCAGTGCACCACAGTGCAGTAAGTGCTTATTGGAGGATAGGAGCTTCTCTGCTGACATGATCTGTGCAACTTGCAGATATCTCATGAGTCATAGGGTGCCTGACAAGAAAACCCTGGCCATACTTACCACCTCTGTCCCTAGAGGAATGAGGCCAGTTTGTTCTACTGTTTTTTACTCTTGGTTATTGCTGGCAGGTGACATGGCTGGGATCAAACCTAGGCCGTAGAGCTCAGCTTGCACTGAAAGTGAACACCTTAACTTCTGAGCTTCTCAGGACCCCAGGCTGAGTAATGATGGGTAATCCAATTAAATGGAGAAATGACAGGGAAATAATAATCCACCTCAGAGTTCCTTCTCTTCTTGCTTTGAAAAAGTAAATGCATTGCATCACTGACTGTTGTTTTACCTTTAGAATGTTATAGGCAGGTTCAATCATTTTTATATTGGGCAAAATAAAACCTTTTCCCTCCTCTCTCTCTCCCTTTTTCTCTTCTCCTGAGATCTGGCAAATGAAAGTAGGTGACTCAGACTAAGCGATGAAACCTGATATTGCTTATTTTGTTTTAGTTTTAGAATAGATTCCAGTGGATGTTGGGAAGGTCTTGGTCGCTCTTGAACGCTTTCTTGCGATTCTTGCACCACTCTTCCACCATGTCCAGCGTCTATACTTCAGGGACATCCTTTGAGCAGAGAAAGAACTTGTAACTCAGCTAGGGCTAAGGCCCACACACAATGCTTGTGTGAGAGAACAAAGGCTCACATGGGACATTCTCTTCATCCAACAGGGAGAAATGTTAAAATAGAGGCTGAAAGATAAACCCTAATGCTGATTCTTCAAAGGCCATTTTTAAATTCCGACTGGTTATTAAATTAATAATTTAACACAAAAATTAAATAATAATAGCTTATTAAAATAAATTAATCAAGTATGGCAATTTATATAGATTAAGTTCAGTGTAAGGCTAATAATTATCTTTGTTTCCTATGACTGTGATAAGAGAGACCAGACTATCGACGCTGAATTTACAAGCTGTGGGCAGCAGTTATGTGCAGTAGTTAGGCGCAAAGCTTGTGAGCCAAAGGTCACTGGTTAGATTTCCTGGCTAGGCACTGTTTTTAACTCTTCAACAGCAAAGTCCAGTAAATATCCATCAGTATTGATGGATCAAATGTAACTGTTTTGGATAAAAGCATCTGTAAAGCAAGGAATGTAACAAACTGTCACAGAGGAGCCTGTGAATTCTCAAATGTTGTTCCAACTTCCCATTCCTTCTTGTCCACATGACATTATATTGTCCTTGTTTGCCATTAATTGAACTTGTATTTACACATACCAGTGTATTGGACTCAAACTTAAAATCTCAGCCAATGGCATAATAATGATTAACATGTCAATATTAAAATGCTCAATATCATCTTCACTTGTTCACAAATGCCATTTAAAATCCTACTGATGCCATTCTATTTCAGATATTGGTATCTTTTCAATCAAATATTATCCTGCATGACAACTGTGGATAATAAATTGTAGCTGCAAACACTTTTTTACGAATAGTTTACAGAGAGCACATTTCAAAGCACTGCTGTGGTGTAATTAGCTAAATTATTACTAATTCAATGACAGTCCTCTCATATGGCCTTCTGGCACATGACAGGTCCATGGTAATGCTGGAGGTAGATGACTAATGGAAGCAGTCTGAATCCTCTGATTCTTCAGTTACCTCTGCTGAATGTTCTATGTCCTGCATTTTGTTGGATCACAATTGTACTGTACAGTTTGAACTGCGCTGTAAAAAACAGAGACTGATTACTAATGGTCACATGGGAAGGCTTGTACAGCTAATACTGCAGTACGTTAATTTTATTGTGCTTGCAATTCACTTTTCTACCCAGGCCTCTGCCTGCTTTTTGATCTCACCTTAGAAGGGAGCAGCAGCTACTTTGCCCATATCAGCTCATTGCCGGTCAGGTGCGCTGGCTATTGGTTTGTTTCCTTCATAGTTTGTTTAGTATTACATCTTTAAATAGTGAATTCACAAGATTGCAGACTTTACTTTATTCATACATTTGGGTTTGTGCATTAGCAAGAATTCATTAATATAACAGGACAGAAGTCGTAATAGTTCCCTTAAAGCATGAATTCATTTCTGCATATTTTATAACTGTGCACTGATTCCACATGATGATTTTCAGATTGTTTCAAATGGCTTCACCCTCAGTGGATTCCAATGTTTTGTCTGTCACTGACCTTATTTAAGGTATGTTGGTGGATGGAAAATCAAGTATATTTCCCAATCCTGCTAGAGAAAGGGCACAGAGAGATACCCCGTGTAGCTTTAGCAGGATTTCATTTCACGCAACATTTTCATCAATATTGTGTCTTCCATGACTGACTGCAGATGTGTAATTATAAATAAACAAATAAGCAGTCCAATAACTGCTTAGAAGATAGCAATAATGTTGAAACTATTTCAAATATCAAACATTTGCACAGCAAATTCATTTCAGTCACGTGTATTAGTGGGAAAACAAATTAGCAAAGCAAGGATAATTAATACCCTGATTGTTTAGGCAAACTGCTGCCAAGTTAAAAAAAAATGTTTTGGTATTGTTATTATTTCTGTACAGAGGAGCAGTTGTTGTGTGTGAATGACAAGATCAGTGGAAAAACTACATTTGTTGTGCACTAGGCTGCCACACAAAGCCATAGCCAGTCATAGCTTGAGGCAGTGCACCTTGTAAACAAAGATTATTGAATTCAACAAAGAACTGTAGAGAGCTGGTCAAGGATAGGCTAGAGGAGATATAGAAATAAAAGTTTAAAAAAAATTCAGCTGAAAAGAGTGACCATAGCGAACCACGGACTTCAGTGAAACAGGTAAACATTGCAAATATTACTGTAAATATACTGTAAAGTTCTTCAAAGTGATTGTTCATACACACACACACACATATATACATATATATATATATATATATATATATATATATTTATTTTTTTATTTTTTTTAAGTGAAACAGTATTAATAATTCAGTAACTGGAAAAATTCTATATTTAGTAACCATTGGTGTGATGTTAGAAAAATATGTTTGAAATTAAAATTCTATTTAAAAATCAGCTACTGTAAGTGGTTCTGTACAAATGTTGACTTTGGCTTACCCTGACATAGAAACAATTAAATATTGAATAGAAATTGCATTTATGAAGCAATCAATCATAAACACACTTAAACATTTCATATCATGTTTGTACACCTCGCGCACCAGAATGCTTCGGACACATCAAATCCTCAAGGATTTTACACAATGAGCAGGGACATTTCTAGCTATTGACAAGATCTGGGGCTAGGTCAAGTTTGCCTGGGGCTTGTCTTTTTTTTGAAGGAAGGTCGGCATTGATAGGTTGGGGAGGTTATATCTACCTTTATAATAAATAAATATTATCACACCTTTGGACGCTGCAAGTCAAGTTCCACTCTGTTACACAGTCTGTCTGTTGCTTTGCTATAAACACCTCCTTTTTCAGAGCGAAAATATTCGGGGCTAGGCTTAAAATATTCGGGGCTTTAGCATCGAACAATCGGACCTAACGACGCCACTGACAATGAGATTTCTTTTTTTTTATAATAGCCATGACCTTGCCAATAGATTGTTGCCTTGACATTCACAGTGAACCCTTGTGCTGCTAACAACAATCAGTAAAATACAGCACGGCAGTTGCATCTCTGATTATAAATGATGCAACTTACTGGGCAGCCTTATTAAGGGGGTAGGATTTTCCTCTGAATCCCCTATGTACTGAAGCATTTTGCAAGCCACAGCAGCTGAGTTACGGCCATCATCCTGGCCACACAAAGCTGACTGATCAGATACACCCCTTTATTAATGTGAACATTCTTGAATGATGGAATTGCAAATCATTAGTCACCCAGCAAAAAGCACAATCACTCAAGCATGATCACAGACACTTGCATCACAGTAACAGAAGTGCAATCCTTATGTAAAATATTATCGCCATGACTTCAGAAGCACATTTGCGTAGGTTGCGTGTTTCTAATGGTTATTATTGTCCCCATTTCCTTTTATGAATCACCTTAATGATATGCACATGACAAAAGGGCTCCGCACTATTTCTGACATTTCCTGTTATGCTCCCCATTAACCAACATTTATGAATCAGAAAATGCTAAAATAAGAATATGTCAGTCTCTGTCATTGTGCAAAATCCAACGGTGACATTTATGAAGAACCCTCATACTCTTTATACATGCTATATTTACCCTACCAACTGATAAATAGCCATGTGTCTGGATGGAGCTGGATTGATTCCTGACACTTGTGATGGTAGCATGAATAGATCAGAAAAGTTTTAGGGCCATCCCCACAGTCAAAGGTTGTTTTTAGAAAATGTTGTATACATGTTATTATATACACCTCACTACAGATGATGTATTCCATTAAATGGTACTGTAATTCCTTGAATAATTACATTTCCTTTTCACACTGCTACCATTTGGAAGGTGACAGATTCCTGTTTTACATTCCTATTTCATACTGCTATGCTACACCTTTTCAAAAGCCACTCTACATGAAGCTCTCCTGTGAAGCAGCACTGAAAAGAAGAGCTAATCTAAACTGAAATTCATGAAGAAATTCATGAAATCTCTCTCTGGACATGTATACTGTTTATGTGATTCAGAATACAGATTTACAGCAATGAAATGTAAGAGGAAATTGGCTTAGCATTTAATGAATGACCTTAGTGTATATATTGAAATGTAACATAATTTAAAATAAATGCATAGTAATGAAACAGCATTTAAAGGCTGACCTGATGTCTTTTGATTTCTAAAGCTATGGTTCATGTACATACATACACCTTTTTGTAACCCTAAAAGGTTAAAACAGAGGAACTGATGTCCAATTAAACACAACAGAGGCAGAAATATTAATACAACACCTCCTATTACACAATCCTTTTCTTCTACTGTCCTAAGTATCATTCTAATACAAATATCCACATCGAAAAAGTGCTTCCTGCCTCAGAGAAATAAAAAGTGACAAAGCTTATCGTCCCACTGGTATTCTAGTCATCACACATATGGTTCTGGCTTGATAAGTGACATCTGTGGCAATCTATCAAAATCTGTCACTCCAGTGCCTAAAACACATTTTAGTTCCTGGCACCAGTTTAATACCTATTTAGCACATTTTTTGGCTGTGGTTAGGCAGCCCTTGAAATGGTAGTGTCCCTTGCTTACTCACTGGCTGAGTGAGACAGTGAATTTTGTACATTTTTCAGGACATGGTCCTTGGTCACTGTCATGGACAGCCACTTTCATTTTAACCTGGTCAAACTTTCACATACATATTGGTCTTGGCAAGGCATTTAGATAGCTATCTATGCCCACAAATGTCTCATTACAAATTAAACTGTATTGCCATGTCTCTGGTAATGCTGCAGATCTCAGCCTCAGCAAATGCTTTCACATACACTGTACAACGCTGATATTTTCATGTTACATTTGGATAGCAGGTTCTCCTCTCCTCAAAGAAAGTACACAGCTGCATATTTACTGAGCAAATTTAGAATGAAACCAAAGTGTACCACCAGGAAATGGACTCAGCTGCAGCCTTTGCATTACAAACCCTGCTCCTTACCACTATACCACACTGCTGCCACAAGTGTCTCCCCCAAAAATAACCACTACTTTGCTACTACTATGGAGAAATGGTACTGATATCTGGATCCCTCAAAGTACCCTTTCTTGCAGCCCCCTATCTGAGCTCCACAATGCACATCAGCAGGATCATTGCCTGCCTTCTGACAAAGTAAACAGATTTGGAAAAACACTTGCTTTTATGTCTTGAATATCTGAGAGAACATATATTCATGCTTGCAACCTTAAATTGCAAACCCATAAATGAACCAATACTGGACCACTGGCACTTTACATTAGGTATATACTTATAGTGTATTTGCAATGAACAGTTTATTCATATGCATGTGTTTTACCTGTTTTTACTACATTCATGTATTATTCATACTATATTTTAAATAGTACAAAATAATAATAAAAACCTGGTACTATAAATGCAATGACCACTCCTCCCCCTGAAAGCCTCCCCCAAACCAGGAAATAAGTTGTATAAGCTGATAATATGTTGTAAAGTACTCAGCAAGCTATATTAATGTGCAATATGTGTTCATTCTATTGAATGAACACATATTTAAGTGTAAACCCCTCCATCTGCAATCTGCACTTTATTTCAGATAAATGAGCACTGTAAAACAATTAATGGGTTGCAAAATTGGAGTGTCATGTATTTGAAAACTGAGTATCCAGTAGGGGCATTCATTGCTGCATCTAGTTGTGTGAAGGAGTTATAAGTTTGGTACTGTAACACCAAACTCAAAAGTAAGCAACACGTACTATTGTCAGTAATTGGACCTAACTTGTTATATCCCTCTTGCTTACAAAATAACAGATCAAGAATAATTTAGGTGTTTACAACAGGAAATATTGAGATGTTTAGAGTTAATTTGATTTGAGTTTATGATACTCTGTGAAACGCTTGATGCTACTGAGGCAATTAAACGCTAGATGGGCCATGGTTATGATGTGTAGAGTGCGTTTAACGATACAAGCCATCAATATATAGTCACTCTTAATTGCTTTGTTTGTATATGATTATTGGAAAATATGCCAGCATATAAATGTTCACATTATGAATACAGATTGTAATTACAACTGTGTTTGTATTTCCCCAAGGACATGTTCAAGCTACAATGCTGTTAACATCCACCAACAAGGCAAGTGACAATGTTCAGCTGGAAGCATTAAAATCAAGATACAAAGCCATTCAAACTGGGTGAAAATTGGGAAATTGATTCATAATACTATTTATACTGTTGATGATGATTAGAAACTGTAACATGAGAGTCGCGAGCTGGATTCCATCATAGACCATATATTGAGATTGCTGGCAATTGCAAGGCCCAGATATTAGGAGTTAACTTGTGTTGTCCTTTCTTGTCTATGAACAACAAAAGAAGGGGTTGTATACTAAATTAACTTAACTGGAAATAAAAATGCATATTTACTTCATGTAAGTTAATGCAATGCTAATAATGCAACTTAAATTTGTCTTCCATTTCATTGAAATTAAAACATGTTGTAGATGAAACAATGTCTTCACTTGCAAAAAAAAAATAAATAAATAAATAAATAATCACTCTGGTGGGGGTAAGTTTTAAGGGCTATCGCAACTATGACCTAAATCGACCATGTACAGAGAGAATAAGCAAGTTGGACAGCTGTTTTACTATTTTAATTCAACTGAACCCCCCCACAAGAGCCCCCCCTTCCCTCACCACCACCACCACCAGTACCACCCCCCAGGACAGCACAGTCTTATCCTCTGAAGTGGCAGATTTACATCAACAGATTGACTGAAACCATGCATTTGGATATAATTACAGGTAAAGAAGTCCCCAGCTATGTAAATAATGAAGGAGTAGCATCTGCTGACTTTCTAAGTACTAACTGATAGGACAGCAACGAGAAGGGCCAAGAAAACTCTTGTTGTTTCATATGGTTAGACACTGTATGAGCTATATAATTACTGGTGGCTGCCTTCACAGACTGCCTAAAACCTGTCATTTGGAGGAAAGTTTGGAGTTGAAACATCTTGTATAAATACTGTTTGCTGCAATTCCAACTTAAGGCCAAAGGACGGTGCCATTACATTGAATCTGACCCTAAGGTATTCACTTATATTCACTGTGATGCACTTATTTGGCTTATTTCGCTCTGGGTAATCATGTAATGTAATGTAAAGTATGGCCGTAAAAATTCTTCCAGGTGAAATATTTAACTTGTGTTTACCTCATTTTAGCTCAGTTTACCATAACAGTTCTGTCGAATACTCTCGCTCTTCAAAACCATGCAAATATTGACAACTATTCTGAGATATCAAAACATGGAGCCATGGGATTTTGGTTAGAGAGAGTTCTTATGATCTTGCATGTAGTCTTGTTTGCTTGTTTCCAGGGAGACTCTTCCTAATATGAGATCCTTTCTGACCTTTCCACCTGTAACAGAAATAAGGATGCTTATCCCACATATGACCAAATGATATAATTTAGTATCACACTTGGCTCCCAAAAAGACTGTGCCAAAAAAATATGTTAAAATATCACTTCATTAGGTATTTTTAATGCCTTTGCTTATTGTGTGTCTTCTTTGAGATGCCTAGAGGTCTAGAGGAACTTTTAGAAAAATGTATTTTGACCTTTTAATTGATTTAAGTTTATGCAAAAAATGTGAGGGTTCTATTTTTGTTATTACTGCTGGATACTAAGGGTCAGTTGCAATAAACACCTGTATAGCATAGATGGAAACTAACTGCAAAAAAAAACACAGTATTGATCTGAAGCTGTAAAGTGTAAACCATTTTCAAACTGAACTTTGCTGTCTATCAGTTGATTAACTCATGTGCAAATTTAAATTGACAGGCTTGTACTACTCAACACAGAACGTCCCTAATTATTGCATGCGTCCATC
Organism: Megalops cyprinoides; assembly: GCF_013368585.1. NCBI lineage: Eukaryota > Metazoa > Chordata > Actinopteri > Elopiformes > Megalopidae > Megalops > Megalops cyprinoides. The sequence continues at coordinate 13,256,711 of NC_050604.1, forward strand.
AGATGCATATTCATTATTTTAATGAAGTAATTACAACATATGCATTGTTGACTTACCTGTATTTCATTCTTTCTGCCCACTTCAGTTCCAGATGAGAGAGTTAATGTTAATTATTTGATATTATTACCACTGCATTGAATCCTCTGTGCCTGATTTATTACCATTGTGTGTTAATTTGTTCATTCCATAAAAGATTGATACTTTATTGTTTTTATTTATTTTCTTCATATTCACTCAAATATAGCAACTGCTTTATAGGTTTGAGACCCATGGATCATGCTTTTCTTGATTAAAATGCATGACACTGGTCATGGTGCTCTAAGGACGAATTATTTGACAGTTTGTTCTGAAAAGTTATGGTATATAGATTTAATGGATATGTAATTAGCTTTCCTGTCAAGTTTTAACCAGTTTAGTGACATGTATAACTACAAAATGTGTCAGAATAACAAGACATTTTAGAATAAGATTGCCAGCTCTCGCCCATTCACTGTGACACTGTGACATCCATTCTTGGAGCATGTTCTCACAGCTGGTGTCATAGTGAGAGTTGGCATTTTTTTTCCCATATTCCATGATTTTCAGTGTATTACTTAAACTGCATTTTCAGTTTGGTGAGTAGTTGGTGAGTATCAATAAAAGTATTATCTGACTGAGACTCCATGAATTTGTATTACTTTAGTAAAAAAGATTTTTTGTGAAAGACATACAGTTAACGAGATAATGGTGTAGCATTTAACTGTGTGAACCTATAGCTTTGGATTATTATTATTAGTATCAGGCTTATTATTATTAGTATCAGGCCTAAAAAAAAAAAAAAAACTGAAAAAAATGTATGCAGTTTTCAAAGGATAACCCATGTTATGTGTCTTGGTATTAAAAAAAATTAACATCCACCTACTTAATTGTGCAATAATGATCTCATACTATAGGAAATGATGTGTGAAGAACTGCATATTAATGTACTTTGGAAAGTTGGTGCTATTTGACTTCCCAGGGATGACATCAGGATTGTGAGGGAACATTTCACAGGCATATATTTGTCTCTCTTTGTGGTTGGGTTATATTTGTCTTCCCAGTGGTTCATCATATTGAGTGTCTTTTTCCCAATCTTTGATAATGCAGTGATGAAATGAATGAATTTAAACTAATATTTCCCATTAAATATGTATTATTGAATCTGTCAACAAAGTAAATGGGGTTAATTATGGCTCCTGCTGTTTAATTAATCATTTTCATTCAATTATTTTGCTTATTTATTGCAAGATCTTTTAAATGTGTTGAACACATTGCCATCATATTTATTTATTGTGTGGGATTATGCAATTCATTAAGGGATATCAGCCACAATTTTTTGATGTATACATGGTCTTGCGTATTTCTCACTACTCTCCAAAGATGAGGCTGGGCAATCATCATCTCTTATATTTTTTTTTTCACAAAATATCTAATTCCGTTTGCATGCCACACATCCACCATGGCCTATAAACTGAACTTGTTTGGGCTCATTTGAGTGGAACAGAACTTCCCTAATAAAAATGTTAATGATACAAATCAAACTCTGAGGTGTCTGTCATTTGGAATAAATGTGTGTGAAGCATGAAATGCAAATGTGACTGGTTTAAAAATAGGTTTCATTCACAACAAATTAATTTATCCTTTTTGTGACATATCAGATCTCCGCTCTCGCTTGGTTTACAAATCGTACTCTGTATGGGGAGAATATTGCTTGGAGAATTCATAATGAGGATCAGCTAACTTTCTTTTAAAGTGAAACTCACCTGCAGACACTATAGCAATGTTCATTTTTGGTTTTCTGGGTTCAGCCTAGTGATACTGATTCTAAATTTTGAATAGTGAATTTTAGTTAGTTTTTTTGTTATTTTTCACTTCTTTCTTTTTAAAGTTTAACAACACTAACAAGTAGTACTATAAAGAAAAATGCATTGCTATAACATTGAACAGAGGCCATACTTTATTCATATATCATTATGCTTATAAATACCTACCCACTTATAGTTGACTACACATCGTAACATTGTTTTTCTTTTTTTTTTAATGTACTCTATGATGTGGTTTACAATTACTTATTCTACACACCAATATGCATATAATATGCATATATTCATTTACTTGATTTATTAAGGTGAATGAAAGTTGTTTGTTCAACAACACATTTCCTTCTGTATTGTTGAATTGACACTTCAGGTGTGTCAATTCAACAATAAAAACAAAATACTGAGCCAAAGCATGCCTGCCCTCAGTGTTACATTTCACATGCAAATACAATTGGAAAAAACTGATATCACCTACCACTGAACAGAAGCATATGCATCACAAACTCAAGTGTCATTCTCAGTTCAAACGGTGCTGCTTCTTACTGGTGCTAGATGAAATATCACAAGGGCTCTTGGTTTTTTGACCATGTGATCCATGGGGATTTAAAACATCTTTCAACAAATCTTACATTTGTTATCCTTCAGGTTTTTCTGCAGACTGAATAATCAGCACTGTTTAAACAACTGAAAGTTATTGTAATTGTAAAATTAGTGGCTAACTATGATTTTCTTGAAAAACAGGGAGGAAGAAAGGAAAGGAATCATGGAAGGTGCGAGTGTTATATTTATTTAACTTTTTCAAACACAATCTATGTTGCTCCATCCCTTTCATATTGGTCCTCTATTCGAGTTTTGTTCGTTATATCACCCCTCACATTAACAGAATAGCAATCCCTGCTACAGATGGCTCAAAACCCCTATCTGTAATCAATGTACGTACAGATAAGAATTTCTGTCATTGTTATGAACAGTCCACAACACAGACTACAACAGGTTACAAAAATTGTGTACAGGTATGAGGTAAAATAACAGTATCAGCTTAAGAGAACCTTCCATGTTTCTATGTAAAAGAGCCTGTAATAGGTTCACTATATTAACAATTGCATAGCAGGGAACATTGTTATGGTGTCACATGTTATGGTGTCTGCTGTCAGATGCATAAATGATGTTATTTCGTAGACCTTTAATATCTAAGTACTGATGTCCAAAGTAAATTATGTCAGATAAACAGCTAAAATAAATTAATATTTTTTAATTCATGTATTGTTGCTGAATTATTGTGCATTTCAGAGCTGTACCATGGTGTTAGATATCACTTGTGGATCTCATTGTGAAATTTAGTGAAAGTTATGGCCATGAAATATTCATTTTAGTGCATGTCAATCTAGTGGAATTACCAAGGGTTTGCATAACATTTGCATCAAACTGTCTTTCTGGTCATGCTTTATTTGATACTAATGATGCTATGAATTTCTCACCTATGCTTGTTTACCAAAATTTCATAATCGTGGAAATTTTAAACCCTGTCTGTCATTGTGGTGGATGAAAATTCATCCTATCAGAAACTTGAAAAAGTGGATAATCCCAAATTGCATGCATTTTTGAACAAGCATGTAATAAACCATTCAGCAATTCCATCAGCCAACAAACCTCAACAGAATTATTCTCCATCGACGGTCGACTTGCATAAAAAGAAGTTATCTTATTATGCTATTTAACAGTATATCTACAGTCATGGGCCAATCAACAGATGAGAAATACCACTATATTTCAAGTTTTATTTATTCTGCAAGGAAAATCCATCATCCACAATTTAAAAGTTATACTTGCTGACACAGGGTACCATACTGCTGTGAATTAGTCTTTGGTTGCAAATGGAATCAAGAGATGCTTACAAGATTTCAAAGCTGATATAATGTGATTTCTATGTGTGTAATATAATAAAATATCCCCCCCTCCCCTTTCCATCCCACAGTCCAAAGAACAAGTCAGTTGAGTCCATTGGCATCATATCCAATACAAAATGCAACTACATCATACTCAGTTGAAACAGTTTCCTAATTTGCCAATAAATCCTCCTCACCTACACCAAATATTTTATTAGCCTGTCTGAAGCCTTGTCATATTTCCTTTTGACAAGCCATTAAAACAAGCAATATATTAAGAAGTAACAACCATCTTATTGACAATCTGGTGATACAGCACACCATCTCCGTCTTCTTTGAAGCGCCTCTGTTTATTGAGGCAACATGAGCTTTGTTTTGTTTGCAAGCATGACTTTGAGAGTGTCCACATTCAAATTCAGGATTACTGATGTATGCTCCGAGGTATATGCTCTGCTACCCTGCCTCTGCATTGTTCATCATTTGATGTATGATAATACTGTATTCTGGCCTGTGAAAATCAAAGCATTATATTATTTTTCTTTTATTTATTCATTTTTTGTAGCACCTCTTCACAAATGTAACTTCTTCCAGCTAATAAGAAATCTAATTCCTTTCAGAGACTGGCCTTCTGACCCACCAGTTGTTTGTATATTTCATAATGTAGTAAGAATTTTGACCAAATCAAAATTTCATAATGCCATTCCATAATGAAATTCATAACGCCATAATGTACAATGTAAGAAGCAATGGAAACAAAATACAGCCTTGTGGATCTTCAATATTAGTCATGCTAAATGTGTTCATCCTTCTGCATACTACTACATAGTACTACTATGACTACTAATACTAACCATATTAATAATAACAAGCAGCTTTTCTAAGGAAAACCTGTGATATTATCCTGTGACTAGCATGCATCCAAAAACACAGAAACAGATACATTGGTAGGCCAATGTATGCAGCACCAGCCAGTTCAGAGTCATGTACATAGATTCATTGATATTTAGGCTTTACTTTCAAAGTCATTTATTGTTTTCTTTTTTAGATAAAGGAAGTAACATACTTTCAATATGTTTTATTATTCAAAAATAATTAAGCCAAAGAGAAAGCTGCAGTTCTGTTTGTACAGGACAATATGCATTTGTATTCAGAGATGTAGGTGTGAAATTGCCTATTTTCTCATAATTATATATAGCGCTGTCATTCCCACACCTGCACACAATTAGAGCAGCACAGGAATTGTCACAGTGCATTAGACATTATGTATCAGGCAATTTAACAGTGTCTGTAAATGCTGTTTCTTCAACTGAATTGTCGTTTATGGTGGAAACAGTAAATAATGGCAGCCAGAATACATCTTTGTCAGCAGATTTCAAAAAAAAAGAAAAAAAAGATCTTTTTGTAGGTTTTGGCAGGAAGTTGTGCTCAGCTTTCAAAAGCCATTTAATATTGTATCAGATTAAATAATGTAGGTATTGAAATACCAGTGTTGTTCTAAATTTACTGCCTCAAATCAACTGAAGTATGACGTGGCCATTCCACCTTGCCTCTTCTTGCCTCTTCATGCCTTTTTAATGCCACAGTCATAGCAATTAATATACATACATGTTTCTGGCCTCAGTTGTTGTTGTAGGAATGTCACACCCTTTACACAGCCCCTTAAATACTCTATTGAACACTTTAACAATCAAACAATCACCAATTAAAAAATTCACATTCTGGACGTCTGCTTGGGGTTTTGTTTAATTTGTTTGGAAAAAAAAAAAACACTTGTAAGATATGGATTTTCTTTTTCCTAATTCTTTGGAGTAGTGATTGAAGTGGCTAGTAAGAAGAGGCTGGCTTGAAGCACAGGAGAGAACATCTAAATTCTGAATCATGGGCTGGAATTTTGTCTTTCCTATGCCATGGCTACTATTGTCCTAGTTTTAGTATTTGGATTACTGTGTCCATACAAATTGTGTCTTCTGCCACTGCTGCTGCACATATTCATTGATGATGCAGTTCACTTTTTTCCGTAAGAGGGAGTTAAATGTCTATTTTCCTCCATGCAGATAAGAATTTATTGAGAACGAAGCAGCTTCCCAATCCAGTAAAGTGAGTGAATGAGTCCACACTTTAACACGAACATTACACGAATACAGTACAAACTGTACTTGCTGAACGTGACAGCCAAATTCTGTAGAGCCAAAAATCTGTTTGCTGGAATTCCTTGTGAACTTCTATTTAACAAATTTCACATCAGCAACATGGCAGTAGCTACTTCACAGCTAGGCTATTTCAGAAAAATCATTTAGTTCATGCAGCTATAGGGCCTAGGTAAAAAAGGTTTTCTGTTTTCATCAGAGAGCAGAGGCTGGATACAAGATACATTCTGTGATGTGTGAGACTAAATCAAAACAAATAGCTGTACCAACCAATACTGACACAAATGACTGTACTGTGAGTTGCTCATTATTTTACATAGGCCTAATTAGGGCTGGATGATATAGCCGTTGCGATATATCGAATAGTCATTTTTAGCGCAATAATAACAACCCGGTATGCAGCATTAGGTTTCTTTCCGAATTGTTTTTGCTTTAGTCATACCTGATGCAGGGGCCCAGATATTCAAGCCAGATATTCAAGCTAATTTGGCAGCATATTGGCAAACAGCTTGATGTAAAGTTTCAGCACCTTGCCTCGTTCTTCAATCTTCAGGGAGAACCTGCGTCTCATGTCCCAGTGTTCAAAGCCGCAACTGTTCACTGTGTTCCCCTCCAAAGCCTGCGTTATCTCCAGGGTACAAGATTACACCTCCTAAATATGGCAGCCATACAGTATGTGGCAGCAGTCTGGCTGAACCAGAGTGACGTGTGCCTCGGCATTGTTCCACGCCTCATGCGCACAGCAACAGGATAATGAACCTGCAGCTGGTGCAAATGTGGGCGGGAACGCTGAGCTAAAAAAGAGGAAATGCAGGAAGGAACTTGGTTCACCGACTATAGCTGAGAATTCAAAAGATATAATAGATCCATTTTCTATCTGTGTTTTTCAACATCTGCGTATGCCTTTTGACGGCATACATTCACATTTTATGCATTTGCCACTGCAAAGACTTAACCTGTTAGAACATGTTTTCTCCATCACTGTGCTTACTTGGGCAAAAGTAATTGAAAGCATTCTGTTGTCTTAACCTATAGGTAATTATTTAAGTGTTTTCTAGCTTAATTCAGCTCCCTATATATTTATTTAGAGCATTTACATATATCCTTTTATACTATATGCATAGCAAAGGCCTCCTAATTAAACATAGTTGTAACTGGGAATAGATTTAGGTGCCCTTTTCCAGCTCAGAAAAAAAACAAGTCCATCTGTTTGCACTAATCTAGTCCAAGTATCAGCTCGTTGAGAAGAAGCCAGTTGGTGCAGCAACAGAGAGAAAAGGACGTCCATTTTATTAGTATTGAAGTATTCAATTTTTATTTTTCCCTTAAATCACAGCATGCCAAAGCATGTAGGTTTCAGCGTTTCAGCCTAAACAAGGGACTGTGTCAGAACATGATTACTGATCAGTACAAGTGTTTTAATTACAATGTCTCATGTGACAATTTAATTACATTCAGTCAATCAACAGGCCTCTTACTCTGTTGTGAATTGCTAAGAATTGTGTCCTAACATGTGTGCATAAAGATAACAAAATAACATGCAGGTGTCAGATATGTCTATTTGGTGCTGAGCAGTGATAAAAGCATTAAAAACAAACCACGTAACTATTCACACTTAGGGACAAAGTTTCAGTCCAAGTGCTAGATCTATCTTACACACGCACACATTCAGACTTTCCCATGTGTGCTGCTTAAGCTAACAAGTAATACTTCATGAATGAAACCTATATATATATATATATATATATATATACATATAAATATATATTTACTCAAAATAAAGTCAAATATGCCACTACCTGTTTCCTCGAGAGAGTCATTCATGCATCATGTTAGTAATCACAGTTTAATTTCAGAATGTCTATGGTTTGATGACTTTAATCAAATGAGTTCATTGCAGAGGGGGCAAACAGTAATGGAAATTCCTGCCTGAGCTTCCTGATGCTCTCTGATTCTGCACTCAACTCTCTAATGCAATTTCTTGTTTGTTTTTTTTTTTTCTTTTGCAAGTGATTGCTCTTTGTTTTAGATAAAACATTTTTTTTCATTAACCACATCCTTTCAAACAGCTCAAGGCATCAAACCGATGTAGTAAATCTTAACTAGAACCTGGTCTCTGTCATAAAGTTCGAACCAACAGAGAAACCAAGAACATTTTCAGACAGGTGAGAAGTAAAATGTTTTAAATTATTATTATTATTTTTTTTAATTCACTGATTATGTGGACCAAATTAGTGTTAAATACTAAGAAATATTTTGTGCATAATAAAATAGGTGGTTATGGCAAAGGAAATACATTAAGAAATGTGTTAGAATGGTCCCTTGTAAATTAAGAATTTTTTTTTAATTAAAATCAGATTAAATTAAAATCAAATTAGATTGAGGAAGGACAATACACACACACACACGCACATGCAGACACACACACACACACACACACGCACACACACACACACACACATATATATATATATGTGAGAGACAGAGAGAGAGAGAGAGAGAGAGAGGGAGAGGGAGAGAGAGAGAGAGAGAGAGGGAGAAAGTGACCACAGGCCTGCTACCCCATCTTTATGCATCTCTGGTAAACTACTGGAGTTTTGTCATATGAAATTATTATGCCCATTGACCTGCCCTGTTTGTACCTTTTGAATGTCAAAACGTGTATGTACAGTGAATATACAGTTTGTGAGTACAGTGAGACAAGATTTGTGTGTGTGTGTGTGTGTGTGTGTGTGTGTGTATGTGTGTGTGTGTGTTTATCAAGTTGAGAAGATTGTTTGTAGTCACTTGCAGTGACGGAATGAGGACAGGCTTTATCTAGAGAGGAAACAGCAGGGATTTTTAAGGACATTTTTTGTTTTGTTTTAAAGATATAAAAGGTAAGGGTAATGTCTTATATTCACACTGCAAATTGAAGTGCCACTAGGTAGAGTAGAACTCTACCACCCTTAGTTGTCTTTGCAACCCTAAAATGGCTGCCGAAAGGCAATCATTACATCAAGTTTCATCCAAATCCATTATGTTTTCAGTGATCTTGCTCACAGAGAAACAGACAGACAAACACGCATGGGTAACCACATAACTACCACCATCCAGTTGTGGATGTAAAGCTATTTGCTTGGAAATTAAGGAAGCATAGAAACTGAGTGGACATTTTTAAAAGAAGAATTCCAAATGAAGGGGCACTTAACATCATCAACCATAGAACAAAATACTTTTAAATTTTTGCTTTTTTTGTCCAGAATCATTTATTAAATAAAGTAAAAATAGCATGACACATGTTTATTTGAAGCCTCACAGTGGAATTTGCTGGAGCTGATTAAGCTGCGATGCCACCCAGCCAATGTACTTGATCATAATATAACATGAAATCATATTTTGACTCACATTAATTGTTTTGGAGTGTTTCCATGATAATTAGCACTGTGGTGCTTTGCTTGTTCACCTTTGTTTCCATGCTGTGACGCCACCTTCGCTCCTCAAAGAACCTTAGACAGGGTCAGCTGTGGAATATCCAGTTTCTCCACTGCATTTTTTCTCCGGTCTTAAGACTTTTGTAAGATTCAAGTAGGCAGCATTTCTCCTCAGCTGAAAACGGCTTTCTTACTACTGCTATGTAGACTGCTACCCAGACATTTAGCTAAACTGTAGAATGCTTTTCTCCACAATATATGATGTGTTGCGTGCTCTGGTGCAAGACAACAGATATATTCTGATTCCAACAGCTTTTTTTTTTCCATTAATGATGCTTCATGGCATACTGCTGAGGCATATTACATGTCGACATTGAGCCAAATTTAATTTTTATAGGCAGTTTTTAAAGAACATTAGAATTAGAATGCATCTGTGCTGCTATTTTTGATCAGTGTATGTGGTTAATTCTTATAAAAGCATGTCTTATAACCAGAGCGTGCTGTGATAGTATGCGGGAAGCACATGCTGTGCAGCATAACGCCAGAGGCACACATGAGGCATATCGTGCCGAGCTCGAGTGTGCGTAAATGCTGCAAAGAAACTTTTTTCTTTTTTAATTATTATTATTCTGGAATTTCTCTGTACTTAAATGTGTATGTGTCAAGGTACGCAATTTATTAATGCTGGTCAAGGTTTTTCCGCCCATGTGAATGTGAAATGGGACTTCTGAATGCAGCTGTGGCTAATGCGTCTTGCAAGTATGCTGAAGGACCACTTTACGATTCAAAAGCTTGTTTATGGCTCCGTCCTTGATGGTACAGATAGCTATCAAATAACTGTCTCTGAGTGCTGCTATCACAGAATACTGCTTTAAATTCTGACATCACTCAACAATGATTCGTAATTTATTTTATAATTATTGTCATGTACAATGAATTGGATGAATTTAAAAGTGCTGGAAGCTGTTTTATTGGAAGCTGTTTTATTGGTTTGGATTCAGTGGAGGTATATAATACTGTATTTATGATTTATAATATACTGTATTATTTCATTATCCTACCAAGCAGGATTATGAGAAGAAATAATAAATTTAACATGCTGTGTGTCAGTGTAAAATCATTCTGTAAAATTTATTTCTTTGTCAATACCAGTATTGTGCTTACATCCTGATCTCTTAGAAACAGTGTTCACTACTTACACATTTGGCCCTTAAACTTTGCACACAAATGCATATTATTTATATATCTATAGGTAGACTGTTTTAGCTATCTAGTTGCAAGCTTCCCTAAAAGTAACATAATACAGGTGTGTCATGACAATTCCTTTAAAAGCTTTATTTCCTGTCATTCACAAACTAATCCAGAGACATGTTCATAGACACATAACTAGATTTAAACCACTACCTAGGCTTAAACCTGTCCACATAAAGGTTGGGAGTAGTTCGCAAGTCAACCTTAAAACTAACAAATAAAAAAGTACAATCGTGGCCTTCTCTCACCCTGATAACCCCCTACTCTACAGGCTGATTATTTTACACACTGGGTGACTCCCCTGATCAATTTCACTCAAAATATTTACTGACAGCTATCCAAATTCTGGTCTCCCATTTCACACTGGAAAGACATTGCCCCACTGCTAACGGGCTGCGACTTGCAGCAAGATTAGAACGTCGTCCTATAAAGCTCTAACTAGCAAAGTCATCCTGACAGCAAGGCATGTTTGCCACCATACATATCTATGTATTCACATATTAGCACACACACACACACACATATTTGATATGGGTTCATTTTCCCTGTTGTGTTTTCAGAAGCCAGCATAAGTATGTTGTAAAATTGTATATGACTAGCTAAGGGAAAACAAATCATTTTTACAACAGCAAGAGGCTGAACTTCTCAATTTTAGTGGACATATTTTTAGGTAGGAGATTTGTTTTGACTTCCAAATGGCCTTGATTACTTTCTTTTACATTCTAAATGGGACTTTGAAAGCCACTTAAAAAGTACTTTATTTTACTCATAAGTTACGGCCTTAGACAATAAATCGGATATCTGTTATGCTATCTTTGACATGGATATGAACCAGCTATGAAGGAACTGTTCTTGAGCTTTTATGAAAGCAGTGAGGTGTTAGTTTGCCAAAAGGAGAAAATGACAGGCAGGAAACATTTTGTGAACCTTTATCTAAAATAGTAAGGGCAATAATAAAGATAAATAAATAAGCTGACCTTTTTCTTTTACTTGTGAGGTTGGCTGATCCTTCTACCTCTTACTGTGTGATAAATAATATATTTCTTTATTCTTGCTCTGCACTATTTAGGACCACACTGCCTTTCAGCCTCCCTGCCAAGACTGTCTTTCTATAGACTAAGACATTTTATACCTCCCTGCCAGCTGTTCATCAGCACCAAGCAAACGTTCTTTCACTAGGAGATGAAATATTAATTGGCACCCTAAGGCAAATAAAAGGTTTTCCACAGCACCGTGGGTCTTTTTGATATTAAATTGAAATCAATTTTCATACAAAGCGCATGACCACGGGCTGTATGATACATTGTACTTTGTGACCAAATAAAGGTCATTGCCACAAATAATGCATGTATGACTCTTCCTTCACTGAATACATCTCTGTGAAGAGTGTTGAGTGGGGTTTTTGTTATGATTAAGGTCTTGAAATGTACTGATCTATTTTTAGAGGCTGGTGTGCCTGAATTCTGTTGCACATAAGTGCATGGCCACTTTCCAACAAGACCCATCTATTTGACTCTCATCAGTACAATAACTTATGACAAACATGGATAGCCATTGCCATGTCATTATCAAAAGGGAAAGAGAAAACAATTTTAATAAAAAAAAATCCCTCTAGGAAAAAAAAAAATGTTATGGTAGCCACCATGATATTATGCCCATTGCAATGAGAATTTTGACAAAATTGTGCTGCACTTGTTAGTCATGGGCTTGGATTCCAGAGTATGATGTGCACTCTGGGTCATTCTTGACAGAATTAATTTAGCAGAGCCAGAAGAGGTTAACCCTTTCTTAAAGGGACTCATCATGTTTCCCTGCAAGAAAGTATTCATTGTGGTCAGGACTAGACTCCATGGAGCCATCTGTTATTATCGTTATTATCATCATCATCATCATCCTTACAGTTGCTCATGGTGTTGTTCTTCATTTGTTTGGCATGGTGTTGTTATTTATTTATTTTTAATTTATGGTGAATGCACAACATTTTTTTCCTCACATATCTATGCAGTTGGATATTTATTTACGGGAAATCTGCAAACTACCAGCCCATCTTAACCACCATTGCCACATGCATTAAGATGAACATTGCTTTTTGGTGTGTTCTGTAATTTTCAAGAACGTATGGTACTTGAACACTATTGCAACATCAGCAAGAACACTACAGTACCTGTGTGTACCTGTAACAGTGATTTGCCCAGCAACACTACGTCAGACTGTATTCAGGCTTGAAAGTGATCAAGTACTGGGAGAATCTTTACCTTGTGATGGTATAACGGCCACACCTCTACCAGACAACCATGTTGGACTCGGAAGGGTATTTTGGACCGTAAAATCGAGGGTATGTGTGAGGAGGGAGGGGAGCAGGGTTCACTCTTCTTGATGGCTGTTTGGAGATGTCATCCAAAGCTGTCTCTGCTGCTTGATCGTTGATTACACTGGAGATGTTGAGCATCTGCCTCACAGTGGATAAAGTAATGACACTTTATCCACTGTATACATTATATACATTACATATACATACATTATTAGCATTATATATATACATACATTATATACATTGTATATACAGTGTATATACATGATATACACTTACAGTATATAGGTCCACTTAAAAGGCTACACTCTACACGGGCACACCATTCGGTTACCAATCAAAAATCACACTTGTAATTGGACAATGGAGCCCAGGTAGATATTGCATAACAAAGAATGTCAGAATCTTCAGTAACCTTTGGGTGACCATTGCTAGAGTCGACCTTTGTAGTACCAGGCGAGTTAGAGCATTAAGTGCCAAACATGGATGGCTCCACCCGGATGTCTATGCTTTTCTAAAATTATGTGCATTGCAATCAAAGTTCCATTTTGCATGGCATAGTTTTGTTTTATGGGCTGAATAGGGTAATAGGTCATGCAGACCACAATCCTCTCCTTACCAGATGGCCGGGACTGCATACCCTACATCAGGCCCGGCGCCAGGATGAAGTGACTGAGGGGGCAGTTAAAAATGGCAAGGGGACAAATCTTTTTATATGGTAAGACAGTAGGTTATCATCCTGCTATGCCTATTTCTGCATTTTTCTCATCCTGTGGGTGGCGATATAGTGGCGTCTTGACTAGATGCGAACAATTCCCTTCCTTACCTTTTCCATGTGTTTGTGTGCCATGGCCATAATATGAAATAGGAATATTTTGGGCAGATTGCCAGGTCACCACCTAAAATTGGTCTGGTGGTAGGTTTAATGAAATTCATTGATTTAACCGTGCAATAGCCTCTGAAAGGCTAAATAACAACAACAAAAGGCTACTGTTTCAAAATCCAATAATACATTTATTTCACATCAGTGATGAAGCCAGTGTTAAACCTGAGTGTCCTCACACAATTTAGGGAATCAGAGCATTCAGAACGTAGATCTACAAGACACAAAATAATAGAATTTATGAACGATTCTAACCACTGAGAGATGACTGCTAAAATCAACAAAATAATAACCAACAGCGTCAGGGTCATTAAGTAAAAAAAAAAAGCTCTCTTGCTATCTCTCTCTGTCGTTGACCGAAACTTCACTTCCCTGTCGTTTCCAACGAGTATTCCAACGTTTCCAATATTTTTGTTGTTTTTGCTATTTTTCTACAGGGTACATAAAACTTAAACTGGGGGGGCATGAGGATTTTGAGTTTTGCTCCCTTAGTTTCATGAACATTATATTCACACTTCGAGTCTTCTTCCATGTTGCCTCTTGGCCAAGGATGCTGTCAGATGTCAGTCCATGAAAGAACAGTACTCGCTGGTATAGGAGTCCAATCAGAAAAGATTCCCTTTTCCAACAAAAAAAGCAATCAGAGTGCTGAACGAAACAGCCTCTTACACTTTACAGCCTTAACAAAAAATAAGAAATTTTACCTTGAAGCATGTAGCTTATTCCAAAAAGATTTTGAGAAATCACTGATCATGTCACCATTTCTTGCACAAGCTGTTAAAGCAATCTAGTAAGTTCAAAGGTAGAGCTGACTCATATGATTAGCTTTCTAGTGTACTTTTGGTTGTTAAGGTTTGGTTAATTACCCTCAAAACCAAAAAAAAGCATTTGAACTGCTGTGAAATATGCAGTGATGCATCCTCAAAATAGTGAATATGATACATAGGATTTATGACAGGGAAAATTAGTCACACATCTTTCCTATGCCACAGGTATACTGGTACTAGAACCATGCATCTCTAAATTATAACTGTTTATAAATATATTGTTCTGTGTTCTATGATGGCAAATGTGGGGTACAGTGGCTAGGAGCAGGGCTCATCATGAAAAAGTTGATGATTTAATTCACAGGTAGGCTACTGTTGTACCCTTGGGTAAAGTACTTAACCCAAATTGCCAGTACGCCAGTAATATCCAGTAGGTGTACATGGATAACAAGAAAACAATTTGTGAGCAATAGAAGTTGATCTGGATAAAAGTGTCCATAATGTAATGTAATACTGATAATTCCTTCATGCATAACAAAGAGTCCTGCACTGATGTGAGCACTAGAAGGCAAAGAGGTTACAACGTTTACCATCCATGTTTAGCAACAACACAACAGTCACATTCAAAGCTGCTGTGGCCAGCGTGGAGTCCACAGTGCCCTCCACAGAGTTTTCACAGATGACAGATTTCCAGGGGTAAGCTGAAGTTGTTTGCCAATGACTTGGAATTTGCACACGCCATACTCTCAATTATCCAAGATCAAATAGCTTAGCAGGGAGCTCAGAGGAGAACTGAGGACTGATGAAGAGGATGATGGTTCATGATCGCAATGCTCATTATTCCAGAAGCTAGCTAAGCTACAGATTCTGCCACTGCAGAATGAGGCTTCTGCCACAACATGTACTGGTGGGAGGGAGGATTAAGACTAGCCTGCCAGTCTTCCAAGATCTGAAGATACCAAGGAATGTAAATCAAGGGGGGGGGGGGATTCTCAAAAAAAAAGAACCAAAACAACAACAGGATGCTTGCCCATCTTAAGAGGAGAAAAAAGTCCCCCTGAAAGAACATGGAAACAAGAAACTGGATGGGAGGAACAGAGGAAGGGGATTTGGATCATGGACATACCATATACCAAAAGGAATCTGGTGGATCTTGTGTCATGTTCACTTGACCATGTTTGCTTTGAAATTCAATTTGGCTCTTGTCTTTGCACTCTGTAGCATACCTGAAGAGCAACTGACATTCTGTGACTTTGAAGGCAACCTTGAATTGCATATGTGAACACGGCATTCAACAAAATGTTCTCACACCTGGCACTCATCAAATGCAAGAAAATTATGAAAATTATTGAGACTTCAAGATACCTGGTGTTAGCCTCTAAGGCCTGGATTTACTTAAAAACTCCAAAGTCGTCTTTAAGTAAGTCATTAAGTATAAGAATCATATCTGTATCTATCTGTATTCTATAAAATCTGTATCCCATAAAATGTATCTGTATTCTATAAAATCAGCCCTTTTACATATGTATCAGATTTAAGCTGATGGAGGTTTAAATTATCAGGAAATAATGTCTGAAAATAAGGACAGGCAGTTTGGACACAGAAGCATTTTTAAAGGTCTTCTAGATTCAGATATGATTTCAGATGATGCTGCCCGCTCATTGCTGATGCTGCCAGTTAAGTTTTTTAACCACAAGCATTACTCCCCGACACAGACAATCACCTACTAATTTTATTAAGCTACCCTGCTATTACTTTCCATTTATTGTGCTCCTGTTGATTGGAGTGGTAACTTTGTGGATGGATTCAATGAACCCTTGTGCTTTTGCTACAACTCAGTGAATTCCTTATCTGAGGCTTCTGTCCAGCATATAGTCTCAGTTTGGATCTGATAATGTTTGCTTTTCCCTGTGGGTCTATGAGAAACACTATCCAACATCTTACAGAAAATCTGCTGTGAAGCCTTACTACTGATGAAGGCCAACACTGACCAGGAAGCAGCGGATATTTCAAAACTGATTGTTTTCCCCGTGTGGGTTTTAACGTAACTGAAAACAAGTTTTCATTGCTTGTAAGGCTTAACATACAGCACAAACTAAGATGTTAAACTGAGCTGTGAAATGTGTGTGCGCTCTGTGAATTACTGCAAGAATCATTGCAAGCACAGCAAACGTTCAAAAGCAATGAAATGAGCTAAATCAGGATAAAATTGTAATATGTGAACTAGGCATTGCTGATTAATCAGTCTATTTCTGGGCCATTCAAAATGAATCATGTTCCAGAACAGCAGGCCACATGCAAATAAGTAACTTCAAGCACCAAATGCACCACCTCCCTGTTTTGATTAACAGATTACAATTTAAAATTTGTAGATTAACAGTTCAAGTTACAATCATTACTTTTTGCAATCATATTTCCCTTCAGACTGACTTCATTTATCAGGAGTTGACTGTTTCAAACAATACAATTCGCTCAGCAATTTAAAGCAGGTTACAAGGTCACCAATATGTGCCAAGAGTTTAAAGTGATACCGTATTCCTTCATGACCGGCAGCTACATCACATGTGAAAGGGAAGTAACACTGCACAGCTTATCACTTCAGATAATTAAAAAGGGATCAGTAAGACAAAGTCACTTGTGTGAAGATCACAATGACCCATGCATTGCAAATGAACATTTCCTCAGAGTACATCTTGAAATAGCTCTGAGCCTTGTCCCTGTTTCTTTCCTGGAAAAAAAAAAAGAAGAGTGAAATATACAGACAAAATTAGATACGGGTATAATGATTTAGTATTTTCCATGATTTGTCTGACATTTTATTCTGTGATAAAAGGAAATGAGTCAGCACTTACTCGGTTCATCTGATTCCATTATAGATAGTTGGCTCCAACATCCAGGATTCACCTGAAGTCCACTGTAGCCAGAGATGGGACAGAATGTACAGAATAGTATCAATTTAAGTAGTGACTGTGAGCAGTCTTTACTCTTTGGCTGTGTTGAAGCATTTGTGAATACTAATACTAATACTAATAATAAGTAGTATTGTGTATGTAGAAGGTAGACATAGTGAATGACACCTAGAGCTGTTCTCTGAGGAATTAGCACAACTATATGTAATAATTTTAACAGCGTGTTTCTGTTTGCATTCATTTTTGGAAAAGTCGGTATCTGAAAATAAACGATAACCCTATCAAGTCAACAGCTGGCTTGCCAGGCTGATTTGCTTTCACATGAGAGAAAACTGCATTTCAGTTAGAGACACTGTGAATAATAAAACTGCAATAAAAAAATAAAAATAATGAAACAGAATCAAGAACCGAGCAAACAGAAAAATAGAATCAAGAACCGGTTTCTTATTATTATCACCACAGAATGCCTGCAGCTTTACAAAAATAATAATAAAAGAATATTCCTGGAAAGAAGAAATGTAATCTCTTTCACAGGTAAGAGCATACCTTTGGTTCATTTAATTTGAGAACTTCATTATCCACACCTCTGTTATTATCTATAATCTAAATGGAACTGACAAGGTATGCCAGTCATAAATCTTGTTTATTTGATTGCTTTTTACAAATATCTAGTTACAAATGTCTAGTTATAATTTTATCCAGTGGTTTTGATATAAAGATACTTGTCAAAGTCTTATAAAGTATGTGTGGCATATGTTTTGTATTGTGTACATGTTCAAATAGATGTGGGAGTATGCCATCTCATATGATTGACTATATCATTTGCAAATTCTGTGTAGAACATGCTCTAGCTGCATTGTGGCCTGTCACTAGTCAATGAAAAAAAAAAAAAAACTTGCTCAGATGGCTGAAGCGAATTATTCTTTTTGTACTGACCCAACAGTATCATTCTATAACCAAGCTGTGAGAAGGTCACAGTGTTGAATCCAAATCTGTACCCTACTGCTGTATCCTTGAGAAGAGTATTTCACATAAATTGTCTAATTAAATAGCCAGTTATATGAATGGATGGCATGTACTGGACTTGACCATGTGCAAAAATTAAATAAATAACAAACTGATAATATAACAGCAAAGATCCTCATTGTACTTGTACCTTGTAGCTGTACCTTGTACCTATATATATATATATATATATTTTCTTTTTTAATTACCAATGAGTTAAAGGGGCAGTAGAATAGTAGAATTCTCATTTTACCAGACATAAAAAAAAACATTTTATGTAGACATTCCATCACTCACCTGGTCCATTATCATTTGCTGGATTAAGGAGTAATAAGTCATAAAGTGCATCTATTGTCAATGGCATCTGCACACTTAACATTGTGATGAACACAGAGTAGTGGACAGTGTGGTCACAGGTGTGAAGGAGCAGCCTTTGCCTGTCCCCCAAATCTATTTTTGTAATGTTTGTTTAATTGTTATTTGTTTGTTGAGGATCATCTGCCTTCCATTTCACATTATGGTAAATAATTGATCTGAATCCAATCAATTTCACTCCTTGCAGCTTATTGTCATTATCTTGTCTTGTCTTTCTCTTGAACCAGCTAATTGTTTAACTGGCCCCACCTGCCTAATTAAAAGAGTTATATACAGGTGTGTGGCTGGAGTGCAGTTGCCTCTCTGTGTTCAAGCTGGTTCCTGTGGGTTTTGTTTTTTTTTTTGAGTGCAATTTTCTCCTTCTGTTTGTTTTTATGTGCAGTTCATTGGCCAACATCATTACACCATCACAGATTTCTTTTGAAATATATTTTACCTTTGCAGCCATGAAAAGTGCAATAATGACCTAAAGTGGTGCAAAAGTTCATACACACAACTATGGAATTATTTTTGTTTTAATGTTGCTCGTAAAAGAATTTGTATTCTGACATGACTTTTTTTTCCCCAATAAATTAAGGAACTGCAGCACCACCTATTGAAAATAGACGGCACATTAATATCACCCTCTTACATTTTTGTCCAGGGCAGGTTGAGTTGACACATCCATTGTTTGACCGTATTACTAGCAGAGAGTGTACTCGCTAAATTCTCACCTATTGGGGCAAGCTTTGCCAGCGCTTCTGCGTCTTCATCCTTCTGGGATCTGCTGATTGTTCTTTGAGCCACTGTGTTAAAGCCATCAAACTGCCAGTAGCCCTGTTTTTTTCTCTCGGTTTCATCCCAGTGCCTCTGACTTAACTCTGAGAGCGACTAAAACGAGTCTGTTCTCGTGCTTCACATCTTGAGAGAAAAG
This sequence comes from Megalops cyprinoides, assembly GCF_013368585.1. NCBI lineage: Eukaryota > Metazoa > Chordata > Actinopteri > Elopiformes > Megalopidae > Megalops > Megalops cyprinoides. The sequence continues at coordinate 13,276,409 of NC_050604.1, forward strand.
ACTGTTATTATGCCGGCACATCAGGCGGCAGCCACAGCAACAAGCTGAAAAGCACCAGTTAGCTCCGAAAAAAAGTGTCCATCATCAGATCACCTCAGTGACGGGAAAACGCTGTGATGAGACTCCCTAGGTTTATTTGTATTTAATTTCCGTGAATAAGATTTTTCCCCCCTGAGCTATAATCATCGCTGCAAAGCCTGGATACAAGTCTGACAAAGGGGAAAGACAGGGCTTCGTGGTGCGTGACACAAATGTAATCTCAGTTGGAAAACAGGGCTAATGGGATGTTTCATGGTCCCTCCCTCAGACATTATTTCTCCAAACAAAACACAGAGAAAACTGCTAAAAGTGTGAGCCAATTTAGAGTAAAGTATCAAAATTTCCTTGAAAAAACATGATTGATGAAAATAGTCACTCAAAAAGAACTGAAATATAGAACAACATCCACGTTTATTTTGTATCTGACTAGTTGGCCATGTAAAGAAACAGGGCTTGCTGGTACAGTCAACCAGCAAAATTCTTAACTTTCCTTCTAGAAAAATCCCATGATTAATCCAATGCCTTGTTGATCACCAACATTGATCAGTGTTGAAACACTGAAATGTACTAGAATCTTCTGTTCATCCTATTCATGTAGACAAGTGCAATACGGTTTCATTTTTTGATTATAGTTACAACATACTAAATATATTATTCATATATAGTCATCCACATGCTTGCAGACAGAAATTTGAAAATGCATATTTTGGTTCTGTTTGCTTTAATACCTTTCAAGATCACTTTTGAATTACCTGTAGGAGAAAAAAATATACTGAAGCACATAGTTACCTTTGATGGCTACCTGCGTTCAAAATGTATTAATCATCAAAGGCAATTTGGCAAATCTTAAAAATGCAAATGTGCTCTTTTCATAATGCCTAATTATAGCTAGCTGAACCTTCAAACACGAAAAGTTAAGCCTAGCTCCAATCTAAATGTGAAAACCTGAGATTTTAGCTTAACAGTAATCACACTCTGAATGTGAATCAAAAGAGATTAATCCATTTTGTAATATATGTATAAGTCTACAGTCTCTAAATCCTTAATCATGAAGGTTCTGACCCCTGTACATGAAACAGAGCAGCAGTGAAGACCTGAAATTACTCACAGTTAATATCCCACTAATCTCTGGAGGTAAAATTTTGTGTATTTATTACTGAGATAGTTGTTGAGTCCTTTACTTAAATAAAATGAAAAGAACTGACCAAGCAAATCAGGATTTCTGCTGCTGTGGTTATTTTTGCCTGATCAGATTTCAGTGACTTAAAAATGTCTTTAAAGGAACATATTTTGCATGAACTGGCTCCTGAAATGTAAACAATGTTAAGTGAGGTAATGAATAATTCTGGAATCATTTTTCAATGCAATAACCTAGCTATGTCATGCAATGGTGCAAATAAGAAGAGTAATAGGCAGGCAGATGGTGAAATTAATATATAGAATGGCAAATAGTGAAATGAATGAAAATTATATGGTCCATAGTGGATGACAAATAAATGAATATATCATCCCAAGGGAACACGCCTATCCAACTATAAATACTTTAACCGTCAAAATTATTCAGTTCCATTCACAAAGAAATAACTAAACCAACCAAAGAAATGTACAAGAAGAAATGTAAAAAAGTGTGAACAAACCTAAAACTTCCAACATTATTATGCAAAATCCAGAGAGAACTTGAAGATTTGCCTGTGATAGTTCCTAATAATTGTGAATATATATTATTTTTCAGGAAACATAGGGGAATGAAGTCAACAGCCTGGGCTAGACTGGGCTGTGTGTTTCCTCCGCAACATGACTTGGGTCCGCAAGGAGGTATGCAAGAAACCAGGATCGGTTTTACCACATACATAAGCAGGTCTGAACTGTGATATTACCATTGAGAGAGTAATCAAAGCCAAGGTGCGGTAGACTCCCAATAGGAATTTCCACTACTGTCACACTGCTGGGAATGACAGACAAACTACAAGAGTGTAAGTGACCAAAATGGCGAGAAAGATGAAGGAGGTGAAGACCGGCGCTTTTAGCTTTGAAAGGCAACATAAAGCTATGCAGCTGCACATGGACCGACTGAAATCATTTTAGTGCATTGCTCCTTAACTAAGCCCTCGGTTAGCAATCGAAATGTAATTACCCACATCAAACCCTCCTTTCACAGTAGGTGAAACCGCACCAACTACAGACACTGCAGTGGACATCTGAGCAAAGTATCCGCTCTCATGCCAAGAAAGTGCACTCATAATTGGACAGTCTGTTAAATTAGGGATTATGGAACATATGTGTCATCTGCACACCTGAGGATTCTAAAATGGATTTTCTCTGAAGAACATTCTCAAAGTAATGTATGGAGCCTACTCAGTATATTTTATCCAGTGTATGTCCTTTTAACACCATTTGACAGAGGAGGTGGATGTGAGGAGATGTGGGTGGAGAGGTGGAGGAATTCGCAGGCTGAAGACATACCTCTCTAGACAATATCTTGGCTCCTATTCAGCTCAGATCCCCACCTTTCTTACAAAGCCTGTGTATTATTGTAGGGAATGTTCTATTGTACTTGTGAATTTATTGCATCCCTCATGTACCACTAGTTATCGCAAAACTGTTACAGATTGACACGTTTTTATGTGGTATGTTATTTTCTGTGTGTATTGTTCCTGTGAATTTTTCAGATGTGATTTTGTATTTTTCTTATTCTGCATAAGAGTGCCTAATAAATTTCATTGTTAAAATGGAAATGTAAGAGAGTTATTTTTTGTTTGTTGGTGTTTTTATCCCTACTAGTTTTCTGTGCCTGTAATTCAGTGTTCAGAGCCTTTAATAATCAAACGATCTATGTGTATCTCACCACAGTGCTGTGAATTTGTGTATCTTGCAATTTGACATGAAGCATATTCTCAATTGTCAGAGCATCTATTGAAATGCAGGTGTCTGTAAGAGCCAGAACAATATAATGCTACCTCAATGTGTTCAGTTCCAGTACTCTTATCATGACTTAAATGGTTTTGTTGCTGTGATTTTTTTTTCTATTATGAGGATTTTGAGATCGATGTACTGGATATCTGAAATATAAACGGGAGGTTGAGGCAGAGTGGCAGTTGGTGGCACGATGGTGACAGGAAAATAAAAATATTATCCATGTCAGTGTGCGTCAATCACAAACACCAGAACAATAGCATAGACCAATTAATGACAATATCCATACCTCAAATGATAAAATCGGAGAGCAGTGTTTTGTTAATATGCGACTTGATATGAATGAAGGTGTCAATCCAATGTCATAACCTGTGTAAAATAAATTTCCATTGACAAAAGTACATTATAAAATGAAATCATCTGGAGTCTGCTTACAATTGAATATTAAATTGAATCCAAGTAAAATTTAACTAGACTGAAGCCAAGTTTGATGCATTTGGCTGAACAAGGTAAAACACAAATATTAATTTTGTAGTTCAGGAGGATTTTGAGTGGCATTTTTGAAGTGGCAGCTAATCAGCTCTATAATCCCTAACACTAATGTATTTTAACTAGATAACCCTGGATTTTTCTATAAGTTACATTTTGAAAACAGGGTTCAATCAATATTCTAACTGAACAGCAGGTAAGTGGATAACTCTCGAGATCAAATGCCTTTTGGCACATAGCATTAGCTCTACTCTTGAAATCACTAAGAAGTAATGCAGCTTGCTTGCTGTCTAACAGTGAGACAATTGCTATTGTGGATGTGATGCATTTTACATCGCAAACTGGATATTAGCTAGCCTTGTGTTGTGATTGGTTAAGATAACATTTAGAAAACATTCTGTGATGTCAAGAGCACCATTTGATACTCAGGGCATTTTTCTTCAAATGAACCTTTACATCTGTAAATTCTCCACTCAAATTGAAATGTCGTATAATATAGGTATTTCATATAATATACTTACTTCTATTGTTTTGTCACATTTAGCATTTGATTTCATAATTTCCTAGTTAGAAAATGCTCTGACAAGGAGTTTCAAGGACTTTGCACCTCAACCTCAGAGGAAGCCTTGGTCTCCCCCAGACCCTTTTCCCTTCGTATATACACTATAACACTCATGGGAGTTGTTCCACCTTTACACCCTGCATTAGGCAATTTATTGCTGTAACCTTTTATAGTCATATGCTGTAGCAGGTTGTACCATTGTGTTTGATTAATCTTTGGTTTGCAATAATCTCACTGTCAGTATACAATCGGCAGCAAGCAATGGAGCGCATGGAGGAACTTCAGCATGAAAGGACACTAGGACAATGGGCTATAATTTTTTTTAATCCCCTGAAGGTCAAGCAAATTTATGGACAGATGCAATATAATCCCATAGTGTGTCATGTGTGTCAAACGCATTTTGCTTTAAGCGGAAGTCACGGCTAGCAGACGCACACAGCACTGTCCACCGGTGGTCCATTTTCCTGTAACCTTTGAGTATCTGTTTAAAAATCGCTGTCTTTGCTTCATGTCTGTCAAGGCATGAAATGCATGTTCATTTCATAATGAAATCTCATATTCACCAGCTGGGATATTGAGCTGCAGATACTATGATCACTTAGTCTCCACTAGAATTACCACCTAAGATGGCATGAATGTACTCATCATGACACATTTAGTGCTGTGCTAGGTGAGCCCAGTTCACATTTCCTTTATTTAATTATGTCTGTAAAATGCTGTAAAACGCCATGGTTGTCAAGCATTGTAAGTGCAGCAGTCACTGAAATCAAAGAACAAGGCATAACACTTGGTTGAATTTGTGACTCAAAGTTAAGGGTACACGTGATGCAGCTAAACTGAGTACTGTCAGCCCAACTTAAATCAGACACTTTCTTCTCCAAAAATGGATCCAGACATGGCATTTCACAATTTTACAGGTTATTTACTGAACTCCTATGATCCATTTTTAGTGGAGAAGGATTTAAATGGCTGGAGTATTGTCTCAAGAAGATAAACGGCTGTGCAATTTAAGAAAATAAATAAATAATAGTAATCAACACAATAGATTAATTTGGGCAACCGTGGCTCAGGTGAGAAAGTGGCGAGAAAGTGGTAGCGCTATGACCCATTAGGCTTTTTTCCAATCAGCCAATGAACACAAACATGTGATGCGGTGCCCCCTGTCCCATGACATACTGTGCTCTTGGAACAGATGGCCATACGGTACGCATGCCGTGAATCAGTCATGTCACTGGAATTATCGTATGTTCAGGAGTCACGATTCTCACAGGCTCCCAATGGCCCATATTATCAGTTGCACTTTGTTATGCCCTAGTCATTTGCAAGCCACTGTGTGCGCAAGGGCATGCGATCACTAATTAATCAGTGATACCAAGGAGCCCATGTGTAGCCCCCCCACAGGACCACAATGTGTTGTCCTTTCCTGCTCTGTAGAAGAGTCACATATATATGAATCTCAGATTGACTCAATGACTCCATCTCAATGACTTCATGCTTTTATATCTTCTGCTTTCCTCAGTTTAATAAATTCCTTATTATTATTATTATTATTATTATTATTATTATTATCTGAATAAGTATCTCAAATCTGAGTATTCTGTCCAATAGTCCTATTCCATTTCACTACCATTTATTCTGGCAATCTGCATGCAGGGGGTGTCACAAGAGGAGGTGTTTACAGAAAGACTATTAGGTTTTTTTTTTTTAATTATTATCAACAATGCACTTAATGTACAGCAAACGCCATGCCAGGCGGCTTTGTATCATATTGGTTAGGAAGCAGGACTTGTAACTGAAAGGTTGCCAGCTTGATTCCCTGCCTGGACATTTCTGCTGTACCCTTGGGCAAGGTACTGAACCCACAATTGCAACAGTAAATATCAAGCTATAAATCAGCAACATTGTTGCAAAAAAAAACTGTAACCAATGTAAGTTGCTCTGGATAAGAGCGTCTGCTAAATAATGTAATGGATAGGCATCATGTTTATAGAGGGGGAGAATGACTGAGGAACATTTTTTGACTGTTGGCTCCATAATATGTGCCATCTGCACCAACACTGCTGTGCCACTCTCAAAATGAAAATGTCATTGGAAACAGTGCCCAAGTATGCACATTTATGTATACTGTGTGAGGTCGGCGGAGCTAACCACCTCCCCCCACTGCAACCTCTGAGTAAAAACATGGGCTGCCATGTCTACATTACTCCCAAATGAACTGTTGACCTGTGGAGGCTGGCGCCACCAATCATTACCATCTTTTATTATGTTCTCTGCGTGCTACTGCTGTCCTGAATACATTGAGACGCTTTTGAATTGCTAGGTTGTTTACTCGTGTCTAGACCTTGTGTTTTCATCCTAACAAATTGTGTGGCCACAGGAAAACATAGAGCACAATGAACAGTTCAACTAGGCATCCACAAATGGGAAATTGCAATTGTACAAAGTGAAAAAATATTCAAATGATTCAGTCAGACCTGCTTATTGTCAATTTGCATGTGAATAATTACTGTTGTATTTTTACATATGTCGTATTTTTACACATCAGAAGCCTTCTGACTCTCCTCTGGAGGTGGTATAATTGACTAGTCACAGCACTGGATATCACACTATATGTATGCATTGCCCCTGAAAGATATATCTTTCTCCCTGTGTTGGCTGTCCCTAATGTTGGAACTGCAAATGATACCATGGACTGAAAAAAGGAACTCTCTCATTTGTGATGTCTTAAATGGGAAGAACTTAATTAAGGTGATTAACTGTCCACATCCTTAATATGCAATAGCTAAAGGTTTCTTCCAGAGACTAAATTAACAAACACAGTCAAAAAGGGGAAAAAAAACCTAATTAACGGCAATTAAAAATGATTATTCTCCAGCCTACTGCTGCCTCTGTGGGGATACAAGTAAAACAAATATATAATCTCCAATTAGAGGTTCGAAGCCACCTGCAGTCGACGTGAGAACACTTGCCAGCGATCCTGCCCTCTGTGTTTAAGTGACGGACCATAAAATAAAATGAATAAAACATAGCGATCGCCGCGTGGCGAGGTATCCGTCCCTGCAGAGCGGTGTCCTGCGTATAAGTGAGGCAATTACAGAAGAGTGAGGGGGCTGGATACGGCTCAGTAAAATGGGCTTATGTGATAATGAGCGATGAGCCATTTGCACCTCCGGATCGGCGGATTGAGCCAAGCGCGAGATCTTGGCACTCGATCCGACGGGAGGGCAAGAGCTCGGGGGAAAGAGTACCTCCACGGTTCACCAGGCAGGTCACATCAAAAACACAGAGCTCGCAGCAAGGGCGGGCAAAAGGGGTCTGCTGGCTGAATTCTGAACATGGAGTTACATCTCTGAAGTACCTATTAAAGACACACTTGGTTGGCAGAGATATTTGGGTTTCCTTTCATTGCACGTATAATATCTATTCCAAAAAGGCCTCAAGTTTTCAACCCATGTCAATTCACTTACGTATCCAGAAATGGTCCGCTCCTTTAATCCATGCAATTATGAATGAGAGTACATATTGCACATGTATATTGTACAAGAAGAACTTGTGAAGGAAAAAAAGCTTTACTTCTGTAGTATGTTACTAAATATAGCTACTACACATAACTGTATGTTGCCACAGTGGCTTTCTATACAGTGTATATCCTCCTGCCATCTTAAATTGTGTAAAAGTAATGCACACTCCATGTTAGATAGATAAATAGAAATGAAAATGATAGAGCACGGACACACTCAAATGAATAATGATGTGCACTCAGTTATTTCACTCGTCCTTGGATTTAGTTACAGTGCACCATTGACTCAGAAAGGGTCGAGTAATTTAGATCAGGTTCAGTTCAGGTTCTTTTCTTTGGCATCAGGAAAACTTTAAATATTTGGTCCTTTCTCATTCTGTGAGAAAAAAAAAAATCTTACCCATTGCAATAACAACAAACAACTGTTGACTTGGCTTGAGTTTATGAAGGTAAAACATTTGGACATGATGGGATAATGATGGACATCTCCAGTCCAATTTAGCTCCTGTCGATGACTCTGCTGCTGAAGGACATGTGAGGTGGAAGAAGGGAGAGGCAGGGCACCGTGAGGGACAGTGAGGTGCGGACAGCCAACATTTGATGGAGACTGGAAGGTTTATTATCTTTTGGATAGGCAGGATAGCCAAGAAATAAAAGTTGAGAACTCTCCGACCCCTGGAGGGAGGGGAGCGAAACTTTGAGCCGCCTGCTATGACCTGAGGCTAGTGAAAACTTGATGAAAGGTTGGCCCAACTCATGCCCTCTGTCATGCATGCAGCCTGGCTCATCCTGGGTTCCAAAAAACTGTCATTTTTTGTTAAAATGCCTGAAAAATGACTAATAATATTAAAAACGTAAGGTGTATAAGATGGGGGAAAAAGGGATTTGTTAAATGTTATATCATCTTTGCTCAAATGGCAATGGACTTCGCTGACTCTGAAGCTGGCATGTGGCTCTATAGCTGGACACCTGACATGTGGCACATTCCAAATTAAACAGAAGCTGGGCCTAAAATTTGCCTGAGGCAACAGGTGCTCTAGTGCCTAACAAGCCTTGACACAACAGATTACCCCATATGTGTTTACTCACCAGGATGATTCCGTGCATTCACTGTAAATTCCAATTTTGATACTTTGAAGCTTTTACAAAGTTTGCTAATTCTTATGTAGTACTGTAATTTGGCGGATTAGGACATTAGTGTTTTCTGTCAACCTAAACAATCTATAACACTGTTGGAATGATGTAAATATCCCAGTTTATCCATATGTACATTGACCTATTAAAGGTACAAATGGAGGCAGAGCTGAGGCAGTGAATGGGTTTGTAAAACACTCCTTGTTCCCTGTGGATCAGTGAATGTATATTTCTGTTACCCCTACTTTCGCCCGCTTTTGAGCACAGCAGAAGTTGTCCCTGCCCTGACTGTCACTGGCTAACCTTGTTTTCATCTGCCATGAGGCAGGAATCCTCTGAGGAAATTTTCCAGAGTAGGATCTATTCCAAACTTTGTATAGCCAGTCCAGTCTCAACAAAAATATTCATTATGATGGTAATGAAACTTGCACCAAAACATGAAATGTACGCAGTCCCAATTTATTTTGACTATTATAAGCCAACTCGGGCCAGGCGTGCCGACCTGCACTGATTAGAGCCAGCTGGTACACTCCTGCCCACTTCCTTCTGTTGTATTTAAAGCACGGAAAATAATATTCCCCTCTCTCGGATATATTGCCAATATGGTATTTGCCTTTTGGCAGTCTAGTCATGGGTTTAATGGAATGTGCAGCCACAGGCCCATCAATTTAAATTAGATACTCCTGGGCCTCCTTTCTGTAGCCATTCTGAAAGAAGGAGCACTGCCTCCGCAAGCAACAGAATTATCATTTTATTGATGGTAGCCGTCAGGAAATTAGCAAACAATGTACTACCAGCTCCAGTGATGAAAACTGTACACAGCAAACTAATACATTTTGAGCATTGCAGCGCTTTGTTATCTTTATGGTTCAGACTAAAAAGATGAATTAGAAGAGGAGCACAGCGCACGCCTGTTACGTGATGTTATTTATTGCCATTTAAATTACAGCAGGCAGCCTTCACTTGCTCAGACAGCTCGCAGCCATTTTCACCCCTCTTTATAAAAGATTGTTGACCAGCTTATCCGTTACTACATTTCATGGTTTTTTGTTCAGACGTATCGCGTCAGTGGCATGCCGAGCTTACTCTTTATCCATTACGGTGTGCAGTGCTTTGGATGGACAGATGTTGGTGACTGCCATTATGAATTCTGCATTATCTGATTAATTACCTGGGGGGGGGTTGGGGGTCAACTAGTCTGTAGGTTCACCGTTACATAAACAACACAAGGGGAAAGGAAGCGATTCTTAAATGTGTATTATTCCAGCAGGGACTTGTTTCACACTGTGCTGTTATATTTGTTTTCTCTCTGTATGTCCCTGTAAATGCTGTCACAGGGTGAAGATATCACAGGGGAGAGTGAGAGCGCTGTCTGTGAATTATAATGATTTAAGTATTGAATAAAAAATATAATGAAGTTGCCATATTTTCTTCCATGCAGTGGTACATTGTTTTATTTAATTTTACACACATCCCCTCTCTCCCTCACTCTCTCTGTTTTAATTAAGAGGAAATGCTCTCATTTTGCACTTTTTTCTGTCTGTGGCTCCACTTTGAAGTCCTCCTTTGACTTTCAGAATTTGTTCTATAGAAGGAACACAACATTAGAAAGAGTCACCTAAAAGTGTCATGCTGTGCATCTGATTAACATGCTAGATCCTCCACAATCGATGAAGTAATTAACATTTTGGCCCAAACGATAGCAATCTAATTTGGAGATAATTCAATAACAGTGTTATCAGTAAAAGGCATTCAGTGGCACTTTGTGTAGATCCGAGCGATATCAAGGATATGCAGGTAAAACTGTAGGTATTACACAACCAGACAAGCCATCCTGTATCTCATGTTATCTTGATTTGTCCCTTCAACATCAGCATCACCCTCAGCCTCCAAAACCTGGAATTTAAGTAATTAACAAAACAGTGGGGATCAAATTAAATGATCTGAAAATATGACTATTTAGGAGAAGAAGAAGTATACAGTTGTTGATTGTAAAAAATGTCTCAGTGGGCATAATTTCAAAAGCAGTGATGTAGGTCACTAGTGTGCAGGCAAAGTAATAATATTGCAGGTATTGCTCATTACACACTGATGGTAATCTACGTCATCCATTGGCCAAAATCCATCCCTATGGGAGTTCGAAAATCTACCTGCTTGTGGTGCCACATGGATTCAAGGCTATAAAATGTATTTTACATTGTATCACATAATCATGACCATCATCATCCCAACCGCTAACATTACTATTATTATTATTATTATTATTATTAATAATTCATTTATTTATTTCATCTCTCTGACTTTCATTTAATTGTATTAAATAAAATGTAAATAACAGGGTTGGAATGTGTTTGAAGGTGAAGTTGGGCAAAACTGAGTCTCTGTTGACTGCAGTAAATAAATATTGCTTCCAAGATCAAACCACAGCATAAGCTGCTGGATCTTCAAATAATGAGCTATCCACCCGCGTGTCAAACTCAAAGCCCAGTACTTGAATGAGAGGTGACTTATTTCAGTGATACTTATATTGCCTGTAAGATATTCAGGAATCTGCCTTATTGTCAATATCTGTACAATATGCCTAGTGAGTTGGCCATGATGTCAGACTGCGAGCCATCTTGTGAGTTTTGAGAGCTCATTACTAGTAATGCCTATTTGACTCATACTCCCTTACCAAGCCTCTCTTGGTCAATGCAGAAGTATAGCTCCTTCATTTCTGATGGACAACAAATGTTGCTTCAAAGACATGGGAGCTAGTCATTTTTAACTAAATATTTGGATTTGATCCAAGGGTTGGGTTCATCAACAGTAAGAGGGTGAACCCTAACTGTTACACAAAGGTGAGAAAATATAAAATGCTTCAAAGGCTGTATCGGACAGTACAGCAGTGTTTTTCCTTTCTTTCTTCCTTTCTGTCTTTTACTTTTTACCTTGTCTTGACTTTGAAATTCAGCAACTGTCCACCCTTATTCTTATCACTTCATTGCTTCATTTGAACTCGCAGCTTTTCACTGGAATACAAAAAAGCAGATATGAGTTTTAATGAGAGAATGTGCAAAAAAAGAAAAGTTTCCAACCAGAAGGGTGTTATCTCTATGCGAGACAATTTCCTTTTTTTAATTACTTTGTAATCCATTTTAGTCCCATTAAAAAAAAAGTAGTGTGGGGGAGGGGCATGGGGGAGCTTATTTAGATCATTTTGGTGTAGCATGTTTGATCATGTCAGCAAAGCAGGACACCTTTGACTAAAATAACCATCCTCTAAGCCTATTTGATTTCAAGCCATTTGTATTGGTACATGCTTGATATGTAACAAATACACTTGATAACTGGCCTCTCCATGTCATTTCAGTGCGATTCTTGCTTTGGCTTCTAATTCTCCTTAACCAATCTGCATATGTGGGGAAAGTGCAAGTAACTGCAAATTAAAAATACAACATGACTGCATTTTTAGCGTATTATTTCCCCATTGTCATGAGAGATGATGTAATTATAATGCAACTAAAATATTGTGTATAGATTCTAGAATGGAATAGATATGTTCTTTTTTTTTTTTTTTTGGTTTGCTTGTTTAATGAATATTAATCTAGTGATGGTAAAGAATATTAGGAAATTCACAAGGAAGGGCAAGATCTCCACCGATTACATGGTTCCACTACAAGCTAAGGCACAAGCACACAGGACAGACGCATGTGCTGTTTGTCTCATTATCTTTATTAGCCAAAACCTTATCTGCCGTGAATGTTGAGACTGGGGACTTTAAGTGATTATGGGAGAAAGGAAGATTACAGATGAGATGCTGCACCATATCTGTACTAGAGGAAAGGTTTCAGCACGAATTAGGCTTTGTTTTGGCCTTCATGTTCTATGGGATAGTGAGAGTACACTTCACTGACATTCGATGGCTTGTGCCCAGGTGAAATATGACATCTTACAACTCTCTGTAGCCACTGGATGCGTTTCAGCTCTTAGTTTCAAATGCAACGTCCGTGGTGCATATTAATGATTTAATCTCTGCTTTAAATTAAAGAAACAACATTTTTTTTATTCAATGTCATATGGTTCAATAAGATATCAGATCTGGCTCACCCCTTCGGAGATAATTTGTTATAATGTGAGTAAACATTAAGGTCTCTGTGTTGCAAAGACTCATATAGAGCTTACCACCACGAGTCCCAAATCTGCATTTTTATGGGCATTTTTGCTCCTGAGGTGGCAGACTGCATCTGCTTTCATTCATTTTCAAATAAAATAGAATTATGTTTTTCAAAGCAGTGGGGAGGAGTATTTCAAAGTATTTTGCGCAGCAAGAAAACATTTTTTTTTTCATAGAACAACTGAATGTTCCCTGAGGGGGAGAGAAGTCATAAAAAATGTTTCAAGTTATCAAATAATTATTTTAGTTGACAATCAGAGACAAAGCCAAACAAAACAAAATTAGGCATGAACAAAGTAAAATATAAATAATGCAACTACCCCTCAGAACAGTAAATAAATATATATGAAAGGCAGTAATGACGTGGGATTTTATTGATTTTAATGAAAAAAAATCAAATGTGTTTATTTCAGATTGCAAGCACATATTGTTTTGTTTAACAATGACTTGTGTTATTGAAATATACTTCAATGAAGTTAAGACAGATGTATATTTGATATGTGAGCATACTGTATGCTTATATTCAATTCATTGTCAAGGACATCGACTTTAAGTCAGTCAGTTTATGGTATGTTCTTCAAAGGGAAATTGACTACTAAGTAAAAACTGTACCACAGAATGGTGTTTGGCGGTTGGAGAAAGTTGAGAAATGCTGTTTTAAACAACCTATAACAGTGCCCAAGCTCAATAAATCAAATCATTACCCGTGTTCTGTGCCTCTGCCCCATCTCTCTCTCTCCCACCTCTGCTGAGGAGCAGTTCTCACCATTTCGTTTTAAGAGCCAATGTTAATGACTCTTCAATCAGCCAAAAAAAAAAAAGAACTCAGGAAGTTATTGGGGCTTTAAAATAACTTCCTTTTTACACGGAACCAATAATGTGTCCGGATGAAAAAGAAGGAAATCCAGCATCATAGTGCAGTACGGTACTGTATATTGCCTGCTCCCCGCCGAGACATAAAATACCTCTCAAGGAGGTGCTGACTATTATGTTGTGCTACAGTTTTCCTCCCCCTGCAGTTACTACTGTATAGTCAGGTTTTTATAGCTTTTGACAGTTTAGTTACGGAACCATACAAAAGATTGGTAAAAAGCGGTGGCCTGTCCCTGTCCATTCCAGGTTACAGCCATAGAAACCATGTGAGGCTCATGTCTCCTCATTTCCCCCACAGCTGTCCCTGCAGCTCCATTGTATGAGTCAAGATGGAAATATACGACCCAAGGACCCAAGTAACTGCGGGATGTTTAGATCTGCAAAATTAGAGGGTTAACCCATAACCCATCGTGATTACGTTGGCGTTTAGCAATATCAAATGTACACAACACTGATTTTACCATTATTAAAAGGAATATGGAGTACCTGAAGAAAGCTGTTAGTGTGTATGTAAAGAGTCATCTAATGTGGCAATACAGTTATTCTCTAAAAAGTCTGTTTAGTTTCTTTGGGTCCCTGCTGAACATGGACTTGTTTGTATGATATAAATATATATACTGGCTTTCCCGGCTTTCATCTTCCCATGTCTTCAGTGCTTTTTTTCACCTGCCTCCTTGTCAACACTGATTGCCTGAGGAAATAAGTCAAACTTGTCAAAAATCTCTGTAAATGTATGTATTATCATCGGCTTCACAATACTCTGGGAAGACGTCTTCCCTTGTGCACCTGATGCTTCTGCACTTATTTCCTGAAAGAGGATATGATGTACAGAATGCCAACATCTTTACAGTAAACAATTTTACAGCACAGTTATATGGTCATATGTCTAACACCCGCATCCACATGTGTTATAGTCCCTCTGTGTGATCCACCACCATGATATGAGCATTGGCAAGCATGCTGACTTCATGAAAATGGAGTGACTCTTCTAAAAATTACCGTATAAAATCAAATCAATCTTGTTGCTGGAAAAAGCCAGAAAAGAATGTCTTATATCTAAGGCCACTCACCATTTATTACATGTTTGAAAGCTGAACAAGATATGTGTTAGACCTTTTTGTAATTCATATAATTTTACACAGGCTGTGGAGCTATTTCAGCAGAGAAAAGTGTGCTTACGGGGTTTCTTGCATGTAATTTGATCATGAGAGCCTTGTTGACTGGTGGAAATAATAAGTCCCATATAAGCCACCATTTAATTCATTACCTGAAGAATGGTTTGTGAGGGAACCAGCTGTAAGACATATGGTGATTCTAAGATTCTAGGGAAGTGTTTAGTTAGGTGCACCAAGCCTTATAATTCATGATTATACTGTTGTCTGTTCTGTAGATTTAATGTCCACCTAAATGCTTTATCTGTGGTGGATTGTCAGAATTATTGAATTACCTATCTATTTGGAAACCTTCAGCTTTATTTTAAAATCAAATTAATATATGTGGTGGACTACTGACAAATTTTCATAAAGCAGGTTTAACTTCTCTTCAAGGAGAAAAGGTTTAGAAGTTCACAAAAAATAGCTGCAATAAAGCTGATCCCAAGAGGGCTGATTTTTTTTTTTTTTTTTTTTTTTTTTACAAAATCTATTTGTTAATCATAAAATGGAAATCCCCTTGCTGATACTTGCTCCCGTACATAGCAGGGACTAATTGCCGGTGGTCTCCACATACCCCCAGGAGACTTGTTGAAAGAGTCTCTGAATCCGAGCAATTGCTGCGGCGTGGGCACGATAGCCACTGACATATGTTCGGTGTTGAATTTGCCATCTGGATATCAACTAATTCGCGTGCGTCTCATTCCGAGACCAGGATGAATGTTTGTTGTCATGTCTGTGACAAACTATTTGGCGAAAAAAATGCCCTGTCTGTATTCACATCAAGGGGATGTGGATAATGTCCTGTCTGACATAGCCACAAGCCCGTCCCTGGGGATCGTGGGCCCTGAGTGAGATGAACAATGCCGTGCGTAATGGCGGGATTTGGTCAGATGTCAAATGCGAATGTTTCGAGCTGAAAGCAGGATACCCGAGCCCTGGTTGTACTGATATTCATGAGCTGGGGAACAGCACTCAAGTCAAGGTGCCACATCTCAGCAGGTCAGAGGAAGGTGCCGGACGCCTACTGTGCAGCCTGCATGTGTAGCTGATTCTACGCATATCAGATTACAGTTTGAGTAACGTCATGACCCCCGACAGACCAAGTGCCCAAACAGGGCTCTCACTTTTTACTTGTATTTGTATCAAAATCAAAGTTCCAATTTTACCCGCCCCCCCCCCCCCCCCCCCCCCGCAACTTTTAAATTATTTCAGTATTAAAAAAAAAAAAACAATCAGCACTTGAGAGCGCAAAAAAATAAAAAAAAAAAATAAATAAAATAGCACTTGAGACTGTCAAATGTGATTGGAAAGCTGTGTTTGGGTGAGACAAGCTAGAGGCCTATAAGTGCAAAAAAGTCCACATACATCCACTGCATTAATCATTCTAAGGCACTGTGTTTTTTTTTTTTATATATAAAGCTGCTTACTCTAAGCAATCAACATAACTTGAGTGCTTGTAACAAGCTTTTTCTCACAATAGGTGTGTGCAATCCTGCTGGCCCCTATTAAAAACATTCTAAAGTCGTGTTGCAGGCAAACAGTTCAGTGGGAGAGTATCGACGCACCCTATAATCTAGCCAGGCTCCTCTGCTCAGATGAAATTAACACACAAACGCTGCTGTGGTATTGATTGTGCGTACTGGAGTGCAGCCAGCACGTACCTGATATTGAACTGGGCGGTGCTCGAGCTGCGCGGGACAGTACACCAGTGCAGCATGTGTGGCCATTACTCCAGGATGATAAAAGTCAAAAGCATCTTGATCAGCACGACGGCTTCACACATGATGGTGTTCATACAGGCACATGCAAGATTTACAGACATACAGTGGCGGTTTAAAATGTATTTTGTAAATGATTAATCGTCGTTATGCTGCAGTATGTGGATCCTTAGTACTGCCTTTTACGTACTATGTACGCTATGAATGCTCTCTGTCTCTTTCTCTCTCTGACACGCACACAGCCAACTCTACATGACTACACATCCGTTTAATCCCATCCCATTTAAGTTAATGTGAATTCAATATCTAAAGTTCTCTTTGGAGAAGTATTTTAAGTGAATGTAATTGCAGCCGAAAAGCATTTCATGCCTGGGAAAAATCTGGAAGAAAACCAAGACAACCATAATTGTCTTACCAGGGAAAGCAGGTAGCAGTGACCCAAAGCCACCCAGCTCGCGACCGCTCCTGTCTTACAGCGCATTTCCCATTTCACTCTGCCGAACTGACCGACACTCCCCTGCAAGCCGAGATCTGCAGGCCTTGCTGGCCTCCGCCCTCTCCCTGTCAGTCAAACCACCTCTCTCGCTCATGTCCGTCAGGCCATGGTTTAGCGCCTTTTCCTGCCTGGAACAGCTGATCTTAATGACCACTTACAGCTGTGAATATTCTTTCATTTTAAAGATAATGATGCCATCCAGGAGCTGACAAGGCTTTGCCAACTAAGGCTGGCATACTTTTGTTGCAGTATTCTACTGTCACAATACTTACACACACACACACACACACACTCAGAAAATAATTGAGCCTAATTCTGTCAAAATTTTATTAAATATTATTTGTGTTTATGAATGATGTTGTCTACTTGCTCTGTAAATTGACTCTACAACTCTGCCGCCAAACATAAAATTTTACCACTCATAACATCGCAGTCTGTATTTACCAGCTGTAGTAACACTATCCTTTACACAATTTGATCAAAGGAGCCCCTACTTGAGGCATAATGTGAATATTATAAGACCAGATCTGCTTTATGACAGCTGGTGCTTACCTATTCTTGAAGCCATCCAGCTGATCACTTTTTCAAGGGTTGTCTAGTGTCTCCCTTCAGGAAGAGCAAACCAAAAACATTAACTGCCACAACTTAATTGACTTGAGATTGATTTGTTATTCAGTTTTGAAATATAAGTACATTAAGACTTTAGGACCTAAAAGGCTGTGACCAATTAACAAAAAATCCACATACATTTTGTCCCTGGATCAGAGCTGAAAAGGACGAGGGTCCTAAGTGTTGTTTTGGACATAATTCATAGAGAGAATATTGTCATTAACATTTTGAAAGTCACCGTGCAGTTTTTACTCGTCTTCCCCCCTGTTTTGTTTGTATCATGCAGTGCACCTTAATGAATGCTAAAATGTTCCTACCTTTGATCTCCGCATGGACGCTTCAGTAAACAAGATAACATTCCCTAAATAGATTCATGTTGTGACAGCAATCTCGTCTCTCGGCGATTTGCCCTTTGAACAACCGATCAAATACTGTATGGGGGATACATTTCAAAATGCTCAAGATGGGTGGCATTTTAGGGTAAAAAAAATAATGAGGCTCACGTCGCACAATATTGACACAATGTGTTTGAGACTGGAATCGATGTCAATAGAAGTTCCTTTAGCTGACTGTTGTTGGTGGAGGAGATGCCATGTGAAACAGCTGTTTAAATTTCAGTCACTGGCTGCAATCTTTTATTGAACAACAAAAGCAAATATTAAAGGAATCTTTTTTTTCCCCTTGCAAAATGAGCCCCAGAACTGACATCCATTACAATAAACAAAGACATTAGAGCTGATGGCTTACTGCAGTAAAATCCAACAAACACTCCGTTGACAGATTTGCAGTTCTGTCATTCAAATTTCAGTGTCATCAGGGAGCAGTATAGCACAAACACAAATTCATGAAGAATATTGGACAAGTTACAACATGATACCAACATGTTTTATTAATATATTTTGTTGGGGTGGGGCTAAATTAAGCACTTAGTGAGCTTTCTTTGGAAATGCATGTGAAAAATAATTAGCTGTGGACTGCATTGAAAATACTGAAAGTGTAACAGAACAGATGCCACTGTCATTGCCACTGGGATGTTCTGACTCAGCACTGGTTCAGTCAGCAAGGCGTTCATCTTAAGTGCAGGCTGAGCTCTATGGAAAAGGTTCAATCCCAGCCATGAGGTCAGCCGACAATACCCGAGACCTGGTACGGATGAGTCAATTGACCCAGGTGCCTTGCCTTACTGCCTTCAAGCATCCTGCAATTCATCCTTATGATTAGTCAAATGTTAGTGGTGTAGCCCTGTAGTGAATACAACTGTAGCACTATAGTCAGTATCTGTGAATGGAGGGATACTGTTAAACGTAATAAAGTAAAATATTCTTCTTGTGAATGTAAATGATCAGTTATAAATAATCACAGCACCATCTTATGAATGTCAGACATTTAAAGTATATAATCAAATGAGCAATTATTCTATACAATACACTGAGTGCATTGAAACTGTAGACTTTCAGAGCAATCAGCCAACACTATTCACAAAGACAAATAATATGTAATATCAAACAAATGATTTACATAATATATGGTGTAAGTGGAAATGTGGTAGGTATTGTTCAGGAAAACAACAGTAGTATAAATACAAGCTACAGTTTGGAATCTAACATTATTAAGAGAGAGGAGTTCAGGACACTGAGAATCATTCCAAATGAGGTATAGGACTATAGTCTTTTTTTCAATGCACCTGTCTGGTTGGGCACAGCACGAAGTTGCATGTTCCACTGCTCTCCTAGTGTGCTTGGTAGGATTAGATCTCTGTTATGTCTTTTCAGAGTGGGATGGAGCAGCACACGGCTGGATCCCTTGCTCTTTGGCCCTCTTTGAACAGCGGTCCTTGTTCTTTCTCTTGTGTTTCTTACGGTTCTTCTTGGTTGGACTCAGAGGCAGTGCTCTGGGTTTGGCATAGCTCAGAGACTTTTCATCCAAGCTAAAGTTCCTTTAAAGTCTCTCTTAGTTCCTTACTAAAGCTAGAATGCTGAACAGGGGTTGACACAGTCTGACTTTGACTTCCGTCGCAAGTTGCATAGACTTGGATTCTAGCCACTTCCTTCACTAGAAGTTTCTTGTTCAGGTGATAAAGGAATCACTTTGAATGTGATGAGGACAGGGTGCCTTAGTGAACCCCGTAGAAGGAGAGGTGATCTTCAAAAAATCTGAAAATGTTTCAGCTCTCTATGGTGAAGTGGGTCAATGTTT
Organism: Megalops cyprinoides; assembly: GCF_013368585.1. Taxonomy (NCBI): domain Eukaryota; kingdom Metazoa; phylum Chordata; class Actinopteri; order Elopiformes; family Megalopidae; genus Megalops; species Megalops cyprinoides. Next base: position 13,296,268 of record NC_050604.1, read on the forward strand.
TATATAGGTTGTTAAACTGTGGTCATCACACCTGAGAAAGTAAGATGTGTATGTTTGTGTGTGTGTGTGTGTGTGTGCGTGTGTGCGTATGGGGGGGGGTCCAGATTTATGACCATTTATTTCACCACACATACAATAAAGGAATAATTCCTCTATCTTTCTGATGTGGCAGGAAAACAAAATGGTTAAAATTACATAAAAAAAAAAACAATCCAAACATCAGCTTCACTACAGTGCTTATCCTCCAATTGGTGTGCACTGTGTAAATTTTAGTGCAAAAAATCTCTGTGGCTGCACAGGAGTGTATCAGAGGATTGCATTAGTGATGCTTCAGAGCTCCTGCATGGATGCAGGAGAGCTGAAGGAGCAAGGTTGTCACGGTGACAAGCCTAATGTGCTGCTGTTCCAAATCAGGGTTGTATAAAGGGGGGAGAGTGTAAAAAGTGAAGAAGCCTGTGCAGTCCAAAGTCCCTGATTCCATCCACATGGACATTATATAGTTTGCATCAGGTGCACTGGGATCCGTTCATGACACATGACCAAATGTGCTATCTATTTCATAATTAAGAGGGAGTGCAATTCAGACTCCAGTGTGTGGTGAAGAGTTCCTTTAATTAGGCACTGTACCTTCTTTCAACAGCTACTGGCTAGAGAGGGCCTGACTGTGACAAACCAAAAAATGCACAATTATTTATTCATTCATTCATATATTTATTCATTTATTTATTTTTAAGTAGCCCTTTCTGCTTACCAAGTGCTCAGGTAATTAAGATGCATGATGCACAACAATTCTATCTCAGCGAAAGCGGAGCATGGGCAAGCTGATCCTGCCAACTGAACAACTGGGAGAGAGAAGAAAAGAACTGTATCCACGGCAACAAGGGTCACCAAGTCTCCGACGTTTCAGCAGGTGCCAGTCAAAAAGAATTACCATTGCTATTTGATATACAGTATACCGAGGGCTTACAAAGGGCCTTTTCTCTTCTTTCTTGTTCCGCCTTTTGATATGCCTAACCATTTGCCCTTGTCTTTTTCATACTATCCAACATGATGGTATCTCAAGAGTGATTTGTGATCCCACTGCAGATGCCTGTTTAATTATTACCTTCTGTTATTAAATTTGAGCACCTGGACTGTGTCCAGTTTGCGTTAACAGTCCCTTGAAGATGGAGTTTGTGTTATAGGTTACAATCAAACATTCCAGGGGTGTGCTGGCTGGCAAGCAGACAAGAAGGGGAAGGTGGGGTGGGGGAATGGGGGGGAATGCAAGCGCAAGCATATCTTATTTGGATTTTAAAACAGAATACAGCAGCCCATATCTCCCTACATCAATCAAGGCGAAGCAGTCGGGGGAGCCGGCTTGGTCTGATTGATGTGCCGCAGACAAGCCACGCATTGTTAAAGCAATGTTGCTGTAGCGTCTCGGCCACAGCCCTACCGCTGCAGATCCCAGCCTTGACAATGGAGTAAACAGGGGCTTATGGGAAGACCCTCCGGAGCTCCTAATGTTTGAAGAATGTGTACATTCATGAATAAAAGAAAGATCCCTCTAATTTGGATTAAATCCAGCTGTACAGGTAGTCTGCTCTTTGCTTGGTGTTCAGCAAAGGTAATTAATTTTAGATTTTGCAAACTCATTGTACTAGTCAAACTATCTGCACTCACTTATCTATTGACCCAAGGACTGACATCTGTCAGCAATTGTTTACAAGGACGTTGTGTGACAATTGGTATCTATTGGTTCCTTTGTATTTGTGATGTGGTCTTGCTATGATGATGTTCCACTACCACTTTATTTTAAGGTGCCCATATTATCCATTAATTAATACATTATTCAAAGATTTTTTTTTTTACTTTATTGCAGCACCTGTCATAAAGGAGGTACAGTATCACTTGCCTCATACAAGGCACTGCAAAATGCTTCATAACAGTAACAGATGTTTGATTTGCAATGGGTGAAGTCTATCTATTTTAAGAAAGGAGTGATGAAAAAGGAAGGTTAACAGCACTGCAGGACAATGAATTAATTTTAACAAAGTTAATGGATGTTACTGATGGTTTCTTAATGGTGCATTATCATTATGTGAAAAGAAAATATTCCCATCATGTTGCGACAAAATAGATGCAGTAGCATTCCCCACCAATTTGGTTTTTGATAAAGCAGCATGGAGGAGTTTGAATAGTTAAAAAGACTTCCAATTAAAACACTCAGCTGTTCCAAAAATTTGTATATGGATTTGCATAGAGGATGGACTCTGAAAGAAAAGTGAAGTCAACTACAAATCTTCATAGTCACACATTTAGCATAATAAGGTGCATTTTGGTTTCATGTGGGTCAAAACTGTGGTGTAATTCAACTGTTTAGCTTCTATTGACCTGCCTACTTGAACAAACAGACTTTTTTGTTGGCGACCCAAATTGGACTATGTTTATCAAAGTAAAAATGTAAAATTAATAGAATAAAGACAAAATGAACAAATATTGGTCGGATGAGATAAAATAAATTGAGCGTTCTTGTACAGCCATGCATATTAATTATGCACAGTTTTTTTGCCTTCTGCTTTGATGGGCTTTAAAGCCCTTGCATTTCATCAAAACACAGTTGATTAATGTGGAAAGACCTGTTGCGTTTCAAAGTTAGATTAAATAGCGTGCCATTAAGTACATTTCCAAACCCTCCTACTGTGAACTCTCATGTTTCTATTCTGGGTTTAATTACGTGCCCTTCTCAAATTAAACTGGTTGAAAAAACATGTTCTATTCCTCCAGTGTCTTTACGGAGGTAATTTCAGGAATCTGCACTGGCTGTTGACTTTTATTATTATTATTATTCAGCATAACCTCATATGGATAAAAAGAAGATTTAAAACTTGACAATATAAGTGAATGTTGGAAAAATGTAATAATTATATTTGTGTGCTATACACATGAAAGGTGTAGTCTTTCAGAGGCCTGTAGCTCTGTAGAAGTTTGACTTGTGTGATTCGATGATTGAAATAGAGAGAGAGAGAAAAAAATAAAACAAAATAATATTTTCCAGTCTAAGCCTGGAGTAAACAAATATATGATGAAACACCATTCTATGACTATGATCTCATGGTCAGGATGTTCCATTAGTTTCAATGAGCACTGCCTGGTTCTGTGTGAGAACGGAAATAGAGTCTAACTATTTGGATTGTGCAATGCTCCCTCCAAGCACAGTGAACTTATTACTGAATCGAATTAAGAAGTGTCTCTTTTTTTTAATTTTTCATACAATGTTATGTGTTTTGCAGTCATCTGTGCTATTGTCCAAATGTGTTTGAAACATAATGCTAACACTATTCACAACTGTAAGCACAGGACAAAGCATATTGTAGTAAGACTGAAGAGAGGCTATGAAGCACAGAATGTGACCTCCATTGTCAATGTAAAGTCAATATATGGTTGTTTCCAGAACAAAAACAAACACCACACATTACTGTATTCGAGGGAAGGTAAAAGGTAAGGAATGTGAAAGAAAAAATGAATGTGAAGTGTCTTTCAGTTCATGCTGTAGTATGTGGTTTTGGGAGACCAGCTACATATCTCTAGTGGGAATAACTGCCAATATTGAATGTGAGAGATCAAGAGGAAACCGTGTGAAAGACATTTAAGAATAAATAGATTTATGCCATTGATTGCTGCTCTCTCCTCAACCTATACCCTTCCCTCAACAAGCATTATTATCCATGCAATAGACAAAAAGCAGGTCATTATCAAACAGCTAACACCTGATAAAAAAGGCATATTTCTCTCAGCTTGTGTTTGTTTTATGTTTTATGTAATATACTGGTCTAAGAAATATTATTTTCATATGGTATTAATCTTTTTAGATCAATTTCAGAAATAAAATGTGGTATACTTCAGGAATATTAGCATCTGCCTGCTTAATTTAATTCCTACGGTGTGTGTTGACTTTGAATATTTCCCATGTTAAAAGCACACTCTGCTATACAATCAGACCATGTGACTTGTGCTTCGGCATTTGCATTGCATATTTTAGTTCCAGAGAATGCACCACTTTTAAACTGTACATCCATCTGAGTGGCTGTTGCATTTCATCTGTCATATTCTGATGGTTTTAGCTTTAAAACCACAGGAAAGAAAAAATGCGCTGCTTAAATCACAAGTGGTTGAATTACATTAAATAGCCCAACAGAACATTTTGTGCCGTGAACTTGGCAGTGCCCTTATGGAAAACACAAGTGAATGGGTTTGATGGGCACAAGAGCAGGTGATGCTAAAAGTTTATGAGAGAGCCTCCATTTATTCAAACCATCTCTGACCACCGCCATAGTGACCACCAATTTTGGCCTATTAACCAGAGAAGACAAAAGATTGCTGTCAGATGATAGAAAGAGAAATAAGGTAGGTGAGGTAATTAAACAATGCAGATTTATAAATAAAAAGAGCAATTCTGAAATTGAAAAAAATATGTTTATGCATGAAATAAGTGAGCAGTACATGTGTCAGTTCTAAGTCAGTAATGTGTTTTGTACTTTAGAGCACAGGATTAAGATAGAATATGATAAAACAATGGTACACTGAAAATGGCATCAGGCCTGCCAACGATGTGTGACTGGTAATTGTGTTTGTGTGCTTACACATTTATTCCTGTGAAACATCTCCTTACACTGAGCACTACCCCTTAATGCTTACCAAAACCTCACCTCTACACTCAATTGTAACCTAAAGTACAAAATGTGTAACAATGTGTTCCTCTACAGCAGTGACATATCACGTACTTCATGAATTACAGTCTAACTGCAGTAATAAAAGTAACCAAGAAAGAGTATGACCAAAATCATGACTTATTTGTAAGAAGAAGCAATTGCCCATGCCACACACTGGATATGACCTATATTTGACAGTTCTGTTGTGAAATGCTGCAAAAAAAAAGGATTTGTCCTTTCTTCATAGGATACATCAGTTGCTTGAACATAAGGGGTCAGTAATCCAATTGCAAAGTCTAATAATAAAAGCTTTCCGATATCAAAGAAGGCAAACATGATTTTGAAAAATATACACTTCAAACACATTGACTAGGTTTCTTAGCCAAACAGATATTCATATGCATATGAATCACATCCATATGATTCCATATAATCTAGTTTAGACCAGCAAGTCCATTCTGCTGCTCTAATGCAGAGCTCCGGGTTATTTTAATTTTATATATTGTTCACTCTGACTGATTTGGATGCCTTCTTATCTGTTCAGTCATAATAATAAAGTATTGCTGCACTGTCTTATCAACAGTGTCTTTGATTTTTCTCTCAATGTCAGTGTCTGCCAACTATGCAAAACAACTTATTACCAAGTGAGAAAGTAAATATCAATGAATATTTAATTCAGGGGGCAATTTTTCGAGAATTCTTCACAAAATCAGAGCTCCAAAATGTGACACAGTGAAAGGTGGAAGGGAAACCTGCTTAAATATTTGATTTATGTGCATATGCACATGGATCAAACCAACTCATGAAAATTAGAGACTTGGTGGAGAAAAAAAAAACTGATCCCTGGGAAGGAAGGAGGAGGTCCAACATTTATTGCCGTGTATGAATTCCAATGGATTCATGCCATACCTGTTCAAAAATGTAATATATCAAATGAGAAGTATTTTGAGTCATACATTACTTGCTCGGCAGAGTTGGTCACCACACACTGTAACCTCTATGTACACAAGTGGCTGGAGTAGCTACCTAAGAGTTCCTCAGACAAGCAATTTACCTTGGGCCTGCTGTCTACTTCCCTAACTACAGCTTTAAACATCAGATTAGTGCAATTAGTGCATCAGAGCACTCGTCGACTCTGCCTCATTAAATATTACAACAACAGCCTGAACCATGCAACCATGCAAAGACTATTAATGGGTGTGTGATTGGTACAGCCAAGTAAACATTTTCCCGGAGGTTAATTTTCAGAATGCGTACTATTTTTTGCTTTCTTTCTCTAAATTCCAAAGTAATTACTAGCTGCAATTAGATATCCATGTTAACAAGATCAGCCCAAGGCAGCCCTTTAAGAATTGTCTGATTTAAACACATGCCCTTGTGTCATCATTGCAGTTCTTACTCCTTTAAAGGGTAAATCACATGCTACTTGATGATTTAACCGTTTCATTTCTGTAGGCGCTGAAGCCTTTGCCTCGTGTGTTGCATGTCTTTGCAATAGCCCATGTTCTACAGCATGCTCCTATTTCAACTTTTCATTTTCAAAACTCTCATAGTGCTGGATGGATTGGCTTCACCTCATGAGCAATATATATGCTCAGGGCACAATAAAACACAGAGACACACATCTCCCAATGCTTGAACGTGGGGCAGATATTGCCATGCAGTTTCAATGAGCCATGAGGAAATAACTTTTGTGTCCTAAGATTAATGTTGCGTTGCTTTCTAACGTGCAAATAAGTATCTTTCCTCTTGACGGGAATTGGATTCAGCCGCAGCACTTATTTTGTGTTAACACTAGAGTGATTCCACAAATGGAAACAGAGCTCAGCTCTTGTGACTCCATCTATAATGCTTTCCATATTTGTGTTCATATTTCACATTGACAGAGTCAGGCCAATTTAAGTTTGATGCTGTAGGGTCACTCAGTTTTTAGCTCATGGGTTGCATTCAAATTAGGCTTATTTTCTCTTTGTGGTATCATCATTTTAGACAGTTACCACGGACTGACTTTGTACACTCTCCTCTCTCTCCCTGTGTGTGTGTGTGTGTGTGTGTGTGTGTGTGTGTGTGTGTGTGTGTGTGCATGTGTGTTTGCGTGCGTGTGTGTGTGTGTGTGTGTGTGTGTGTGAAAAACAGGAATATTAACGAAAACCCAGATCTTATTAATTCACATATATATTCTCTCTCACCTTGGACAAAAGCATCCTCATTGACACACAGAAAACTGTTCTTGCATCTGATTTACTGAACAGTTATTTCCATGTGACAATTTGCCCACCATCATTTACCACAGTCACCTAAAGATAAAGCAAAGCTGCATATTGGTAGCATGCATCAGATTCATGCATTAGCAACAACTGTCACATTCACTGACCAGGCCCAAATGCAATCCTCCTTTGATCGTTTCTGTTCAGACAAAAAATGTAATGTGTCCTCCAGCATGGCAGATTTTTTTTCTCTCAGGTGCCTTGGTGTGTTGTGGAAAGAGCCTTTTGTAAGCAGAAAGAAGGAAGTACACACAGCTGCTAAAAGTTAAGGTCATACTTTTTATTCCCAGTAATTATTTAAATGAACAGGTACAAAACAGAATATTAAAAATCTTGTGAGCTTTTCCTTCAATGTCCGTACATTTACAAATAAACTGAAGTGCATGCAGAGATATGCATGTATCCAAGGTCTCCTTGAAATAATAAATAAATATATAAATATCTGAAGTGCAGAAATTCAACTTCAAACTGATGTTAGTATTTAAAAACAGTCTTAAAATTGCATATGAATGCTTGGTGCTTGTGACGAAATTAAGGAAGAACCTCTTTGGAGAACTAGTCTATTAATTCATATGTAAGACAAAAAGTAAATCTAATTTGAGGAAAACACATTTAAAAGCATTCTCGACAAATGGAGCACTCAAAGCAAATTAAGCGCCATTACAGTTCCTGCCATGACATTTTGAAAAAGGATTGTTTGAGGATGGCACACTTCGGGATATACGTTAAGTGTTCGGTTGTGCGGTTGCGTTTCGGCGCAAAGCTGATTGGTATGCGTTGAATAATTAACCTGTCTTTTTTTTCAGCGCAGTCACTTAGTAGAGTGCTCACACGCTCATCCTAAATTGGATTAAAAGAAAAATGCCACTCATTCTCAAAAAGCTCAAAAGCATCCATGATAAATCGATACTGCACTCCCTGCACCTTCCGCATTCATTTATAATTACATTGTGACGATACTGATGCCAGTGTGATGGTTATCGGCTGCTCAATTCAAAGACGTTGCTTGATCCCACTTCCAACATATAGTACAAGATTTGTTAGATGTGGCATAACCTGTTTTCCAACTATCATTATAAATTTCTTTTTCTTTTTTGCCTCCTCCTTCTTCTTCTTCTTCACCCTTATGTTTGCGAAACACAGGACATAGCTCACATTTTACATATTGTCCATTTACACAGCTGGATATTTATTCAAGTAACCCCTGATATAAGTACTTCTCTCCAGGCTGAATAAGCAGCGGCTGCCCAAGATCTGAGCCTGGAACTTTCTGGTGACAAGTCAAGTTCCCTTAACCCTGCGCTACTGCTGAACTGTGAATGCAACAGTCTGAAAGAAGAAGAAGAAAAAAAAAACATATCCCTCATGTTCCCTGGAGGAATTTGAATTCAGATTTAAACCACTGGGATATGCCATTATAAAACAAAGCTTTCCTGATTTTGAGACAGAGAGAGAGAGAGGGGGAGAGAGAGAGAGAGAGAGAGAGAGAGAGAGAGAGTGGGTATGAGAGAGGGAGAGACTAAGAATGTAGTTAATATGTATATATGTCATATCCCTTGTTAATCCTTTAAATGTATCTTAATTGAACCAAACAGTGAAATGTGACATAGAGCAGTGTAATGTTTAATCAGTGTAATGTGTAATGTAATGTATTATAATAGTACAGTGGTAAGTAAATGCTGGATCACTGTGCAAGACACAAACGAAAATCACTTGGCTCTTTGACACTGAAGAACATTTAAACACAGTTTGTGGTGTGTGTGCTCTTTCTTCAAATGTAGCTGTCAGACAAATGTAAATTTGCATGTTTTGATTCATGCTTCTGATTAAAAAAGACAAATTATGGAATAAAGACATTATCAATAAGAAAGCCCAAAATCACTGTATTTGTGACTATGTAAATGATTACAATTTCAATATGCAAATGAAAACATAATACATGTTTTTTTTAGGAATTCAACTGTGTGAGTCATTTAATTTTACCCTTTGTCCAACTTTGATTTTATCAATTTAAGGACGTATTACATCTTTTTGACTGTTAAGCAATATCCTTCATTAATTTCAATGACCACTGACTTCGAGATGTGCAGAAATTCACTAAAGAAGATACATGTTTAATGTAGTCACTGAAAGCAAGTCAAAAAAGTGGCAGAGAGGTTCAGATGAAATCACTCCCATTGAGTCTAAGGTAAAAAAAACAGTCAAAAAATGCATAAAGCATTTGGATTGCTTGCACATTCAAACTGAGCCCTGTGGCAGTATCTTTAAAGAACTGGTTTGGAACGCACAGTGATTCATGTCACTGCCTCAACAGCTTCTGTTGCCTTGGTAATCGAAAATGGTAAGTTGACAAGAAGCATTGGTTACCAGGGTAACAGGGAGGGTTCACTCTATTGTGGAAGGGGGAATTCAATGTTTTTTTTTTTTTAAGGAAAAAGAGATGCTCATCTTTTAAATGGAAATGATTTAAATTATGCGACATCGATTTACATTTCCAAATAAGCACAGGAAATGAGGGCTCATGATTTATTTGTAAAGGTGCAATAGTTAAGAGTATTGCACTATGTATATCAGGGTCATGTGTTCAAATTGTGAGATATTGCTGTTGTACCCTTGAACTTTGCTGAATACTGTATGCTCCAGTAAGAAGCATAAGAAATGCCTAATGGAATATGTATACAGAAGAAGTTCTGCCTCTTTTTTGTGATAAATATACAGTAATTGTGCTTCAAATTATGGAAGTGCTTGTTGAGACAAAGACTCTGTGGTTTTTGGTTTAGGGGGAGGGGGAGGGGGTTGGGAAGTTTGGGTGGTGGTGGTGGTGGTGTGTGTGTGTGTGTGTGTGTGTGTGTGTGTGTGTGTGTTTGTGTGAGTGGGCGGTGATCTTAATCCGTAACATTTAATGTTTATTGCTGCCATTGTCATTAGCTTCAGTTCTGACTTTCTGGCGGTATGACTATTTTTTTGCACCATATGCATGATTTAAAGGAAACACGTTTGTGAAATCTTTAATTGCTCAGAATTTTTCACTGCCAACTTGTTAAACCAATGTCAAGTACTTTTATGCAAAATGTTCATGTTGTCAACTTGCCAAGAATGAACTGAGTATTCCTAAAGAGGAGGCAATTAGAACAGTCTGTGTCAATGCGAACTGCAAAGGTAACACTCATTTCCAGAAATTAGAAAATCCATTTCACTGAAAGCAATAACAATGGATTCTCAAGTGCTGGCAACCCTGTCATTTGCATGTAGATTAAGTGTCTTTAGATTTTTGGTATGCTATTTTCAAAGGATTAACATTTTAATTAAAAAGAAAGAAAAAATTATTGTTGGCATACAAGAGAATTCAAAATCTATGTTTGCCATGTGACAATGCAACATGCCTTCCTCTTCCTGGCAAGAAACTCTGGCTTGATGGTGAGTATTTATAAACACTGCTATAATTGTATATGTTTTTCAGTTTCAAATGTCAGTTTAAAAATGTCTAAACTATACCAGCAAAACTTTTTTTTTCTTTTTTTTTCCCCCCATCTCAGCCTTTTGTATTTGTATCAAAACTGTAACAATAACATCAGGGATAGGGAAATTAAAGTGCAGCTGATCCACATCGGTATTACAGAGTGTAGCATTGTGGGATGCCTTTGGACATTTGTAAGACCATGCATCTTTCTTTTTCTCGAACACATAGAGCCAAAGGTTACATGCAGATTTCTGCCTGCTTTTTAGTACCTTCTATAGGCATGTGTGGGCAGCTGCATCTGACCCGGCTTCAAGAACACTCCTGTCAGGAGCAGACTTCCCTCACAAGAACAGTCAGATTTGTGCCACACTACCATGGTGTACCAACCACCAGACAACATATTTTGATGTGTAATTCAAAAATATCCTGAAAATTCAGAAAAAACATGGTTACAATTATTAAATATTTTAGTTGTCTAACCAAACCTACTGTAACTATATGTAACCACATGTATTTAAGATGTGAACTTTTTCAGTTTTATTTATTTATTTTTTTTCAAACAAAACAAATAACATATAGTGTGTCGATCTCTGACAAGACTCCTTTTCAATGTAGAATATTTCATACGGCTTGTGGCTATTTTAACAACTGACACTTATCCACAATAACATGTAACAAAGTGTGAACGCATGAGATGCAACTCAGCTGCATTTATATGGACTGCAAATGAGACTGATATGATTTAGTGCAGATATGTTGCATTTACATTAGTCTTTGCCAATTAAAAAGCAATATCAACAGGATTTTAACTACCAAGTATAAATATCCAAATCGCATGGAAATTTATATTATATTCCCCTGGGTTTATATTGTTTCTTGACAAGGTGACAAAAAAATCAGGCATTAGAACTCTCAAGGCAATCACCACAGTCACTTCATATAATTATCATGAAGGAGTGGAGGGGAAAAAAGGCAACCAACATTTGTCATAGTGGATAATCATATACTGCCCTAAAGTCTGTCAGAATCTCTCAAGGCTTTTTTATTGATGGTGCAGTAAATCCAAGTTGGTTTATATTCCTAATCCCCTGCACTGGATCTAATCAAGATGAGGTTTCTTTACACATCTAATTATGTTCCTAAATATTTTGGGTACACGATGATTCATGCTCTATCCTTCTATATTGAAACATAGAGCAAAGTAACCTTGGGTTTCTGAGTGAAGGATATCACCAGGGAGACAGTATTACACGCAAAAGGGAAAATGGGATGAAACAGTTGCTCCAGCAGAAAGTGTCCATGTCATGTATGTACTGGCATCACCAGTATATGTACATCTACAATATTATTGTCATAATACAAGACACTGCTTCAAATAAATAAATAAATAAATAAATATATAAGCAGTTGCCCAAAAGTCATATTTTCATTCAATTGCTCTTGAGGATGAGTCAAAAGTATTTTATTTATAATCCTGAGGATAAAGAGATGACATCAGTCAGAATACAACGCATGGCTACAATAACAGCATTGTTTTGGTGTCACCAGATGTCAATAACCACAGATTTAATCTGGCTAACCCAGGGTTTCTCTAGATGCTGAGTCATATTACTTGTGCACCAGGTTAGACAGAAAAACTAATGTCCGATAAAGGGGGGGGGGGGGGGGAAATCATGCAAAAGTTGCATGACTCAGGAAAGAATTATGCTGTTTTCCCATTTGATTTCTCCAGAGGAACAAGTCCGGCATTCCTACTAGGGGATTTTGCAGGAATACTCCAGAGAGCTGCTTCAGTCTCCTAACCTCTGCGTTCGGGGGGAAAATGAGTTTTTGATAGCCTGAGACTGGCAACTGGTCGGTGAGTCCACATCACTTAAGGCAGTGTTGAAGGTAATAGACTATTATCTGTGCAGTTCACTCGTAGGCCAAAGGACGAACCTGAAAAACGGTGAGCGGAGACAGCACACCGCAACCTAATCTTCCGGGATTACTCCGACAGCGCCTTAATGACAGTAGCACTTAAACAGGGCACCGAAATGGCCAATACAATGCCGGCTGCCGCTTCCTGAGCCGCAACCCTGCGCGTTATTGATAAACTTTAATTAACATTCTACTTAGGAGGACCATTAAGAAATAATGCTGCTCAGGGGACTTCCCCTTGCAGAAAGCCAGAGCAGGAATAAGGGAAAAGGATTTATTAGGTCATGAGAGGTAATTAAGAGCTTGCCTGGGTTGATCCAACAATGCCACAATTGTCCAATAAATAATAGCAGGAGACAGGGTTTCAACCCCATCATTTATATTCCAAAGATCTTTAGACAGTGCTGCACAGTTTACTGCCCTGGAGTACTGGAGGGAAGAAACACAGCGCAAAGCTGTCAGAGCGTGCTTTGTACACGTTACCTGTCCAGCCATTTCATTCTGAGAATCTGTGGGTTCTTCAGGGTTCTACTGGGAAACAGTGCGGAAAATCATTTCTGTCTGTCTGGGAACAGGGCTAAGAAAACTTAGCTAACTAAGCCAGTGTAGAACAAGCACAACTAGTTACGTAGCCACTTAATGCACATTACTGTGCATTTCAATTTGTAGCCTTAAGGTAAACATTAACAGGTGCATGAAATACTCAATACTAATTTTAAGCATGAACAAGTTTGCCATACATATGTCTGTTCTGATGTTGCCTTTCCTCTGCTTTTTTCAGCATGGGATGGATTACATACTTTTAGATGACATGTTTCACCATGTCTCTCTCTGTCTCTGAAATGCCTTGTGTACTGGCATTCAGTGGCACTACACTCATTAAGAGTAGGATACAATAAATTGTATTTATTTTTATTGTCGTGGAATCTTTGCTTAAGTGTGTAAACAATGTTTCACTTATCACATCGAAGTGAAAGCTCTGCATTCATCTAAATTTTTAAGATGAATTCATTTGGATCTCTCTGATAAAATTAGCAGTCCAGATAACTTTTGCTCAGTTAATTGTGGAACATTTCGACCGCACTTGATCTGCCCTCAAAAGCTTAACTGAAGATCATCTGAAGAAACCTTATCTGTAACTTTGTGTTACTGAAGATGTGTTATATGAAACAATTATGGGGACCATAAGTCACCTGCAGAGTCCCAGGTGTGTACCTCTGACAGCAGAGTAAAAATTTACAATCATTATTAGAAATCAATATACAGTATCTTAAAGCTGAGTGCAATGATTGAAACCTGGATTGGGTTGGCACTTGTACATGAGCTAGAACTACAGCAGCAATTAGCCGACCTGCCAAAAGAACACCATCCATCCATTCCAGACATGAGTCCTTACAATCAATTATTTTTATTAAAGGTGGATGCAGATGGGGAAACAGTTCACAGCCACAGCTATATTTGTATCATTGAATATGGTAATTCAGATTGTTTACCTCTGACGAGTTCACTTTGCAGGTGCAAATCACCCATGCTCGTTGTCCTCTTCGATTAGGATAATTTAGCCTCACAAGTGCTTCAAGGCGATTGTGTGCCTTCAAAAGAGACATGACAACAGTGTGATTTAGGTTGGCACTACAGCTGTTCCTTGAATGAGATGTGCTGATTTTTTCCAAGAATACTGTTGACTTGTCTAACCTCTGTCCCAACACAAGCATTTGCTGTTTGAATTGAAATATTTACAATAGTATCAGAGAAACACTAACAACATTTTCCGGCTCAACATAAATATGCATGCCCAGAAAGAAATCTGTGAGTCTGAGGTCAGATAGCAGCTGTGATTTCAAAAATAAACTTGAAATTGCATCATTGTTTTTTCTTTTTTTTCTCTCTCTCTCTGAAATCTCCATCACACCCTGGAGGTGTGACTGATGCCTTAGCATTGACACGGCAAAGCTTTGAGCTTTAAAGCCCATCAATAAAATGAGAAATACGAATACATTAGACAGATGTGACAAGGATTTTTTTTTTATTTTTCCACGCAAAGAGACAAGCAAATATATTTAATTGTCTGCAGTGAAATATGGAAATGTATAGCATATGGCAAAATAAGTTCTTCTGAATCTTATAACTTACGCAACACCTTGTAATTGGAACATGTTAATGCGTGTGTGTATATCTTAAAGCTTCAGATTCATCTCTTAGTCACCTATAATGTATTTAATGAAGCAATTACAGGCATTAGGGCTCTCATATCTCGTATGTCTTGTATCAAAATAATTCTTTTTCTTTTGAGCTTTTACTGGTAGAGCTATTCTACAGCAAAGCAACAATGCATAACGACGTCACGAGTGTATCAAGAATCATCCACCATATAAAAAACACCCACCTAACAGCGGCCCTCTGGATGGAAACAGAATATAAAAATAAATATGACAGGCGAGCTGTACTTGTTAGGGAGCTGGCTGGTTTAACATTTGCAATGTTAAAATCAACCAAGATTGATTGATTGGTCGATTGGTGTAATTGTAGGTTTCTAACGTAACATTAGCCGGCTTGGCTAACTCATGTAACTCACATTAGTTCATTCCAACTAAACTGGCCACTCAGTCTGTGTAGCACTATATATGTATATTATAAGTTGATGGCAAGTGAGGACAGCATCCTTTGAAAAGCTATTGAGGCCAGAAAAACCGCAAGACATTGGGTGTCTTTGGGGATGCATGATGCCTTGACCGGCAAACTTTGTCTTTCTCATTTTGTCTTTGATTTTGAGTGTGGCACACAAAGAAAATGTGTCATAAACAGAACATAATGTGTTTGAGGGCTTAATTCAATTTCAATCAAGCAACAGTTTAATCTCTGCCACTTTCCTCAGTTTACTGCACAGTCGGTCCACCCATCTGCTGAGGGGGATTTTGAATGTGAGTAATTTACTTTTGGCGGATAATTATATAATCCTGCTAAGCGTTACAGCTGTGACACCTCTTTGTGAACGTGAGAAAAGCTTTCATATGTAACCTCAAAAACCGCTTGCTGATTCAAAGTGCTGTGTATACACAGAATGACTCACTGAAATGTCCTCTAAATATTAAGGAACAATGATATTTTAGGAAAAGGTATGACGTCTGCTGGTAAAATACAGCTTGGATGAATACCTTTTTCAGGAGGTTTCAGGATTGAATCATTGATGTACAGTATACCTTAACCTTACTGTACTGGAGATGAACTGTTACAGTTAATATTCAAATGTATAAACAGATAATATGTCTAAAGTAAGTTACTCTATTTGCATCACCTGGATAAGGGCAAGAAAGTAACCACAATAAAAAGGGATGGTAAGAATTGTCCTAAGCTGTGTCTTTCATTGTAATGTAATTATCCAGTATTTCTACTTACACAATCATGAACATTCAACCTACCACACTGGCCTACATGCTTTCACAGAAAGCAACTTGAGGGATTGACTGAGGAAAGATAGATAATTGATTACTCACTGTGCGAGAGTGTTAGTGATATCATTTTCTTATCCAGTAAACTCTGAAAATTGCTTGCAATTCAAAGACACAAGTTTGCATAAATGTACAAGGCCATATTTTATGTATATCCTGAAAATTCACTCACAATAATGTTGTTTTAGTCTCTTCAGTGATGTCATTTCTGTCAGAATTATAATGTTTGTATTGGTTGGGCTAGACTGAACTGGCATCCAATGATCTGAGGTTACCTTCAGGCATGTAGTTGTTCAACATATCTGGACTGTGTTCTGGTGCTGAACCATGCTGTGCTTTATAAGGCAGTAAAATGTGCTTAAAACAATTTGAATACACAGAGGATTCCAGTACAGGGGTGATATGGACTCTAGTTAAAACACTGGTGCAGCATTTTGCAATATGCAGTTCAATGGATCACTTTGGAATACCACACAGGAGTGCATTACAGTAGAAATAAAACATGAATTAGCCTCTCTGCATTTGTCTTTGAGAGAAGTGGTTTTACTTTTGATATATTTCTTAAATGGAAGAAAGTTGTTTTGGTAATATTTCTGCTGTGAGACTGAAAGTTTAAGTCAGCATCTACCTACAACAGATTCCTGGCTTCGTATTTAATGTTCAAAGTCAGTGGTCCAAGGTGTTTTATGCCTTTTCCCCTTTTTGCTATCCTTTTTGTTTTTGAAATCACCAATGGTGTGCTAGGCTCAGGCTCAGGTGCAAGCCACCACCACAACCTGTGTGAGACAAAGGCAATCTTATACTACTGCAAGCAGCCAATGGCAATGCAGAGTGGCCATTCACTGAGGGATCGTTGCTACTCTCTTGATGTAATCTGAGCAATTTACAGGCACCTGACAAAGTGTAGAAGTATGAGGTAACCCTGTCTGACCTACTCACCACTATCTCACTATATATGGGCATTATTATGCCATAGTTGTTAGTGATCAAACAATTAAAGTTTGAATTGTCTTATGTAATATTGTTCTGAATTAGGCTAGCCCTGAACTGCCTGCCTTGTACTACAGACTGAAACATAAATTTTACATGAACCACTTGTACTATCACCTAACGAATAACGTAAAATTTAAGTTGACTCAACAGAAAAGTGCTTTTGATCATACTATCTTGCCCTTTACTCTGCATAACAACACACAGCACATGCTGCATGTTAAATTGGATCACGACCATTGCAAATGATGCGGTGAGATGCTCTGCCTACAACCTGTCCCCAATCCCACTGACACTGCCCCCCCCAAAAAAAGAAGAAAAGAAATTAAACTACCCCTGTCCGCAACTGCTATTCTCAAACCCCCAACTGCAGTTCTGATGCTCAGGGCAGATATTGCCCTCTAGCACTCATACAGGTTTGGCTAACCCAATTTATCCAAAAAACTTAAACAGATATAGGTTCAGTGCTGGAAGGCACAATCCCTTTCAATCTCAAAACTCCATTTTGACCAGCAATATTGTCATAGTGTATCAGTGTCTGACTGCACTCATGTTTGTTTGAATGACAGGGTGCAAAAAGGATAGCTGGCTTGACATTTACAAAGAGAGGTGCCACTGACCTTCACCCGGTATTGTTAGCAGTTAGCACAGGCCAATAGTTGCAGTTTAACACTTTACCCCATCCTATACTCAAACTATGTGATTTCATACTGAATATAATTTCCATGCAATCGCTATCAAAAACTGTACTTATATTGTGTTACACCATTTGAAAAAGTGTGCTTATTAGTATCTTTGCTGTAATGGTAATTACACAGGTTCAAAACCACAGTAAAGGGAGACGTGACTGTTTCAAAGGGAGGAGTGAGACAACAGCATAGAGTTAAATAGTTTTGTACTACAATAAATGCTTAATTTATATAATTGATGAAAAAAATGAGAATTTCACTTGTTTATTCCTCCTTATAAGAAGGAAGTATTCTGATTGAAAAGTTAGTGATCTATAACAAATTAGCAGTCTATCTCATATTATGTGTATTTCTAATTACCATTCGTGCTCTAGCCAGCTATCTTATCTTTACTTGTACAAACTTAAATCTGATACTAAGCTGGTTATCATAGTTTTGCTAGCTAGATAGCTCTGTTGTATGAAGTTATTTTGAATGAGGATCCTCTAGCAATCACACAACTGAAAAAAAAATCTGTTTATGGGATGAACACATATAATATAGGTCGCCTCCACTCAAATAGGTGTTTTAACTGTGTGTCATGGCTCTGGGTCATTTCTGGCCACCTTAGGTGACACATTTGATGTCGAAGAGAATTGTTGCCATGGAAATCAATCAATGCCCACAATTTCTCCATTTTGTCAGCCAGCTGAGTTAGGTTATTTTGTGGCACAGTGGTGAAAATTTCATGGGGCATGCAATGGTGCAAAAATCTAATTTTAATAAAATCTACTGTATCTACAAAAACAACATTATGAAAGGCACTACTCTGGCTGCATACCTAACTTTACAGAGAGCAAAATAAAGGAAAAGAAAAGCAATTTGCTGCTTTGTCAGTCATACTGAGAAAACCCACAAGCTTACCGGGGATTTTTATGAAAATTTGGGAAATAATTATTCCTTGTTAGTATGAAAAATTCCATCCACATTGATGCCGAAATGGTGGCGATATTATGCTTTGGATTTTCAATTTCGAAATTTTTAGAAGAAGTTCCATCTTTATTTCTTATAAAGAGCCCTAACCAACACCTGATAATAAAGAGGTTTTTCATAAACTGAAAGTTGCACTTGATTAAATGACAATAATGAAATGCTTGGTGAGAATATTATCTTTTGTCTCTCCAGCACAGTCTTCCATAGTACATAGAGAGAGATTTAAACTGTGAAAGTAACAATTTTGTAAAGTCATTACGGGTTTAGGTGTTGTTTTGAGGTCTGTTGGAGAAGGCCTCACAGTAATCATCTCTGATTACATTAGACTGCCCCCACATACACAAAGCCCACTGAATCTTCTTCAGCCTTGTTAAAATGCAGACTTTAAATGCTCTGCCTCAGTTCTCAGCCTGCCTTCTCTCCCCAGGCCAGTTCACAGAGCCATATCTCCCAGGCCCACGCCTGCAAACATAACTTGCTGCAGCCTTCACATACGGGGACACGCATAATCACACAAAACCACCCCGGAATCACTTTACAGCCCATTCGATGTGCTCAAATCCATCATAGTACGATTGAGGTGGATTCCGAAGAGGGGATTATCTGCAGATATATGCACACTTCTCACGCGGGTCACCATAATCTTGTCAGAGTTAAGTCTGGGGAGGGGAGAAAGAGCCTCATCCACTTCCTCTTCCTGCTGCCTGCTGTTTGAGACATCTACACTCAAGTGTTCAGACCTTCTTTTACCATAGCATCACAGCAAGCATGTCTGTGTCTGAAGTTACTTCTCAGAGTATTGCGATATTTCAAAGGCATTTATCCTCTCTGTGGCTAGGGCAAAGCTCACTTTTATAAAGCTACTGCAAAACAGCAGTGCATTGAGAGGTTAAATCATTTTGCGAAGTCTTTTTACTCTTCTACAGCTTTTTTTTTCCCCAGCTCTGCCAGGCTTGTTCATTTCTTGATGCCCAGTCACTCTCATCTTTATACTATTCCCAAGAAATCCCACCTAATTGCTCACTTATCTCCCCCACTGAGGGAATCATCCCACATTCCCCTTGCACAGCCTAAATTAATTTGCCAAAAACACCCCCATGAATGCCCACGAGTGCCTCTGCTCTCCTGTCATACACAATAGGTATGTGTGTACCAGTTTCGGTTACTAGGGAAAAATTCTTGCTATTGCTACTTTCAGAACCACTGATGGTGACTGACAACTATCTGGCCGGCCTTCACTTTATATCCCCACTGGGGCGACAGCATTTTACAGAGTTCATATAAAATTATTATTCCTTCCCTTGGAGACTACCTGCTTCCATCTGAGTTACAGCAGGAAGTTGTGAAGTGTCTATAAGGATGTGAGTGAAGGCTGTTCCACTGCAATATTCATACCTCTAATAATCCTTGCACTACCCACAAAACTCCAGTTCATTCTGGACATCATCTCTCCAGGGAGCTCAGGTAATGCCACTCACAAGTTATGGCATCACTTTAGAAGGACAAAATCTCATCATTAAATAATGAATATAACTGGAGTAAGTCAATGAAATCAAATTCAGTCTGAGATCAAACTAAATGCATCTAGCAACAGTCATAGCCATCATGGACACTTTTTTTTTATTTTATTGCACTACTAAATCAGTCAATAGGCAATATCGTATAAGTAAAAGCCACACAGAACGACACTTTTGCTGTTTTTTTTTTATTTTATTTTCTTTGACAAAGTCCATTCTTTTTCACTTTGCATTATGAGTTACCTCGAGGTCCAGGTGTACCATTCCACACCCATTGGAGGGTCTCCAGCCCATGGTCATGAAACCCTAGCTTCAGTTAAAAGAATTTGTTTTGAAACTTTACTGACTCACACACCAGCTGGTCCCGTGTTAATTCCATATCACCAAGGCTGGTTAGTTAATATATGCTTGCCACACCACTAAGCAACTCCTGAAAAGTTAAAGTTAATCCGCAGTCGACTATATCATGTATAATCTCACTAATATCCAACTGAGGTCAAGTGGGGTGTTTATTCTCACTGCATTTTAAAGAGGCCTCAGGACAGTGATTGAATGGTTGTTTTCACTGACTCAAGGCAAATTCAGCCTGTGGACTGCGGAGCAGCATTCCAATGTAGGATATGAAACATAAATCATAGTAATGAGCATTTTAATTTGACTCTCCAAGGTGAAGCATAGTGAACATTTTGTGCTCCCTAAATACAGTAATCCAATACATATTTGCATCTGAAAGCATTCAAGTATATATATAAAAGTCACTTTTTTAACCAGTCAGAGGTTTTCCCTGTCTAATTCTCATTTGGAAATTGATTTATCTCTCTTCTTTCTATGTGGACTATTCGTTTAATTGTATTTGACTACACTCCCTAGATCATACAGGCTACGGTGTTTTGTAAATGAATACTGGGTTTGAAATGGTAATGAGTATGTCACCAACACAACAGACAGCAGTGCAGTTACATATTCAAGCCAATATATTATTTAAAGCTGTATGCAATTAGATTGTTTCAGTTTCCAGAAAACAACAGACAGACATGAACCCTGCTGAATCAAAGTGAATTGGTGTGACTAAGGTTCATTTGGTAGCTTTGTTATTCATAAGTTATGCATGGTACTTCCAAAATTTTCTTGGAGTGTTTATAATCACTTATATACAGACATAATTTACTTTGGAGAGGACAAAACTTGCCATATGATTTAAAAGGGGTGTGAGGTAACATGTGTAAGCAAAACTGCTGGGCAGGAAAGTAATGCATGATCAAAGGATATCTTAATTTCTGCATCACTTTCATGTAAAAGTGTATGATTTTGTTCTTTGTTTACTGTCTTACATTACCACAATAACATCAATACATGTACATTTTCAAATAAGTGAGTAGAACCTCACATTAAAAACTGCCATTTGTTGCTGTATGTAGTATGCAGTTGAAAGTTCGGATGCTTCCTCTGGGGGATGAAACCAGGCTTACGGTGGTAGCTAATCAGCACCATCGCTGTGGATTTAGAGAACATTTTGCACTTTATTGGCTTTGAGGCATCCCTCTGGATATAGCTTTCAGTGTTCTCACATCTCCATTGCAAAAGAACAGAGTGGCACTGATAATCCAAGAAAGTCAACTCTACAAACCAGTACTGCATATTACATGAATGTTGCATGCGCAATATCAGTCTTAATAATACTTTGTGCATGTGCTCCTTCACAAGCCTTAAACGTGTATATAGCTACATTGCATGAACACATGCATTTGATAATGTCTAGTTAATCATATCCACATGGATGTATAAATCTTAACAAAGGCCATTCTCACCATCAGCCTGTGCTTGAATGTTGCTACTAGCACGGAAAGTCATAAACCTAAACCGGCTCTGTGATAATATCTGCAATTTGTAATGTTTGCAGTTATGTTTCAGTTTGAAGTGGTAAATTTTTTTTAATCAAGGTGAAATATTCATGCTTCTGAATCTCAGCCTTTCTTGCTGAACATTGCTCTTACCTGCAGCTACAGCTGGTGATTTATCTCAGGCAATAGATGGGAGCGCAATGTTGATGTAGGTAGTGATACTCTGGAATAACTGGCCCCAAAGGCATTTTCTTTGCTTCAATGGGGGAATAAACATCTTGTTTACAATTGTGTCAGTGTTCTTTCTTTTAGTGGACTTTTGCCCTTCAAACACTTCAGAGATTAAGGCAATCAAAGTTTAGGGAATATTGGGTGAACTGACGATCGTCCTAGTTTATAAAGGGAATTATGCTGTGCACAACTGTGTATGAAGACATGTTTTGAGTGCAAATGAGTAT
Source organism: Megalops cyprinoides (assembly GCF_013368585.1). Classification (NCBI taxonomy): domain Eukaryota; kingdom Metazoa; phylum Chordata; class Actinopteri; order Elopiformes; family Megalopidae; genus Megalops; species Megalops cyprinoides. The sequence goes on from NC_050604.1 coordinate 13,318,525, forward strand.
TTGAGTATGAGTATTATTTATTTATTTATTATTAAAAGTGAGACCTTTGAAAGGAAAATGTAACTTCAAAATGACCCATCTCCACCTGTCAGTTTTTACTATTTTATCCTCTCATCCAGGGTTGTTGTAGGGTTTACACAGGTGAACACGTCAGTTGAAAAGGTCAATAAAGTAACCTGTCTCGGCACAAGGCTTTAAAATGGACTTTAAAAAAAGAATTTCAAATAAGCAGCTTGTTGCAAACAGGACGAATGGTCATTCATCACTCGCTGGTGGACTCACGGCTCTTTTCCCTTTAAAGTAAATGCAAAAAGGTTAATGGAACAACAACGCACAGTGACGCCCCGCAGAGAATGTAATCGTAAGGCAGCCTGAAGCATGGAAATCAACCACACTCCCAAAACATTTCACTGGGACGTTTGTTAAAGCTTTTGACTTTTTGGTCACACTATACGCCTCATTCACACTTGCGAATCGAGTATTGAATGGGCCACTATGAGTCGAAAGGCAGGCGTGGGTGTGAAAGCAAAAGTAGGGTTTGTGGCTTTTTCCCAGTCTCTTGTAGCTCTTTTCAGGGTAGTGGGAACAGATCGTCTTTAATGACCACAGTGAGTCAGCACCTTAGATTAAAATCTCATCCAAAAGACATACTGCAAAGGGCCCCATCATTGCACTGTGGTGCTGGTTTACTACATAGTCCAAAGGGAAGACAGCCCCATACTGGCCCTCCAGCACAACCTCTAGTAGTCACCTTGTTTTGTAGGAGGCTTCGAAATAAGCCCAGCCTTACTGAATTATGATGATTATAATCATCATTACATCAAATAACTGTCACTCACTAAGTCTAATGTATTGCATTCTAAATGAGTGACTTACCTTTTTCGCTGTCCCTTTATGTATGGGCCACATCCACATGAATAAATTTGCATGCCACATTTGGAAAACAAAGTCTGAATATACTTCAAAGGGAACTACAGCACAGATGGGTTCATGGCAGTTTTTTTCTGATTTACAGCACTGAGAATTGTGAAGCAATGAAGAACCAAGATAGAAACAGGTAAAAATGAAGAAGTCACTGTAAACAAATTCCCTCCACAAATACAAGTATGTATTTTGACTTGTGTGCTACATGCCCAGACTCACACACACACACACACACACACACACACACACACACACACACACACACACATCCTCCTTTGTGGGTAGAACAGGTCTGTAGAACACACACACATAAGCAATGTATGAGTACTTACCCTGTGCTGTCAGAACAGCTTTAGTCCCTCTTGACATGCTGTTATAAAGGTTTAACAAAATATTTCAAAATACTGACCCATCCTTCAGGAAGAAAAGTCTCTGTACCTATAAAGGTTCCCATAAACATTCAATAATGCTTGGATCTACTGATGGGGAGGCCATGGAAGGTGGTTGACATCATCTTGGTATTCATGAAACCACTCATGAATCCCTTTAGTGGTGCATGTGGGGCATTGGCCTTGGTTGCAAGTGGTTTATAAATGACAGCCCCTTTTAAACCAACACAGGTATTCTGAAAACCAGATAAGTCACGGCCAAATATTTGGAACTATATACTAGAATATTTTTTACATTTCTGAAAATGGGGACGGAGTAAAATATTTGAGTCTATGGTACATGTGCAGTATCCAGCTGCAGTATTATTGCATAAAAATTGAATACAAGTAAATGATTGCGATAGGTAAGTACTTCAGAGCAACTGCTAGACAAACAACATGAAGTCTCCACTCTCCAGGGGTTTTACCCCTGGGTTTAAAGATTGGATTGAACAGGAAAGTTTGTTTTTTTGGGTGTTGTTGGGGACACATCCCACTTGCAATTATTTTCTGACATGTGTACTGTAATAAAAAATAACACAGGCATATATTTTTGTTGTTGTTATTGATGGATGGTAAGTGCAAACTGCAGTGCACAGTGATTGAATCACCCCAAGACTTTTCATTGACATCCATTGAAGGTAAAATATATATGTGTGTAATTTTTTTCCCCTAACAATTCATCTTTGGTCTGATGGAGAGTGCTTTTCCTTTGATGTGTTGATTAGGAAATACAATATACACACAGATATGTTTGATGTTTTATGCAAATAAAATTGTTTCAGCACACCTAGGGGTAAATTTGCATACAGCAATAGTAGTTACTCATCATACCAAGCTACCAAGCTGCCTATTCATTAAAGCTGAAATCAGAACTGTGCCACAAGCAACTTCAACACAAAAGGAAGCCACCATCATATATTTAATCTGTGTTTGTGAACAATTTGGAAAAGAGGAAAGAGGTTCATATCCCAGGAAGACTATATTATGTTGATCAAGGAACTGATTTAGTGGCACAAATGGATTGTATGTCAAACACAAACTGACCTGATTAGGGGTCTGAGCCAAATAGAATAAAATAGAATAAGATTCTAGAGCACTAGAATCGTTTCCTTTCTGGTTTTAAGTATAATTTCTAAAGGGGGGTTTGTCCCTCTGATTAGTATTAGAGGCAAACATACAGCATGCTGTAGAAGATGGTAGTCTGCAGCCCAGCGAGGTTAAATGCAGCCAATACGGCTGTACTGTGGACACAGAACTAAGAGTGTATTTTTCTGAAGTGGAAAAAAACAGCTGTCCAGCTTGTGTCGAGATCTTCCTTGTTCCGTTGACCTCTGCATCTACAAATGAATACTATCTGTGTGTGAAGTGACTCTCCATTTGCTTTCTTGACTTTTGATGCATTTTCCCATTTGTGAGAAAGAGGATCAGCATGTTCTCAAAAGAAAGAAAAGAACACTGAATTGACATGGACCATGGGTTTGCCAATGGACTCTCAAAGCACCAAGAGATGCCAATTTCGGGTTATTCTGAGCCATCAATTACCATCAGCTCCTTGACTTCTAAGTGGCCTCAATTACTGCATGTTGAAGGCTCCAGGCTCAAAGGATGTTTGCATCCTGATTGGCAGTGGACATGGACGAGCAGGACTGTCTCTCATGTGGTTCTCAACACAATTACCCAAAGCGTTTTATCCATTTTAATTTCTTAACCCCCTTGAAAAAGGATGTCTGTTTGGTTAGTGTGACAGGATACTTCCCTCCTGCCTCCATCACACAGCTTAAGAAAGAGAGAGTTGTTTTTTCTTATCAAAGTATGTATATATATATATATATATATATATATATATATATATATTAAATATATGCTATATTATTGTTTAGAGTGATAATTAAAAATAGTGGTTTAATTAAAAGTAACTTGTGAGAAGAAGAAAAAAACATTCTGGATGTGACTTAGTGGTAGCGAGGAGCAGAATATGAATTTCTGAAATGTAGCTAATTAACCAAGATTGCAACCTTTTGCTGGATTTTTTGGTTAATGCTCTATGAATAATTCAGTAGTATTTATCAACCCTGGTATATAATGATATTCACAGCTAAAATGAGGATTGAGTGAATCTAAGCGATTCACCCCGGGAATGTAAGCTCTATTGAAAACATTATTATTTCCAGGGGCAAGTTTCTCATGTTTTTGGCATTTTCTCTCCTTCTAGCCATTGGCGTTTTTCAGGGAAAATGAAACAAAATAGCAAGGCAAAATAATGTGTTTGGCTCCTTCACTGGGGTATTCAAGTTACAGTGTGGGCCCACCTCCCTGACCCATTCCTGCTGACATATCATACATGTGCACATGCAAAGTGCCAGCAACAGTCAAGGGTAGCCATAGTGCTCACTGTGGCCTTCAGAGCAAGTCTGCGGAACCCAACTCCACCCGTGACAGTTCAGCTGCTGAACGATGCCAGTTTACGGGGTTCAGTGGACAGAAAACAGAAGCAGGGCTGACAATCGGGGAGGACTGACAATTGATGAAGCTCAGCGCTCACTGGAGGCTGCCAGTCTCAGTCAAGCTGAGGGCTGTGCAGACACGCCAGTAAAAGAAACTTCAAGTGTGAGTGTGTGTGTGTTGGGGGGCCTTTTATGGACAGTCACATCAGGTTTTCAGTGCACAATGCCAAGCATACATATTATGATTGCAGCCCAAGTTTCATGAGCACTGACAGACTACCAATAGCAAATTATAAATAACTATTAAATAATTGAACATGTCCACAAAAAGCAGTTTTGTGTAAGTTGTTAAATATTGTCTGTAAAACTGCAGCAAAAGGCAGCAGGTGTGCATTAAAATAAAGAAGATAAACTGCAAAAGAGAGAAGCTCGAAGCCAAAAATATACATGGATGATAAGGAATTCATCAAGCTGTAGGAAGAGCATAATGGTTTGTTAAATCTGTTTTCTACAAGTACAAACAACAGAAGCATGATATGTGGAAAGAAATAGGCAGGTAGCGTGGCAAACACAGCTGGTGACATTGTGTGGCCTGTGATAACAGTATTATACCCAGATAAGACAGCAATCGTGGGCAGTGGCTCTGAAATTGTCACCAAGTCTTTAGTTAGTGACATATGCTACAACTTACCCTTTTCTAGACCCCACTGTGGTCCACTTGTAAAGTGTGTCAGGTTCACTTGAAGTACACTCATTTCACAATATGTATACTAGGATTGTGATGGTCATTACAGGTCACTGCAACTGCTGCAAGGACAAGTGGGACCAAATATTTCATCTTAGTCCTTATAATTTGTATTGCAAGTTGCAATGACAATGATTGTTTCCTTTTACAAATGCTGTTGTTCAATTTACACATTCGACATCTAAATATGGTGACCTTAGATTTTCATAAACACCAGCAAATGAATCACACAAATCCTCAAATCTTTAGGCAGAACAATAAACTTCTATCTTCCATTAAAAGGAGATTTGTATTTTTGAAATACAATTAATGTGAAAAAAAGAGTTGTTTTATTCAAAAAATATTAGAATTATTAAATTATTACTAAATTATTAGTTCAGGATTGTTTCCTCCTTTTCATATGCTTGTCTGCTTATGCATTCCATGAAAGTGAATAAATAAACAGGAAAAAACTGACATGGGAATAGGTGGATATTCCATTGGTTATAAGTTAAAAAGAAATGCAAAAGATGACAAAGGTGCCCTTCACAACTTCAGAAGTTAAAACAGTTGAAAGTCTCTTTTTACGTGATCAGGATGATGTTGAGAAATAGAATGGAAGGGGGAAAACACATTTTTTGGAAAGCTTCTTCAGAAACCATGAAATGAAAATCCGGGCCCAGGTTGCAGTGTTCATGAAACCAAATGGGAAAAGGGGCAGCAGCTGCCCCTGGCTTCTTTAATATTAATAGAGGCCATGGGTTACGAGGTGCTGTATGCAGAATATAGCACTTCTTTCTGATAAATAGAATTTCCCATACATCTTTATACCAGATGGATGTGATTTCATGTGTCATGTAGCCGGTGACAGTATTTTACATTTCATTAAATATTTGGGCCCTGTGGGGACCAGCAGAGAACCGTTTTAAAAAATCTTCCTTTGGTGCTTTTCGATTTCCCAAGGAACTGCCACAGCTTGGCTTTGAAGACAGACTTTCACATGGCTCAAAGAAACTACTGGATAGCGGTGTAATATGCTTTTAATCAAGACACATGAAGGAAATGTATTCTAGCCAAGTATGTCATGAATACAGGTATAGTTTGCTGTCATGCAGGAGAACATACAAGTATGTGAACTGAAATGAATACCAAGCCCAAGACATTCAAGGGAGATTTCCATTAATGTACGGCTCCCTGCTTGCAAATCTTGATCTAGTGGTGATGTATAAAAGAAATGGCACACGTGTAAGCCATGAAGATAATATACGTTCTCTGTAATCTTCTCTCCACCACTTAAATAATCCATTTAGTTGGGATTCTGTTCATTTGCTTTCATTGTGTGCCAGAATGATGACTGTTCGGTAGGGGGGGTTAAGCGTTTCCTCTGTGCTTTGTTGCTCCTCATTACTGTCCCTAAGGGGTAATGAGGCCAACTTAACTCCAGATGACTGGAGAGACAATTAGCAATGGCAGCTTAAAACAGCAGAGGAAAAGGTTGACTTCATTTTCTAACCATGTAACTCTGGCAAATTGTTTGCAGTTGTGACAGACAAATCATATATGCAGGTCAAAAGACAATAACTGAAGTTGCTGAGATCCATAGGACTCTCATTTCTCCTTTTACAGTGAATTTTATCATGGTAAATCACTCTATATCACCATCGCTTTGGAAAACGCCACTGTGTCAGCCTCCCAAATGACCAAGAGCCTCAGGGTGACTTTTAGTGGGTTAACCTTTTTCTACAATGTACACAGTGGTCAGTATGGGCTGGAGATTCTTCTTATACCTCATCACAATCCAATCCAGAATGCAAGAATATGCCCCTTGCTCACCATCTACTGAGCCCTCCTCCAGGTCCATTAATGCCTGGACTACTGCATCTCCCTCGCATGTGCGATCAGACCCCTGCAGCTCATCCAGTATGTTCATTATCTCATTATGTCCACAACCTCCTCAATTTCTCTCACATTTCACCCCTTCTCATCTCCCTCCTTTACATATGCATGTGCATGTTAGTTGTTATTATGCTGTGTTTGGGGCTGACATCTTAGAATGTGCTGTTCACTGCAGATGCATTTTTTTGTAAAGTTGCTGCAGATAAAAGCATCTGCTACATGACAAAATGCAAAAATGCAACTGAATTGGGTGTATTAGTTTTATATCTGTATGGAACAAAATCATGAGTACTAGGGTCTAGGTAACCCCTGATTATGACATGGACGGAAAGCCAGCCGTATAAAAGTAGTGCCACAAAGACAGATTACATACCCGAATCTTGAAGTTGTGAAGTTATGGCTTTTTGCAGCATGATTTGTCCTAGCATGCTACTATGGTTATGGCACTATTTTGGCTACCTCTACTTGGAACTAGTAAGGCTGTTCATTTGTGTTTGTTTCTGCCTGTGGTCTCAAAGTTGAGAATGCAATACTATTGATGGATCATTCTAGTTGAGTTAAAGCCACACTACACCTTACTCTGAGGGGGATAAAAGACAATATTCGAACTATAGTCAAGCGCGCAGGGGAGCATTGATGTTATGTAGCTGCATTGTAACCTTGTAAGGATGGATCACTTTCCATATTTTCTTGATAAGGAGGACATGCTGGTTTTGTTCTGTGTTTTTCTTCATTTTCAACAGGTTAAAATTCCTCATTACTCTTGCCCAGTCACTAATAAAGAGCTATAGTCCTCTGGAGCATATGATGATTATTTATAAATGATGTGTCAATCAAGCTGATGGCAGAAACATGTAACCAACATCTTAATTGTACATACTTTATTTTTCTGAAAACATAAATGCATAAATAGTGTTGGGTTCCTTATGATGTTCAGTGTACATTGTTCTATTTAAATTTAAGCTTCATCTGTTCAGCGCACACCTGCAATGTTTGCATATATGCTGAGAATAGTACATTCATTTTCACTGTTGGGATGATATGATTTACACATATAATCTGACATTTTTATCTTTAGATTACTGGCTTTTTTTGGTGAATGCAACAATTGTAATTAAATTGCCTTGGTACTGTGATGGATGACCCTGTTAATTGATTTGGCGTACCATTTTTGTTGCGGCCTTCACTTGTAATTAACAGGGACAACAAATTGCCCAAAGCTGGTAATGTTTTCTGTAGACAAGTGCCCCCCCCCCAGTACATCATTTTATTTTAAATGTCACATCTTTTTTAGGGGTGTGGAATCTTAGACAAATGCCTACCAGCTACCCACAACATAAACATGTTGATGAGCCAAAGCCAGGATGATCAACCATGTAAAACTGTTGCCCTGAAGACAATTAGGCCTACTGGTATTTTGGCATGAAATATAGCGCTCTAAATTATTACAAGCCTCAAATTTGTGGGAAAGTGTCATTCCTGCAGTGAGATCCACATCGAATAGTTATGAAACGTTAATTTACTTTTGAAATCCAGCTCAAATCTTTTAGTTGACAGATTTTACTGGGATATGAGCTGAACATTTGCTTTCAAGGGAAATTCCAAGGGGACAGTGGTTTTATGGAGCTCATGCTGGATAAGGGTCTCAAAGTTGAGAATCTTTCATCCACCAGCAACATTGGTCAGGTTGGCGATGGTCTTTTCCAGCTCTGACAGCTGGGTTTATCCCCATTGCCTCTTTTTGTTCAGATTTTTTGCACCATCAACGAGGAAGCTGCACATTTCCTCCAGGGCTTTCCCATAATCCTCTTTTCCCACAGTTCAAAAGCATTATGATCACAATGTGTTTCTCAGTGTCTTCTCTGGATATATGAACCCCTCATATGATAAAGTGTTGACCTTCTTAATCATTAATATCTCAGAGAAAGGCACACACAATCAGTGCTGTGTCTCCGTGGAGGCTTTTACTGTGTATTACTGTTGCATAATTGGTCATCTCTGTCAGTGGAAAACGCTCTGGAATGATTATTTACTCGCTGCTTCAAAGGCGGCTCTTCTGAGGCAGAACTGCTAGTAACATTGTTCATGTTTGGCATTGATTTTAACAGCTGGCAATCATAACAGTGTCAGCTAGGTAGAGGTAGATAGATAGACACTTTATTCATCCCCTTGGGGAAATTCAGGCGTCCAGTAGCTCACACAATGTAGATTCGAGACAATATTCTCACTATCTAACAATACAGCCATCTTGACAACTGAGTGACAGCTATAATGTCAATTGCACTCTTTGAGCATCAATAAATTGTTCTTGCTTGGGCAATATATTATATAATACAATATATATATACAATAATATATCCTGCTACTTACTTTCGGTGCATTTTAGCCTATGAACTGAGTTCTGGTGACTTCAGGCATATATCATAATCATTGCAGAGGGAGTTCACATGTTTTTTTTTTACACAGTTATTCTCTCTGGCAGAGTTTACTCCTAAGGCAATCGGGCATGACATAGACACCTGCTAACTGCCCAGCATGTTTTCCCTGGGGATTTCAAGTTTAATTATTCATAATTCATTATCATTGTGATGCCCAATGACATTATCTGTACTCTCTCTAATTGGTCTGTATGCAATGAATGTTTGTTTTGATAAAAAGAGGGTTGTTTTCCTGTTAAATGTAGAATCCCAAATTAAATTCAGTTAAGTCACTTGAAGGCACATTATTTTTTGATATAGGGTTCCGATTTTAAAGGTCCATTGCATGTTATATTGTAGGTGCAGCGCAGGCAAGCCAGAAAAGTCAATGGAAATATGAACATTATATGTGCATTATCCGGGAACTGGGACAGACTCTGTTAGTATTCACAACTGATCTCTTTTCCTTTTGCACTCGCCAACAAAATATGATCTCTCATTGTGCCAGCTTGTAAGAGATGAGAATTACAAGGTTGCACTTTTATTTTTACATTCGTTGCCCTATAATCAAAGCACATCGTTGCACATGCGGATGGTAAAACAGGGAACCCTTTTGATAAGTTTTGTCATACTGCAGTCTCAGAAGTATTGAATATTTCCATTGCCTGGGCACTCACTGTGGTAAGTAATAACACAACTGTCTCCTCACTGCTTTTGTTGTGTGCTGCAAAGGCCCTAAGGTACGGTGAGAAATTATTGCTTAAATGTCCTCCAGTAACCATTCAAGCTGACATTCCCAGATCACAAAGGCCCTGGCTGCCCTCAACAAAGCTGTTATTCTCATTCTGCCAAATCAAAAGTTCGTTATTGACCGGGATGTCATTATTTCCCCCACAAACAAGGTAGTCACATTAAAAGGCTGAAAGAAAATGTGAGTGCTGTTCAAAGAATCTCAGTGAACCCCTGGCTCAGTTTATGGGGTATCAAAGGCCTAACATGTCACTCAGGGCAGCCCAAAATGACATCAATCTGAGGCCCTGTGTAGAGCCTCCAAAAGCCACCTCAGGAACAACCAAAACATGAATTCTAAAATGTTCCTGTGGCATTGCCCCGGCGGTGGAATGAACTTCCACACCTCATCTGTTCTGCTGAGTCCCTCTCTGTCTTCAAGAAACATCTGAAGATACAGCTCTTCTGCTCTCACCTGAGCACCTGAAACATTTCCCCCCATCTCCTATTAATTATATATATAAAAAAAGATGTAATGGTTTGGCTGTAATAGTTTAAAGTAATGACTTGGTTGTAATAGTTTAAAATTAATGGTTTGGTCGTAAAGGTTTAACGTACTCGCTAGCTTTACTTGCTAGTTGGTACCTCGCCTGGCCAACCCTTGGAACCTTGTCATGCAGTACTTCTAATATTGTTGACTCTGTATGGTTTTTCACTTGTGTTGTATTGTACCTCACTTGTAAGTCGCTTTGGATAAAACAATCTGCCAAATGAATAAATGTAAATGTATATGTAAATGTAAATGCATACAACTAATACTGTCATTCTATTACCCCATTCAAAACAATACATTGTGTATGTAGACACATACATACCCGCCTACCAACCAAACACCAAGTATATAAAGTAACAGTAAATTAACAGTCAATTAACAAAGCAGCAAGCTCAAAGCCCCTCAGACATGGATAAGCATTCAGTTTCCTAACAGCCTGAGATTGCTATTTAATGCCTGACAAGTAAGGATGCCAGTACAAATAATAGGGAAGTGACATCAGAGTTAGTTGTGTCAAACTTGGTTGTACAGATTTTAGACACATTTTATAATTCAGAGTTCGAAACTACTGTAATGCTGTTTCAATCTCTGTTTATGCCCCCCCCCCCCCCCCCCAAAAAAAGGAAAGCGGTAATAAGCAATGCATCTACCTGCAATGTAATAATATAAACCAGCGAATTTTAATTAGATGAAAATCAAAAGGCTATAAATATCACACTTTTGTGTTTTGATGAATAAAAAAGGCATGTCAGTTTAACTTCAAAGAGATCAACCTTTTAATGTGTGATCCAATAACAGAGAAAAGAGATTTAAAATGAAATGATTAAAAAACTATTTCAATTTATATTTTGCTTTATTATGGTAATACATTGAGCAAAATAATGAGAAAATAGTTCAATGCCAAACAACCATACAAATGTGAGTATTGAGTGGAAGCCTTCAAAGTAGCAAAGGAAAAATGTTGTGTGCATGCAATACAAACGGGGTTTGCATCAATTACTTATGTTTAGATGTGTGGGTGTTTGGAATTCATTGCAATAGTATAAACTGGTTATGGCAGATGCCATCTCCATCACATTTTAGTCAGTGCTACATTAAAGCTTAACTTTTATTGTATGTAGATTTGGATAGGATTTTCAGGTTTACTGAAGAGAAAAAGAGAAACACAGTGTACTGAACTTCAGTTCAATTCATTCAATCTGTGGTGCGAGGTGGTGCTAAAAACATTTGCATGGCGGTTAGAAAGCTGGTTGTTGCCTGTGTAAATGAAAGTCTGTAGAACTATATTGATTTTTCATAAAGAAAAACAGACAATTTAAAAAACATGTAAAATAACGATTTAATGTACTATTTATACTGTGTATGCTGTTTGTTATATATTGAGTAAGTTGCAACAGTTGTAAGTAATGCAACAATGCTGGAAATAAAAATGACTTACCTAAGAAGTAAAACCTTGCTCAGGCTACCATATAACAGTCTGGACTGATGATAAACTGAGATTGCCTGTATCATAAACCTTATTTTACCTAATATACCTAAAACCTCCCCAAATTCTCCCGTGTTACTCCCCTGCTTAAATCCCTCCACTGGCTTCCTGTCGCTGCCAGGATCAGATTCAAGACCCCGACTCTTGCCTTCTCTGCAATCAACAGGACAGCCCCTACCTACCTCCAAGAACTCATCCAACCCTACACACCAGCCCGACCCCTGCGCTCAGCAGCAACTGGACGCCTCGCTCCTTGCATGGTCAAGGCAGGAGGTACTCGTTCTGCTAGACATTGGCGTTTCACCTACATCGCTCCCCAGTGGTGGAACGAACTCCCTGTCCTGCTACGGACAGCTCCATCACCCCATTCCTTCGGATGGGGTCTGAAGACACACCTCTTCAGACTCTACCTGGACTGACCCAGCACACAATTGCTGTGTGATTTTTGAATTATTTTTTTGTCGCCGCCTTTACTCTGACACTCATTGCGCAGTTTGAAGTTGTTGAAGTTTGCTGTTTGAAGTTTGAAGGTGTATCGTATTAGTTGCCCTAAACGCTGTAGTCATACAAATCAGATAGTACTGTGTCCTCAAACAGACCTTGCTCTCAGCTGGGAACTACTGTCTCATTGTGGAACTGTACACATCCTGTCCCTGTACTGTCGCTATACTTACTGTATGCACTTTTGTACGTCGCTTTGGATAAAAGCGTCTGCCAAATAAATGAATGTAAATGTAAATGTAAATATGTACATTGTGAATTTTCAAATGTAAATGAATGAGGCAAAATCAATTTTAATAGCCTTGGAAATGTGTTATTTCTGAACACACTCTTCTCAACAGTTTCAAACAATTTCAGACAGTGCGCTGGCTGCAAAGCAACTAAACATGTTCAAAGGTAAATTTATTGTGCATCTTATACCCAAAGATATGAGACAGGGAATAAATTTGAAGAACTAGCTACATGACAGGACCGTATTTCTTTATGTAGGACCAAATGTAACCACTGGCAGCTCAGCTGTCTGGCTACAAGGAAATTTCTGAAATCCTGAAAGGTATAACAAGTTAAAGTATTGCATGGATGAAGCAGCCACTTTCTTCATCTCCAAGCTAGACTTACTACCAAAGCTTGTCAAATATGCACGGTTAGATGCAGTGGGCTCTGGATGCTTTGGGTGTGGGAGCACTTCTGTTGCTGCCAAAATCTGTTTTGTTGTGATGAAGTTATGCTGGTACAGTGCATTGGTGCAAACACATGGAATAAACTAAAATGCTTAAAATCAGAGATCCACGGTCAAAAATATGGAACGTATGTACATCAGACTTTCCAATGGTAGGAGATCAGCTGGTCAAATGTACTATTAAAATTCAGGTGGCGAACATAACATTTAAATGAAAGAATAAATAACTAAATAAATAAATAACTGTATAGGCTATACCTTTTTCCAAATCTGTACGTGAATTGTTACAGACATAAATAAGGTCTTCAGTAAACTATAAATGCTGTACAGGTAGACTTAATTATCAAATCACCAAGAAACATTTTGATATGATACATCATCACTTGTCCTCCAAACTAATTTGTCAGAAAATGGCACTTATTCTACAGAGCTCAGTGCAAAAATAAAACCAGCTGTGTATAAAAGGATAAAGTAATTATGCTGCTTTTCCATAATAATTTGCACTTCAAGGCTGTATCATCTACCATAAAATAAACAACATATCCCACAGTCAAAAATTATACTTCAAAAACCAGTTTAATTTTTGATTTGCAGCATAACACTGCTCATATTGTGCCATTCGTAATTGTGAGTGCTTTCTCAAGTATATTACTTTTATTCCTGCCAAAATCTGTCAGCCTCCCACTATCTAGCAACTGAGTCATTAGCAAATACACATCAGCGTTGATCAGCTCCCCGCTCATTCTGCAGGCACAATCCATGCTTGTCGCAGCTTGTTTTTCATTGTAAATCATTTGTAAGGACAGTCTTCTTCAATCATGCTACTCCATGATGGATGAGAACGTAATCACTGTCATTCAGCGATGACATTGCAGCACATTTTCTGCGTGTGTGTGTGTGTGTGTGTGTGTGTGTGTAGGTGGGAGGGAGATGATTTGTCAGGTGGTTGAGTTCATAGTGCTGTTTTTTTTTTTTTTCTTGGGAGGAACGGTTACATGTTCACGTGGACATTTGAGACTGTCAACTGTACATTTGTTTACAATTAAGAAAACAGTCATGGCTTAGCAGATCCTTTTTTTCAGATTGTCACTGAAATCACAATGTTTTGAATTTCCTCTGTTTTGAGTTGGGGGATCATCATGTAAAGCTTTTGTCAAAGATCAAAAAACAAAGGATTGGCTAACCATCCCACTGACACCCTGTTAAAAGCTGTCATCAAATGTTATCAAAACCATAACTAATAATGTTTGCTGTCAACCTGTTGTTATTTTATTGCCACTTTGCGTCAGCCAGTTACAGTGATTTAAAGTGTATACATTCCTCAGATCACCTAAACCTATATAACAAGTGTAGGTATGAATATTGCATTAGACCCCCTGAGCTATTACGTGAGATTAATTATGACATCCTTGACATTATAAGACCATTTGCTTTGGTAATTTGGTTACCGATATAACGGCAATGGTTAAACTAATTCAAGCCCATACACCTTTATTTGCCAAAAGACAGTTTGTGATGTGCACATGTGGTTTGATATTCTCGATAATCACTCGGGCAGATAATCCTTAAACACTGCTCTGAGTAGAGATCAGCAAGTGCCGATCAGTGTTTGCGCCCAGATTTAGAGAGCAAAACATCAGGTCTGATCAATACAAACCGCTCTGACCCCTCGAAGAATAATTTCCTTTGGATTAACAGCACAGCTTTGTTTGCGTCCTCCCCCTCAGTTATTTCGCGTGGATCGCTCCTGCCAGGAGCATAGCTGCCAGTCATCTCGCACCCGCAGTCTGTCACCCGCCGTCCCCTGTCCGTCACACAGATCGGCAAGCCATCTGTAGCTTTCTGCAGCGACGCCTTGCCTAATACCCTCCGTGTTCAGTCAGAAGCCGAAAAGCATCTTGCTAGGCTAGAAATAAAACGAATAAACAAATCTTTCTCCAAAATCACAGTCCTGGTGTATGTGGCTTTACCCTAAGTGACAGAGTTTAAAGCTTGCGGGGAGACGATAATCCATTCCATTCTGGAGTGCCGATCACGGCGAAGAACCTACTTTGTGAGGGTAATACCGGGCACGCCGGATGGAACTCCATGCAAGTGATGGGCAGAGGCATTTCTGCAGGTCAAAGCAGGGAGCACTCTCAATTTGGCCCTCGAATCCTAATAAGTACTGCCAATCCTCCTCAACGTTCATGTTCTTCAACGTTCAAGGTGTATTATTTCTGGTCAGTTCTGCTGCTTTAGATTGTTCTTTACTTATATGTTATATTTGTCACAGAACGTTATTCTATCAAAGTATGTGCTTTTATCTTTAATTTGAGTGTCTTGTTTGTTACTTTTTTGGTTTGGCAACCTTAAGGTGTATTAGGTATAGATAATAAAATAAAGATGTTTCTTGCTGCCCTCCAGGGTGGCTCACATCATTGACTATAACTGAATCCCTTTTTTTGCAGTCTTTCAGACATTTTTTCTTGATCACTATTTAGTGGTGACATTGGAAGTTGACACATTGGATGATCTTCAAAACCCCTAACCATCTTGTTTTAGTTTCAGTTGAGATCAGTACGAGTCTAATTCTGGCTGGAGCTTCAGCCAGCTTCTATGAGGTTTTGAGAGAGGTCAAGCCACTGGGGCTACCATGACGCTGGCAGTGGAGGGAGGGTCACTGTATTGGGTGCTTGCCTATGTTTCCATGGTTCTGAAAATTATTAAAAAATCGAATTGTCCTAGAAAGCAATGGAGATTTCATGGGAAGTGGTCAGACATCCAATGTCATTGAAATGTCATGGAATATTGTCCCAATAATAATGAAGTTCATTCTTATTTATTTTTTATAGCAAGGGAAATATGTCAGTCTTTCTAGAAAACTTAACTGGCTTGATGTCATTCAATGACATCAAACCGGTCATTCAATTCACTATCTACCAATGGCAATGCTGGCACATTTGCTAGCCTGCTGGCTTATATATATAGGCTACAAGCAGAAGTCACTGGTAACTGGTATTGCTTGACAAGGGAATGTAAAAGTATATGTCTATTCAGACACAATATTAAAAGTAACGTGTCTCCAAAAGTATATGCCTCTGCACTTCCATCTGCAATTTCAATTTCACAGGAATTTGACTATGATAGCAATAATCCTTTAAAATCTTACATTTATCCTTAAAATGTCATTGAAAAGTCATGAAAAATATAAACCATAATGAAACCTTCACAGGAAACTGTTTTGCTGGTTTGAGAAAGTCACAGAAAACAGCTGAGCTGGGTCACAGATATTTACTGAACAGATAACAAGTTTGGTGTGCTCTCTTCTGTCTAATAATCTTCTGTTTATCTCAGCATAAACATGCAAAAAGGACCAAAGACAGACAGTATCCCTCCATATTTTGTCAGGAGAGATACAAAAACAAAAAAGATGCAAAAATACTCTGTCCAAACTACTTCTACAGCACTGCTGGACTATCACAAGACCAGGAATATTGAGCCATGTTCTGTCATTGCTGGTATTGGCAGCCATGTCACTCATCTCTCTTAGGCATACACTGGAGAGTTGAATCATTCAATAGGCCTACATTTTACAAACTATACTAGTATTATGAGTTTCTGATTTCTAAATTATTTTAATTACTTCTCTTGTTATTAAGGCCTGACATGCCTCCATAATTACCGTGTAATTGCTGTAGGTAATGGAATCATACCTTGTAGTTTATTGATTCTAATTTGTTGGTGGCTGACAAATTGCGTTACTCATTTCAGTGGTTGAGATAACATGTTTAATTGTACTCGACAGATTTTATTTTATTATTTTTTTTTACAAAAATGCAGATTAATAGAGAACTATTTATACCAGTGTAGGAGAGTCATTTTTTTGCATGCAATTAGTCTGAAGATGGACAAAGACAAACACACAGACAGACAGATGGATATTTTAATAACATAGCTTATTGAAGCTTTAGCAGAAATTCATGGATAAATACAACTGCCAATCTAATCAGAATATGAATCATTAATTCAATATAATAATGGCTCACATGACATCAGTGGCAGCATGTGTGCCCTGATATCTTTCTCTCTCTCTCCTCTCTCCCTCAGCCTCAGAACAACAAAAAAGTTTGATAAAGTAGAATAAATACATATTTAAAATTAAACGAAACCAAATGACTGACTGTACATAGTGTTGACACTTATCAAGCAGTCTCAGGAATAATTCAAAAGGATTTCAAGCATAAAATTGCAGCACCCCAAATATGAGCCTGCAAGTTCAATTTTCAATCAGAGGTGAGTCATGCATTTAGACAATAATTATGCTATTAAATCTCGGTATATTGAATAATGGTATGGATTAAATTCTAATCACGCAACCTCGTGGTGAGAAATGAACTCAGGGATGCCTGCATATTCTAACTGTCAGTTGTCCAGAGAATAAAATCTTTACAAAACAAAGCCTTGCATGCATTAGTATAATTAAAAGTTAATAACCACAAAAGAGGGTTATGCTCTTACTAAATTGAATAGTTCTCTAAAAAGACACCAGGCCAATATCCGTGCTGCTGTTTGAATTCAATGGTTTTCTTCTGATCATTTCCTTAGCTGTAATAGAAACAAAATGGACTTTGTATTGAATTTCCTTAATTGTAATGAACAACATTATTGACTTATTTCTTTTTATGAATCTTTCGTGCTGTTTATGCGGTTTATTATTTTGAAATAATTGCTTTAACTTGTCGGCAGGACTCATTAGCTCACACAGTTGAAAGAGTGAAATGATGTGTGAAATACATAAAGTTCACAATAACTCATATTGCCTTGGCTTTAAGATGGAACATTTCTAATTAGCTGTAGCCAGCCTTAACCAATTACCAGTTAATCCAATTTACAGAAGATTATCTTGTTATCAGAAATGTCATGGCCATTGACACTGGGGGACTCAGTGTCCCCATTGACAAAAACTTTCTCTTCTATTTTTGTGCCTATGTGGTTTCATAGGACAATGAGCCACATAAGTTAATTTAGTATATTTGCTCAGTGGTATTACTGTGAAAAATAAATAAATAAATAAAACACAAAAACTTATGGATGCAAAAACTCAGTCTGCAGAATTCTCCTACCAAATGTTAATTGAAATAAAAAGAACCCTGCAGCTGTGCCTTTGGTGAAAATGCTCATGTATCACAGTGATTACAATGTATTTCATCCCAGCTGCATGTTTGATAAGTATACAACAGTTTGGTAAATTGAATTTTAACTGTTTTCAGTAATGTTGTGTATGTTGGGAATGAAACAAAGAAGCTAACAAAATATTGCCGAGTGATTTTGTGCATGTTTATTGCATAACAAACGCTCTAGATGTACAAATTTTCAGTAAAAAGGGAGCATCCTCACACGTGCGTACAGAACAGAAACAAGTAAAATCATGCCTCTGTATGGCGCAGCTTTTCCGTAAATGCGGATCATTATCTTTGCAAATATGTTTTTTTTTTTTTTTTTTGGTTTTCAGGTGAGTAACTGACAACACGGTGGCATTTTGGACATGGGAGCAGATGCTGGAACATATCAGCGTCAAAATCTCCCCAGCACACATCTGCAA
This sequence comes from Megalops cyprinoides, assembly GCF_013368585.1. Lineage (NCBI taxonomy): Eukaryota > Metazoa > Chordata > Actinopteri > Elopiformes > Megalopidae > Megalops > Megalops cyprinoides. The sequence goes on from NC_050604.1 coordinate 13,336,893, forward strand.
CTCGAGCACGCGTTGATTAATATTCATCCACTACTCCCTGCAGTGTCAGCTCTGCAAACTGCGAAAAATGTATGCGCCATAGGAAGGCTGCTGGAGTGATGCGCAAAGATTTCATACCCTGTGCGTGGAGACACAAATGACTACTTTGGCACCCGCGGTTCTGATAGCTTGTGATCGTTTGTGAAAGTCGAGTGGACCTGGTCACAAACATTAAATGGCAGTGCTGACGTGGACATGTCTATGTTTAATCTTGATATACATACGCTGTGAGGATCCAATCCGTTCACTGAAGGATAAATGCATATGAGGCAACGAGAGGGTACAAGCCCTTAGCCAAAGCATGGGACGTGTAGCTGCCAACTTGCAGCTCTATAAGTTAGAGTTGTTGGTTGAGTTGGACAGGGATGGGGCATAATGCAGTCCCACTAACAAGGCAAGGAGTGCAGTTATTTTGCAAAAAAAAACTAATGAAAAACATCTGGGTTCATAATTGCTAAAGTCATAATCTTCAAAAAAGCGCCCAGGAGATGGTGCCAGATTTTGACTGTCTGGCAGCTCTTCAAAACCCTGGCTATTATCTCAGACCATCAGGTACAATCAGCTGTGGAAGTCAAGAGGCAAACAAAGAGAGCATGAGAAGAAAGCAGCTTGGGAAAGCAATATAATCTGCGTTATACCCCTTACACAGTCTAAGAAGTGGTGGTGAGAAAATGTATGGTGCTGCATTTTCACAAGTGTGATGCTCTTCAGCCATTTTATTGATTCAAATATATTGAAATTGTGCAAAAGGAAAATTGGGAGAAAAGGGAAACCTGCCCATGTCCACCTAGTGGATGCGAATATGGTTCGGCTGAATTTAAATGCGTTCTGTGTTGTCTTTTTTAATGGGAAATCAAATGATGCGCTTAGCTAGCTAAAGGGAGCCAAGATACCCTGCTCCCTAATATCACCTTTATCTCAACAAATGAAAAGGCTGCCTGCTTTTTACAGTGCCCCACTTTTCAGTAAAGTCCATTTGCAAGCTGTTCCGTCTCTGATCATGTTAACTGATGTTGCATGTTATTAATAGGTCATTTTCTATCCATGTTTAACAAGCTGAAGTACTTATTTTCATTCAGCTGTCAAATAACATGAATTAAGAGGGAGAGGAGAAAAGAAGAACATTCTTTTCCTTGCAGGGTTGAGGCCTAAGTATGGTACTGGTTCTTTTGCTTTAAAAAAAAACCCTAATATATAACAGTATTAATTAGCATGCCCACAGCATGTACTATTGGACTAGCTTATCCATTTTTATCTGTCTATTATAAAACATAAAACCCTTTAAGGGACTTTCTCATTTAATTAAGTAGTCTTCCTTAGGATGGTCAATTAAGTATCATGATATAAAACGTTGTTTTAGATTTTTAAGAAGGTAACTACTGTTCAAAGAAAGAAAAACATTGAAGAACAGCTGAATTGAGCAACACTGTAAACAGTGTGGATGATTACCTCTATATTTAAAGAGACACAATACACATTATATACCTTATCATACACAGAATTTCTCTTGGCAGTCAGGACAAGACGCATTAGGAAGAGGAAGAATTAGGGAGTCACATTCTGAATCACATAACTGAAGCCCCACACCACTATCTTTGCTAATTATTTGCTTTGCTCTGGGTAGAGGTAGCTAGAGTTAGAGGGTAAATGAACCAAGCAAAGGGTTTTTTTGTGTTTGTTTTTCACTTTTTCACTTGTTGAGACAAGTCATGTTGAATACTAGACTCAGATTAAAGCCTAAATAAAGTGTGTGGCAGTAGGATTTTATGCTTTACAAAGTCATCTGCCCGTGTTTGTGTGTGTATGTGTGTGTACACTGTCCTCTGTGATAAATCCATTTACTGCCAAGTTAAAAAAAAATCAAGGCTGCAGAGGTGAAAGGAGAATTCTGTTGAGAGGCATTTCCTTTGGTCCCTTTCAGTGCTTGATTCTGTTCAGGACCAAATCTGGTATCCAGAATTTAAAAGCATTATCTGAGACCTGCATGCTATTGATCCTGTGCCATTTCAGTGCATTGTTCCACCTTGTGCTGGAAACAGGAAGGAAGATCTCTTTAAAAAAAGGGCGAAAAAAAAACACTGATTCAGAAAAACCAGCTGGATTTAGACAAGAGATTTGAAAAGTGACCGCTGCAATCAGCATACTTTTAAAATACTAAATGCTGCAATTCCCTTGCTCTGATTTTTTTCCATCTTTTCCCTATTACTCTGATGAGCGTATACAGGTGCATGGCCCCCATGAGACCAAAAGCGCATTCAGAAATGCTTCTGATGCCAGCGCCGTTTTTATCCCTCACCATATTTCACAGTTTATGAATTTTAATAACGCTCAATCACGACGGCTGTGCAGTGTTTTCCATTTCCTGAAGTAATGGGTACAAACCGCTGGAGAGTTTACTCAAGTGTATTTTGAGAGCCCCAAAGGGGATCTGGCACCTTAAAAAAATGAATCCAGACACAGAAATATTACCGCAAAAAAAAGGCGTGGGCTGCAAAGGCTTTGAGCTTAGAACAAGCAGCCCTATCCCATGTAAATGTGCCCTCCGTTGTCAGGCCCCAGTGTAAAAGAATGCAAACATTATGCTAAGCTCCTCAACTTTATTCTGGCGAAGAGAATAGGCCCATGAATTGCAAATATGGCAGCGTTTGTTCTCCTTCCCCCCACCCCAACCCCCCCAAATGAGAATGTCTAGGTGAGCTACCCTTGGTGTTATCCTCCTTAATTGTAATGTACAAGTCAGCTAAGTGCAGTGACAAATGCACCTGCTTGGTAATGCACTCAGGTAAAATGCTGAAGAGAATATCTCTAATTCTGTTAGTTCTGGCATAGAAAACAGTGTGACCTCCCACGCAGATGAAGGAATTTTTTAAGAGCGCCTCATTCTGTTTAGTGAATAATTACCACTGGTTTGCCTTTGAATTATTCTGTGGTATCTAATTGAGGTTTTTTTGGGGGAAAAAATGTAATTACTATGCAAAAATGCAAAGGTGAAAGGGTGTGGTTTGCCGTGTTTTCTCAAGGATCACCTGAGGGTGTGTTTTTGGGAGGAGTCATTTAACAAGCCCAGATGATGGTTTTTCTCTGGGAAATTAGTTGGAAGAAAATCTTGGTATTATACACGGTGTTCTGAAGTCTTGCCCTTGGTGGGAAGGTCAACAGCCGCCACTTTGCACAAGTGAAGCTAATAGGGAAAAGAGGTTTTAAGTCTCTCATGAATTGTAACCTTTTAGAAGGTCTGTCACCTCCTGTGACCTGCTTTTTTTCTTGCAGTAGTAACCCATGCAGAACTTGACATTAAGAGTTTCCCGGGGCAAGCAAATTTCACCAATCAGGAGGTTTCGGCAACCATTTTGTGTTTGCCCGTCTCTGCAACCAAAAAAACAGAGCACCAGACAAAATATTATCTCTTCCTGTCCTCCTTGGAAACCAACAATATGTATTTCCAGCTGAAAAAACCACAGCCTTCATAACTACAGCCTTATGAATCCCATGTGCAACATCCTTCTTGTACCTACTAGAAAGTTTGTAATTCATATTCACTAGACTGCAAACAATACATGAACATTGTTAGTGTAGTAACAACATACCTCTGATCCGCCCACCTCTGTGCTGTGTATCAGTCTTAACTCATGAAATCATTCAAATAAGACACCAATACACTGACTAATTCACAGCTCTCAGCCTTGTCATCAAGCAAACAAAGAGTCCTTGCCAGCTCCATATTTTTTTCTGCATACCTTACAGTATCAAATCTATGTCATTAGAAGAAGAGTACTGGGTTACCTTGCATTGGTAATTTTGAGGTTCAGCTGTGGCATCTAACTCAAAAGAGCTACTTGCACTAGTAAGCAAGAAAGCTAACTATCAAGTGTGCCTATAGCCTGCTGCCTCCCCAAGACAAAGGTATCAGGGAATTATTTAATGTATTGGCCTGTGCTGTGATGGGGTGAACCTATTTTATTTAGCTTGCTAACCTGGTTTTATTTCCAGCTAGCTGGCTAGCTAGCTACCTTACATTCAGCTTGATACAATAATCAGTTAACTTCTATGTGTCAGCTTGTCGTTTTTTGGATATCACTGCATCTTTTAAAACATAGTGTCACAGGTTCAGGCTACAAATCAGTACTAATGTTTGTCTGGATTTTTTGGGGAGGATTTTTTTTTTTTTTTGTAAATGCATTTAGGCTGCTGTTCACGACCCCCACACTGCTAGTCCTGTCTGTCATCAAGGCTGAAGAGAAGTAATGGCTTTCGGGCTGGTCCTTGTGACCTCTACTTGTGCGCGTCAGTCACAGTGACAGGCCAGGTGCAGTTGCCACTCTCTCCCTTTCAGTGGCCCTGTTGCTCTGACAGACCCAGTGGCACAGAGCTGAACCTCACACGGTCAGGGCCATCCAGCTGCCAGTGTGCTGCCTTTTTCCATATCTTAAGGGACACAGAGGTTGCTCCAAGACTGTTTAATCTACTCTCCACTGCTGGTAACCCTTCGCAGCTTGCTCATTCCTATAATGCAACAAAGCCAGTTTAATGGGGAAAGAACAAAAAAAACTGTTTGAGCAAACAGATACACATTCATAAAGGTGCAGATTGATTGCAGATAATTAAGAAGTGACGTCCCTTTTACTGGGCTATTGGAAAGTTCAAATTGGGGAAGCTTAATGATTGGTTTAATGCCCATTTCACAGAGAAAGCCTACATCACTCTTCATTTATTGTTGTTGTTGGTTTTCTGATAGGCAGAATCTTGCAGAGAAAAGCCCTACGGCATTTGTCCTGTGGTCCACTTCAAAATGACACCAGCTCCACTGTTCATGTCCTCGGTGAATACTCACTGTCACACATGCTCTTTGTGCTGCACCCGTTTCTGACTGCTGGTGTACTTGGCACAGGTCCATTCCTGTGTGAGTTTCCTCCTGCCAGCGTGCCTTACAGGCTGTTCACTAATGAAGGGAGAGAGCCGATGTCCAGTTCAAGCACACAGCCATAAGTCAGACCGTGGACGTCTCTTGCAGTTATGGACCAATCTAGATTTATGATAGGAGCCGTGTGTGTATGTGACCAAAAGTGGATAAACAAATACAAAACAAAAAAAGTGACCAATTTATTGTTTTCAGGTGGATAATTTCAAAAATGCAGACTGGGATGATGCAAAACAAGGATTCATCCATAATATTCAAGTCATAAATAAAAACACTACACAGCATCATATACACTGAAACCACTCAGAATTAAAGAAAGGTATTCAGTTATGAGCCATTCAAGATTGGAATGGAATTCTGATGTCTGAGGTTGTTTTTATTGTTTTATTTTGTATTTTTTACTTTCTTGTGGAATATCATGTACTTACATATGTGGGCTGTAGGAAAACAGAACAGTACAGTCCTGGCTAAGTGTATAATGTGAAATTAGAAAGCATATTTTTGAATTATTCAATATCATGAGCTTGTTTGAGACAGGTACTATTGATAGGCCTTACTGATACTCCTGATGCTCTTGCCGATCTGTGTGCGTGTGTGTGTGTGTGTGTGTGTGTGTGAGGTAAGAAATGGAACAGGCAAAGTGTAGCTTGGAAACTAGCTTGGGAATTTATTACTCCAAAGACAAATTTGTTGGGATTGCAATGTTACAACTTTGGTAGCTTTGGCTAGCACAGAGTGGGTGATGTTCTGTGATTAGAGGGACTTTTAAAATGTACACATTTTGTTTTCTTCTTCTTCTTCTTGGACATACAGCTGACTTGTCTAATTACACAGGAGAAAATATAAGGGTGCACGTTCATCAATCAGGAAAAATTGCTCAACTGAAAATTGTAACTTCCCATCTCAACATGTGGCCTCATTTTAAATGTGCACACAGCACTGTTGCTCAAAACATGTAATTTTGTCTGGATGCACATCTTCTGCAAACATCTGTGGACAACACAAACAATGAGCAGTTTGCTCCAGTTGACTCAATCCAGTACATTAATTTAGAAACAAATATATATGTCCTCTTGCATTTGTCAGAGTTGTATCACCATCTGAAGACAAAGTCAAAGGTTTCAAAACAATTAATGTATACTTAAATAGCATATAATTATATTCCAAAATGTATTCCAAAGTGTATGCCCTGTACGTTTGAAAGAAGGCATAGGTGTTTTTTTTTTTGTTTTTTTTTGCTGGAAACAGAAGTATATTACTGCTAATGATCAACTTCACCATCTGTTGGATCATTTTTTATCTCGGGTGGTGGAATCGCCATTTTATATTCAAGGCTTGTTCTGACTTGGCAAGGCCATTTAAACTATATTGGTTGGTTCATCCTTTTACCATGTCTTTTTTGTATTATCAGTGAACAATTAGAATTAAATAAAATTAAAAAATTTCAATGTATTATACATAGATTTGATCAATTAAAAAAACTGAAGTGAAGTGTGTGTCACAGTTTGGGTTACCTTCCTTACAGAGATATGTCCTTTCCTGATTTTCCACCATTTATGCCTCTTGCTTTCTGATGACAGCTGGTTTATGGGAAGAGGACAATTTTATTGCACTTTAAGCAAACCTGAGTAGCAAAGAAAGAACTGGCCATCAGAATTTTTCATCTGTCCAATAATTCAAGAGTGACTCTCTCCTAGAAATTAAGCTGTGAAGGCACTCTTTGATCTTTCCCCCATCCCCCACAGAATCATGGGTAAGTACTTTATATTCTGCTCTGCATAGTTATGGGCCTCCAGGGAGATGGCAGGCAAAATGGCAAACACCGTGAGGAAGGGCCTGGTGGTGAGAAGGGTGCCCCCCGTGCTCAGAGGGAGAAGGGGGGCAGACAGAGGTGCCGCAGAGCCACACCAGGGGACCAGCTAAAACCCAGCAGCCCCATGACATCCCCGGAGCGCTAGTCCATGTCCCCTGCCTACACGTGCCCTTTGTTTCATGCTGTCTATAGACGGATCCATTCCATAACACACAAGCTGCAGACAGCATCTGGAGATCGAGGCATCCCGCATTTTACAAGAGTTCAACTGAGTGGCTGAGGTTTGACTGTGGTGTCAGGAGTCGTGAAGATGCAACATGCAGCAAGATGATGGCTGCACACGATGTACTTGTTTCCCCGTGAGCCGCTTGCTCTTTTGCAAGAAGTCATGGCCTTAAAACATGGCAACAAGCCATACTATTTCCAGCTTTCATCTTAAACGGGGAACTTGGCTGAAAAAAATCATTTGACATTTCTGGGCTTTAAAACAATGGGTATTCTCATCCTTATCTTCTTGCATGTCTTGGATCAAATGTTGTTTTCATATACTATGGCACATTGGCAATGCATTTTGTGTCACTTTTCTTTCTGATGGAGCTTAGCTTTAAAGATCTCCTTGACATGAAAAGAGCACGGGGAACATCTTTACTTGTTAGTGGAGAAATGAAGTGGGAACCTTGCATGCTCTGAGTTCAACCACCATCTCTAAATAATATATAGTGACCCTGCTGGCAGATCTGGGCAATTGTAGGCATCCTTCAAGTGCCTGGGTGCGTGGAGCACACAGGTGTGGTAACCCAGCTCATTATGTAGACACATACTATCAGAGCGTTTGTGAAGGACCTCACCGTCACAATAAAATAAGAGAAGCTGGTCTCAGGGATGAGAGTAAAATAAGCCAGGGGAGCCAAGATCACTGGTGCTCAATAAGGAGAAGGTGCTGGACAGATTGCAGTTCCACATCTCAACATTAATTCTGTATATATCTGAAAAAAACTGTGAAGAGTTCAGGAAAGACTATTGACAACTATGTCAGAGATACAGCATCCGTCCACAGCGTACTTGTGGAAACACTGACTCGGAGAAAAGCTGGAATTGGAAGCTTCTCAAACACACATTATGACATAACTCAAGGGAATGAAAGTACAAACTTGTCCAAGACAGAGTGGCAGTGGAGGGAGAGAAAGACAGTAAATCTTCTAGCATGAGATAGCAGGGAGCCTGGAGCAGATGGAGGCAAGCAACAGATCAGAAAGTTACATGCACAGACCTGTGGTAGGCATAGCCTCACCGCATTAGGTTCGTCTTCCAGGATATGTACAATGTCTTCCCCAGCCCATTCACCTTCTTTTCTGTTAGTGGAGTCATTCACTTGTCCACAATGTCGCATGAAAGGAACCCTTGAGCATGAGACATCTTGAGCTGCTGTACAAAAGCAGAGGGGTTATATCACTGGCATCATGAACAGATCCTGGCAGCTCCTGTCAGGTAGGGCATCAGGTCCTCAGGTATATCAGACAGTGACACCAGCATTAGCACAGTCTTCAAAGGATTGATTCTATGCTACGTAGTTAGACTGAATTAGCTGTTTAAAAATACAATAGTGTTATAGTCTCAGCTGGTCTCAGCAGATATTGTGAGTCATCACTGCCCAAGAATGAGTCCAGAATGAATAAAAATGTATCCAGTTTCAACACAAGGCCAAAATTTTCACAATGTAGAGTCTAGTCTCAGTCTCAAGTACTATAGCACTAACACCACAGAAGAAACTGAGAAAGCTTCAAGATGGCTGTAGATCAGAAGTGATCAGTGACAGATCAGTGCCACTTGTACATAAGTTGAGGTCTGATCAGCCTAAAATGGGTGCCCTGAGTTAGGGAGTATGATGTAGAAACATACAAAATGCCTGAAGATCCCCTAGTTAAATCATTGATGTTGTATCTAAGAGCACTGACAGATGTATTAACAAATAGTGGGATCTTTCGTTAGAATTAACGCTCATAATATTGATGGTCATCTAATAAGTGGTGATTGGTACATTAAACCAAACACTTTACCTAGATTTTATGTTTTAAGATGGATAGACTTTCTGCAAGACATCACAACCTCCAATTTGGTATGCCTACTTAATTATTATGCTGAAATAGCAGCAAAGCTTAATTGTTTGCCAGAGGAAAACCTGCGCTCCATTACAACAGCACACTACTCAGCTACACAAGGTATTAATGCCTCATAATACTGCAGTTGTTTCATTGTGTCAAGGTTAAGTGTGCACATGAAAAAAAACACTGATCACAACAAAAGAGCTTGTCAATGCAAACCTCCCTACTGGTTTGACTCTTGGCATGATCAAAGCCACACGCTAATGTGATTGTGGGTGGACCAAAGACATTTGAGGTTATTGCTTGTGGTCATGCATTCAAAGCAGTCTGTGTAGACTGGGTAGCAACATGCCTGTAATTATAGTTCCCTGAATCCAGAGAGAGCCCAAAGGATAGCTGACCTTTTCACAGCAACCTTCCTTGGACACATCTGTCAAGTTATTGGACTAGACTAAATCATTTCTGACCCAGCTCATTTAATGTGCTGATTATTATCTCTGGGTCTGGTTTAGTTCTAAACTGATGGTAGCATTCTTGGGCTGAACAACATGTTTCTAAATATATAACAATATGTTTCATTTCTTTATGTGTCCAGTTTATTATCATCATAGTTATTTTTGGTAATCTGAAAATCTTAATTATGAATTAACCTCAGAAATGTTTTCGGGTTGTGAAATTTATCCTCATTAACTGAATTTATTAATGACCCCAACCAATCTCATATGCAGTAAGAACCAATCATATAAAAAGCTGGCGCTGGTAGTCAGGACAGCATCAACTACAGAGGGAGACACAGTTTGGAATGTTCAGATGAAAAGCTAAGAATATGACATAAAGCATATCAAATATAAAAAATCTAGCTCTCCTTCAACAGAAAAGCCTTGCTATAAATGCACTCTATGGCACTGGAGAGGACCCAGTTTGTTTTCTAAAAAGAGGGGGCACATGTATCTTGTCTCATGTAGATGTCTTTTCATGTATCCATTAAGTCCCTGTGTGGTGTTTGTCACAGGTCCTTACAGACAGGATCTGCTGTGTACAGCCATGCGCTGTGGCTGTCCCAGACCGGTGAAATGATTACTATGTAAATCATTTAAGAGTGTTGTGGATCAGCCCTTTTCCCCCCGATGAGCAGCCAGTGTATCTTGTCTAAAGTCCCCGCTATCGTGTCGTGTTAATCACTCCCTCAGTCGCTCAAGCTGAGGATTTAACACCTTTCAGCCGAGGCTTCAAAGCCTTCGCCGTGAGGAGTACAGAAATAAGCTCAATTCAAATTATGCAAAGCGAGGGCTTCAGCCAAAAGACGTTTTTTACCTTCTGAGAAAGGACACTTAATCAGGGCAGGGTGAGATACATGTCTTGTTCGCCTGCACGGCCCATATTCAGCACCGGACACTTACATGGCGTGAGAAGACAAATACATTTCTGAACACAGCTGAAGAACCTGAACAGAAGACTGAAAAAAGACTGGTGTGTCCTTCATCCCCCGGTGATTACCTGTTGACAAATTTTCAGGATGTTAAAAATGGCAAACACAATTAAATCACAAGATGTCAGGACTCAGTGTGCTTCCAGCACAAGAAAAACACAGATGAAAAGATAAACCTCTAATGTTATCATTAATTCCAAGATACTATTTTAGGTTGATTCAGTTGAAATAATTTACATTACAAGGACCTGCAAAAAAAAGTCCTAAGCAAAGGACAACAAAAAAAAAAAATGAAAAGCAAATCTTTCGATTGAACTCATGCCGGAGTCAATTTCCACATCAATCATTGTACATCAAAGAGTGTTATTAAAGTGATGTTTGTAAATTCATGCACCATGTCATCTGTGAAAAGCACACAGTAAAGACGTCTTTCCATTGCTTTGGTACTCAGTGGAAGTTGAGAACACTCCTTGGCAATAACTCAGGCTTGCTGTCAATAAACTCTCACCATGGTTACTGTAGTAATTGACCCAGGCTTCTTTGCTGTCCATCAGGCAATACTAAAGATCAAAGAGATCCTCAGTTCACTTTTTTTTTGCTCATAAATATTATTTTCAATCTCTGATAGCTTTGGCAGTTGAGATTTTTACATCTCCACAAGCTCAAATAAGCGGAAGAGACTTTGATAATTATTCAGGTAAGAATTTCTACCTTTTAAATTCACAACATCTGAGTTAAAAAGTATGGTTTGAAAAAAAAAACACATTTTGAAAGAACATCCAATTTAACACCAATTTTACAATAATGGGCGGGGATTGAAAAACAGAATATTCAATAACAGGTTAATTGAATGGGAATACCAGGTTAATTGAATCTCATGAACTGATGGAGTTGTTTTATTTATTTATTTATTTATTTATTTTTCCCAAAGCCCCAAAGTTGTAATGTGGTCTTCCTGGGATTTGAATTAAAAATACAAATCCCATAATGGTATTTCATAATTTAAACTGCACAGTCTTTCAAGTGAATTGATTTTAACTACAAAGCTGGCTGTAATTACAGTTAAGAGAATTCCATCTGTCTCGAGTAGCCTATAACTTAGAAGTGTTATTAATGGTCTTCAGAATGATGTCAGCCACTTTAACATTATCAAACATAGATTTCTTTATTACATAAAAAGGTAATATGACCCAATCCCCAAATAATTAAAAATGACAGGTTGGGAAGTTAAATAGGTTTTGATTAAGGAGTATGTGTGTGTGGTGCAGGAGCACAGGTGAAAAAAAAGTCAGTTTGAGTTTAAAATGGAAGAGCTCATTGTTGCAGACACTGACTAGCCTTTCATCATTGCTTCAACATGTATGTCGGGTGGTAATGTCTACTGGCTACTGAACAGCTGACAATTTCCCAAGGTCCAGAGACTTTGGGCTAGGTGGAGCTTCTGTGGAGTCAGCTGCTGATGAATTGCCAGCTTTCTTCTCATTAAAGCATATTACTCAACTGATGTCAAGTAATAAGGTCAGAGATGCTGTTTACTTTTCCTAGCTCAACCGTGTGCCGGGACCAGATGGGTTTCTTTTGTTTTGTACATCAGAAACTGTAATCTCCCAGGCGTTGTTTTAATAGCCTATATTCCTTACATCCCAGAAGCACGTGTAGCATGTAATTACACTGAACATAGCTAGGAGCAATGTGGCTCATAACACTCTACCCTATTATCATTCAAAAACTTGTCTTCAAGGTTATGCTCAACAACATCAAAATTATGTATTGTTAGTTATTTGTGTAGGAGATGCCCTTATTTTACATTTGACCCATTATCCTTTTATATAGCTGGATATTTACTGAACTAATTCAGATTAAGTGTCTTGGTCGATAGTGCAATGCCACTGACCCGGTAATTCAAACTTCCAACTTCCTGGCAAGAAGCCCAGCTCCCTGACTACTTCAGTAAACTGGAACTCAGATGTATTTCTATTATTCGAATACTTCAAAGCAATTGCATTGACATTTACTGGTTTTGTGCAGCATTGATTAGACCTCAATATGTCTAATCAATGCTGCTATGTCTTGCTTTATGACACCTTTTAAAACCACTTATATGCAGTCATAAAGCCTTTGACCTTTATGCCCTTGAAAGGGTTGTTTCCTTTATGTTTCAGCAATAATATCCAGGAAACCTGAATACTTGAGAATCAAGTACAGGTGAAACTTTATGTTAATATCTTTAAGATAATAACATCAAAGAACAAGCAAAGCATTTCACTCAATAAATGTCTTTGTAAAATTGTTCAATAACATGTAGTGTAGCGTTCTGTGTTTAGAAAAAAAAAAAAAACCTTCTGGAGCAATCACAAGTGTTTTTCCCTAAAAAAAGAAAACACTTTATGGAAATGAATTCATACATTCTGTTTCCCCCAAAAAAAGAACATTGCAATGAGAAAATGAGGAAAACATTTCTTGCAGTGAGGCTTTAAGCATGACAAACGTTTCCATTATTCATTGATTTTTCAATAATGGGGGGAAAAAAACAGGACAGAATGATTTATTTCTATTCCCAAATATGAAGGTCAGCTCTTGACAACGAGGTGTAAATTATTCATCCATTGACTGTCAGGTCCAGTTAAAGACGTCTGTAAATACAGAGCTGCAGAAGGCCCGCTCAACAGCCGGCATATTAAAATAATCAAAGGAATAAATTACTTTCTTTACAGCCCAAATGACCCCTTGTTAAAAGTAATACACTAATTATGCAGAATATTTTCCAGCACGTTCCATGGCACTCCAGGAAACAAAGGACGGCAGCACTGGGTCCTGATTCAATCAGTGTAGTGAAATAATCTGAGGAAAGGCAGACACCTCTGGAAAACTGAAACAAACCGTCATGGGACTGGCGCATTGTGCTACTGTACCTCAGAGGGATTCTCAGCTACAAAGAGCTAGATTAACTCTATCCACAATACTCTTTGTCGTGAACATGAATAACCAAATGATTGTTTTTTTGTCCTGTATGTTTTTCAATCATGGCAGTGACCACTCATTTATTTATTTGCTTACTTAACTGATGTTTAACCAGGCAAGTTAATTGAAAACAAATTCTCATTTACAATAATGCCCCGACCAAGGGGTCCAACACAACAAAGTATAAAAAATAAATAAATTACAACTTGCAAATTACAAATGTATAAATTATACTTTTTTCAGGATACACTGAACCTTGTGATAGTATGTTCCCAAATCCCCCCCCCCCCCCCCCCCCTCCATACCACCCCCTGTGTGTCTCACCCTACACATAAATTTTATGTATTTCTGCACTCTCACTAGTGGTATTATGTCTATTGAATCAGAGTTTGTGGTTTAGGGGTCATTCATGATGGATTTGGTTTGAAAAGGGCTCTCATGTATTGCTTTAATTGGATCACACATCTCTCACTCCCAAACATCACTCACTGTCTATATGACGACTAATAAGTTAATAATTGTGCAGGTATGTTTCAAGAAATCATTTAGACAGATATACTGTATACCATTCTTTCAGGGTCTTTGCTGAACTTCATTGCCACATTTCCCTCTCACAAATATCCCTCTCATAATGTCGTGGGATTCAGATTTTAGCACAGGAGCTACCTTCATTTTCACGTGTTAATGAAAAACTTATGTCAAAAAAGGACCCTTAAAATTTACATTACTTCTCCTTAACTGTGTGTCTTTATGAGTGCTTCAGTTCACCTGACTGAAGTTCATATGCTTGTGCACAGACAGCAATAAGTGAAAAACGTGGTACAGTGTTGCGACAGTGAGCTAGTGGGTAGTCTGCTCTCTCTAAACCCAAGAGGCTGTGAGTTAGGTTCCCAGCAGGATATTACCAGAGGATAGCCAAAAGTTCCCAGCACACATCCGCTTGTATCAGCATTATGAGATGGACTGGAGAAATGGTCCTGCTACGGCCCAGAGGGTGTGTTTGTGTGTCGGAAAGCGACACTCCATATTATTATTAATCATGTGCTCATCCTGAGGGATTTTAAAAGATCTTACCTTTTACATATGATCCACTTACACAGCTGGGTATTTAATGAAGCAGTTCAGGTAAAGCGCTGCTCATAGCTCAAGGGTATAACGGTCCAGCTGGAAAATGAACTCACAACCCTGTGGTTAAAAGCCCACTTCGCTACACTGCAAGCAATGAAAACAGGGGAGGAGCCGGTTCCATGAGACCCCCCAAGCTCACACAAACACTTTGTTTTTATTTTGATCTTGATAGTTCTGTCACCAACCAAAGATTAATTGGCTGAGATTAAGATGGCCGACAGGAAATATAAGTCAAGGCCCCTGGCAGTGTCGGCAGAGAAATTAAATTTTGCAGCTTCAGTGGACAGGATTTTCTTCATCCTTTTCTCCCCAGCACATCATTAATACTTGAAATTCCCAAGGTGAAAGCCCCGATATAGCTCAACCTCCTCAAGAGCGTCAAGCACACATTTACTGATAATGGGCTTCTGGTGATCCAACAGACGTATTTGGTTCGTTCACAGTCATTTTCTATTTATTTGTCCAAGAGTAGCACGTAAGCGTAAACCAAAGCAGCATCCACAGATATATAAGGCATAATGTAAAAACATGAGCCATCCCTGTTGTATGAATGTTATACTTTGCATTTTACTTTGCTAAGATGCACTGACAGCACCTCACATAATCGCTACAATCAAACACACCTCTGTAACTTTTTTTGAATTTGCAAAGCTGGCTTTTTTGTGGACATATTAACCACCGGGGGTTTGTCCCCCCATCTATTCCTGTCATTTGTTTGCTGCTCAGTTTTTACGTGAGAGCCCCGCTTGTCCCGTCTTTTGGACTTTCACAGTGCGCAGTTCTAAATCAGCAAAAATGATGGTTGTGAGAGACCCCTCCCAGGATACTGTCTAAAGATAAAAGATGTAGTGCGTTACGGCATGCCACAGTGGGACCCTTTCAGCACAGCCCACGCTCGGCACTGGGTCCCCTTGCCGCATCTGTCTGTTTCACTCCAGCACCTCCTCCGTCCCTCAAGAGCGCCGGTCCTCCATCTCCAGCGAAGAGAGAGAGCCACATTTACAGAAGTGCACAGTTTGTTGGTTTGTTTGTTTGTTCTTTTTTTTTTTTCCATTCGTGATTTCAAGGCTTCCTCAAGAACGGCCAGTATTGAGAGCCTTATTTGTCTGTTAGCTTGGAGACTCCCAACGTGGAAAATTAGAAACACCCAGGGACTGGGAGTTTGATGCACTAGCATGATTCTTGCCCTGTTGTGACATTTGGGACTCAGGCTCAAGGTGTGATGTGGCTGGGCAGATGTAAATAACATATCTAAAGCCTGACACTTTTGTTATTTCATGGGGAGGCTTTGGGCCTGGCGGTGGGTGTTTAAGTGTCCCTTCAAGTCACAATCTTTTGAAATGAAGCCCTATTTTCCAGATTATGCCATACCACACATCACTCAAATGGATTCCTTTTTCACAAAGTTGTCTTTCTGAATGTGTTTTGAAGGAACTTTGCTTCAGTGAAGACCGTTTTTTATCTACTGCCCCTCAAGACTGTTGCATATCAATATCTGTTGACCAATGTGTTACATACCCATGGTATGTGCTGCTGCTTTACAGTTGTTAATTTATTCAATGCATATGAAAAGTGTATTTTTCACCATGTGATTCTACATGGATCCTGTGGCAATGAGCAAAAGGTCTCCGGCACTTTCTGCCAGTCCAGGTCACATACAGCAATGCTTATAAATTCTGTTTATTACTTTTAGGTTCATCACTGGCGTCTTTCAAAAAAGTTTGACATAATTGCCGCACCCATCCACTGTTTTCCTGCATTGCTGTTTATTGGCTTAAGTTAATTTACCCACAGCTGTATTCTTATTCTGTCTCTCCTGCAGCCTTCCCCTCCTCGCCCATCAGCGGTTGGCATTAGCATTTATAAATGAAAACCGCAGGTACGACTGCGGGATGTAATCACGCAGGCACAGACGCTCAGTAAACTGCGATTTCTCCCGATAGTCTTAAGAGATTGCTCTCGAAGGCGAGTTCAGACATGCGAGGATTTTAATAACGACGACCCCCAAAGAATTAGCTGTCTGAGGCTTGCCATGTCATAAATGTTTCATCTCGCTGTTTATCAGATGGGTGAGTGGTCTCTCAGCCCCTCAGACGTCGCTCTTTTGCCTAGATTTCAACTTCCCCTCAGGCGCAAAGCCGGCTCTTCTTTACCAATGTCAAGTGTTGTGTTTTTTTCTAATTTGTTTCAAACACAAATGCTGCGTCTCATTCTAGGGTATAGCTGTTTCTCATTCCACTTAAATAGCAGCCTCCAGCAACAGCTCGATGCAATTGAGGACAATTTTCAAAGGGCCTGCAACTATGGTACTGCAATCTGAGGGAGAGGGTTCTCATTTTAATATTCTTCAAAAATGTTCACCAGTTGTAGAGGACTTGATTCAATGTTTCACTACTGTTGAGAGCACTATAGTCTTTGTTTTTTACACTGCAGAGTTGGAGTTTGTATTCTCAAGTATGTTCAATTCTCTGGTGAAATTAAATATACTACAGGTCTGTGATTTATTATTTTGCATTTGTTACTTTTCAACTGTTTGGCAGCTGATCTCCTCAAGGACAAGTTACAGAACTTACATTTAACATATGATACATTTTCACAGCCTTCCTAAAGGGAGCAACAGATAACCTGAGAATTATACCTGAAATCCAGTGCCTTAGCCACTGCTACCCCATCAATCAAAATGAACCACTTGTACAAGTACAGAATCAAGTGCCCCACATCTTGAGTCAAGGTTGAAATGAGTTTTGAGTTTTAATGCAGGACCTTACAATTGGACTAGAAGGACCCATAAAGGGAAAACAAACTTGCATCAGAATTAAACCCAGTGAAAGTTTGTCTAAAGTAAGGAGGTGAACCTCACAATACTACCTGCTCCTAATACTGTACCATAAATCCCCCCCCCACCCCCCTCTGATCTTTCTGCAGACGACATTGCTGATCTCTTCAAGCATAAGATTACAGACATTCGAAAAACTCCCTCCCATCACCACAGCCCTCATGTCTCTCCTCTTCATCCCACCCACTCTCCTCCCCTCCTCTCTAAATTTTCTCTACTTTCAGATGTTGATGTTGCTCAGCTCCTCACATCACACCAGTCTACCACCTGTGCCCTGAATCCCAATCTCTCACCTCTCCTGCAGAACATTGTTCCCGGTCTTCTCCCACTTATCTCTGATCTGAAGAATTTGTCCCTCTCCACAGGCTGTGCGCCTGCAGCCTTCAAAGAGGTGCGGGTCACACCTCCGCTGAAGAGAAGGACCCCAGACCCATTTGCTGTCCAGAATTATCGACCGGTCTCTCTCCTTCCTGTTCTCTCTACAACACTTGAACGTGCAGTAGCTAACCAACTATCCTCCCTTCTCTCCCACAGCTTCTTGACCCCTTTCAGTCTGGTCTGAGTGCTGGTCATTCCACAGAGACTGCCCTTTTCTGCATCACTAAAGCTCTTCAATCAGCCAGAGCATCCTCTCACTCCTCAGTGTTAATTCTTCTGGACCTTCCTGCAGCCTTTGATACAGTGCACCACACCATACTTCTGTCTACCCTGGCTATGTTGGGGATTGCTGACACCGCTCTTCTTTTGGTTCAGTCCTACCTCTCTGGACACTCTTTCAGGCTGTCCTTAAATGGTGGTTCGTCTAGACCGCACAGCCTGCCTGCGGGTGTCCCTCAACGCTTTGTCCTCAGCTCCCTCCTCTACTCACTTTACATGCAATCTCTTGGCTCTGTCATTTCCTCCTGTCTTTTCATACCACTTCTATTGCTCAACAATTCCTGTTTTTGCCACCATCTGACACAGCTTTCTGCACGCATCTCAGCTTGCCTGCAGGATATTTCACAGTAGATGGTGGACAATAATCTGAAGCTTAACCTGGCTGAGACTGAGATGCTTTACATCCCATCCAGGACCTCCCCATTTCAAGACCTCTCCCTTAGCCTAGACTCCACAAGCCTTTTCACCAATAGCACTGTCAAAAACCTTGGCGTAATACCTGATAGCCAGCTGTCCTTCTCCTCTCAGGTTGCAGCGGTGAGTCGGGCGTGCAGATTCTTTTTATACAACATCCAAAGGATCTGTCCTTACCATTTTGTGCAGCTCCTTGTTCATGCACTGGTCCTCTCACACCTGGACTACTGTAACTTTGTCTTTGCTTGTCTTCCTGCCTGTGCCATCAAACCCCTGCAACTAATCCAGAATGCAGCTGCATGACTTGTCTACATCCTCCCTAAATGTTGTGAAGTCATTGTGAAGTCATCATCATGTGTTATGGTTTCTATGATCTGTGATGTATTATAGTGTGTGTACTTGGCTTCCCTTAGTTTCTGGGCTGTCTAGTCCAGTTAGCACAAGTTAACTTGTGATAGGGCTCATTGGTCTATAAGTGTGGTTAGCCTGGTCTGGTCCTGTTGCTGATTCAACTTGAATAGGTACACCTCTGTTCACTTGTGCTGAAAGTCGCTCTGGATAAGGGCACCTGCTAATATAATATAATGTAATGCAAAATTTAAACACTTTAGGTCTACTATACAAACCTTCTCAAGGATAACCAAAGATGGGAGTTTTTACCTCCTGTTAGACATGTTAGAGAATAGTGATGAGGGAAAGTGTGGATCCATGTCAGAGATATTATCATTAGTGCACTTGAGACTTGCGTACATTTAACGAGAACTCATATATTGTGTTGATCCTATCATGCATGCATTAGGTACAAGGTGAGTTCAGTTCATACATGCTAACACACTTCAGAGCAGGCTATTTTTACCTTATGGAGGGCCCATTTGTGGTGGAGATAGTAAGTGCACAGGTCCTGGCAGAAGTGCACTCATATTGTGCTTCCTGCGGGACTTGTGTGCAGCCAGTCAGTGGCTGCAAGTGCCAAGGGCGATGCTACATGGATAAAAGGGGCTCTCTGCTGAAAGGGAAGCAATCTCCGTGTATTGGAACTCAGGGCATGCAGTACATGTGCATAGACGGTGACATCACTCCACCCTCAAGTCAAGATAAAATTACAGATCAGTTGCTGTGCAAACCTGAGATAAAACAAAATTCAAAGAATTAAATTATTCATATTAATCAATCTCATAATAAATATAATACTAGTATGTACAGGTATGTTAATATAGAACAGTCACAGACCGATTCAAATTAGTTAAACCAATGTAGAATCAGTTGAGCTCAGGGAAGATATGTTAGTGTCTAGTTCTGAATGCAATAAATGTGTGGAATGGCATTGGATTATGTGTGACTGTGGTACTGTGACACCAGTGGGAAACCTTCAGGACGTTGAACAGCAGTGGGCTCTCACACAGGCGTGTGTATGGCAGGAGCTGGCTGGTAATCACCCCATGTGTTGCTTGTTACCCTCATCAGGCCTGTAATAAAGGTCTTGCCCTTGGTATTTTTGTAGGAGAGACCTACATGGACACAGCTGCTGAGCAGCCTGGCATGGCACCATCTCGCTAGTCAGTCCCATTTCACTAAGTGTATTTTGTGTATTGTTTCTTGCTTGGTTCTGTTTTGTGGCATTGCACCACGCAAGAGAAAAACATACCTATTTTTGCAGTGCTGTGTCTGTGTATCCACTCACCACTCCACGCTACATCCAGCAAAGCACCACATGTTCCTACTGCTTTGTTACCATCCTATTTTGAAACATCAAAAAAGGTTAATTAAAAAAGGGCTATGTTTCATTATTCCAGGAAACGCCATTCCTAGATGTTTAATATTGTGTTTTGTTAGTCCAGATGCAAGTTATATCAGTGTTTACTGCTGGTACCTTATATGTGTGTGTAACCATTAAATCATCTTTCAGAAAACAGTTGGTTGGCATTAATAATTACCTCCTGGCAGTTCTTCTGTCTTTATGATAGAATAAAGAAAAATGGGCACAAGCTGTTGATTTTATTGAAAGTGCATGTCAATTCCTCATACATAATTTGAGCCCAATTCAACCTTGCAGCATATCCATGGGATTTTTTTTTCCTGTTCCGGAGAAAGCTGGAACAAGCACTTTAAATAAGTGCAATGGTTAGCTTTGTCCCCCATGAGAAAATAACATGTAAGGCCAGGAAGGGGTGTCAAAGGAGCAGAGAGAGAGCTGCTGCTCCTGTGTCTAGGACACCCAACAGGTACTGTTTTTTCCGCAGGTGTCAGACCGGGAACACTGCAGCAGCCCGGATGGTGGCACACCTTCTAACAGCCACGGCAACAGCTGCACCCTGTCACCAATCACAGCAGCTGCAGAGTGTTGCCTCATCAGTCGGCCCGCATAACGACACATCTCCCAGGCCTGTTCAATGAGAAGGCATAGACGCAGCCATCGCTAACGGAGCCTTTTCACTGTGATTAATTGTGTTTATTTTTTATTTCCTAATGCAGTTATTTATTTAAGTCCACCTTCTGTTGGTTGTGTTTTCATCCAGTCACTGACCGACATGGTGGCCACCTCTGTGATACCCAGGTAATTATACGCCTATAAATCATTTAGTAAACAAGTCCGAAAATAATCACTTAACAAGAACTCTTTCCTTTATGCGAACCGATGATGTACCCATGTATCCTCCAGAGTATGAATTTTAAATTTGTTGTCTCCTTCTTCCCTGAGTGATTTCTTGCTAATAGATCCGACGGTCTCCTCAGAGGGGTTCTTGCATGTTGGCACTGACTAATTGTGGGACACTAATTGAAGTAATAATCTGATGAACGTGGGTAGCTGTTACATTGGCAGAGTGTGAAATGATTTCTCAAGTGTAGTAATTCCACACATGCTAACTGAATCAGTACAATTCAAAATATTCTCTTTCCCTCAGCTTCATTTTTTTCTTGTATGGTGGCACCTTAAACCGATTTTTACTCAAGTGGAAGGCGGTGTATTATACATCAGTTATGTAATTAGCCTCAAACTGTGGGGCAATGAGTGTGAATTGTGTCAAAGATGCAATTATTATTATCATGGCAGTTATTACTATAAAATAATAAGTGACATCTACAGGAAGCCATTTACTCTCCTCGTCCCTTTTTGTCAGGCGAAATGTTTGATTTGGAATGACCCTTACACACAACATTCTACATATTTACCACAAATATTGACCATGCATTACCATTTAAGCATACAATAACACCATATGGAGTCTACACTAATGTGCATGGTAGTCTGTTTTTTTCTCTGTGTGTTGCTTTAGTCTATTGAGCTTTTCAGTGCAGCCTGTTTAAAAAAAAGACACAAGTGAATTAAAAAGCAAAACACTAATGAGCAACCAGAATGCCAAGCTCCCATGTCATTAAACCCAGGTTCGGGAAGCGCAGAGGATGTTAGCACTGGGGCACGGCTTGAGGCTGCCAATCAGGGGCCAGCTTCTCCCCCTTGCTCCCTTGATGGTGATTCAAAGCAGGACCTCCATGGACTTTGAAGGCAGCCCATCAGAGCTAGGCTTCCTTCACTCACTTCCTTCACATCATCCTCTGATTTAAATTCCCAGCCTCAGTCCACAGGCACACCTATGTATGCCAGGGGGGGCGATGGGGGGTTGGGCGGGGGTGTGGGGGTGTATTGACCTAATACTAAGGGACCTGAGGGACTGCAGCCCTGTTGAAGATCAGCTCCATCACCTCACCTCCTGACATGACCAGAATCGAGGGTCATGTCGCGTGAAAGGCTGGGTTTGCCGCTGCTTGCCCTGTTGCCCTGGCAACATGGACTATAAATATTACTTTGTATGTAGGGTTGAAGCACATTCCCAAGCAATAAGTCTGAAGGATTACCTGAAAATTTCAAAGGGACACAAAAGTTTGAAGACATTAAGTCCACCTTCATTAAAAGAGCAACTCTTTAACGAAGAGACTTCCTTTGTGCCTGACGCGAGGCATATAATGAAGGTGATGTTAATTGGATTCAAATACATCAGGGAGCAAAGAATTAAATCAGGACAGGAAGAATAACATAATGCATTTAAATGCATTTAAATCAACTCTCTCTGTAGTCTCTGAAAGGAGCACTTAATGAGGACATTTTTTGAAATTGTGGAAACGGGTAGATGGGTGAACTGTCGAAGAGGGGACAGCATAACAATCTCTGGAAAAAAAAAAGAAAGAGAAACTTTGGACATCGGCTTAAAGAAAAAAGAATGTCAGTGTCTGCTTTCTGGTCACATACTTAAGTTCTGTGTGGCTGTTGTGTGGAGAAGGTGATAAAATGCTTGGTGCATGGTGTCTGCTATTTTCTGGAATAAGTCATACCTTGTCTCTTTGCTGTGTTCATTAAGGCTGGAGACCCATTCCCGATTTACTGTGTTTCTCCTCTCCTGCTGATATGTGCCTTTTACTATCAACAATTTCATGCATGACATCAGATAATTGTACTAATTGCTATTCATGCAGAATACTTCCAATAGACTTGCGCTAGAAACTGACAGGGTGAGAAGTTTTAGTGTAATTATTTAAAAAATGCGGGAATGACAATGCGCGAGCATTTGCATATTCCAGCTTCTTAAATGCTTTAATGAAGGTCGCCTGATGTGATTTTTAAATAATGTCTGCCTTAATGAAGGCACTTTAAAAAAAATGCATAAAAGTTTCGATTTTACAAAGGGAAATCTGAGCTTTGAAGTTGATGTGCAGTTAAACTCAAGGACGTTTAATAATTTTAAAGATCTGATGTCATTCTAAAGAGATTAAAAGGCTAATAGAAAGAGTATTAAATCAGAATTAGGGGAAGCCCAAGCAAACACCCTTCCCCCCACCGTTACACACGTGTTGCTCAGCCTAGTAAAAAAACAGTAAAAGGTCACAGAGGAAATGAAAACCTGTGCCACTTGGGCAAAAAAAGAAAACAAAAATATTTTCCATCATCGACAATTAAGAGGAGAATTGAAAACACCAATATCTGCATCATCAATCACTATCTTCATCATCAATACATAAATTCAGGGTGATTTGCGGGCTGCAAAAATGTCAAGGCAGACAAAAAAGAAAAGAAGAAAGTAAATGATAAATTGTGAAAGCAGCTAAAATGCTCAACAATCCGTAAGAGAAAGAGATGGATTAGATGGATTATGCACAACTTGTTTTCCACCAGTTTCACAAAATACAAATTACCATGCTTACTTATCTTATTTATTTTATTAGAATCTTCACACACACAAAAAAAAAATGTTAAACTGGTTCGAATCGGTTCTTAAGGAATGGGGGAAGGGCATTCAATCAATGGAATCACGGAATGCCATTCTTCAGAGCACAACAGGCCTCGGCGGCACACGTGTGTGGTTGTGTGCATGCGTGTGTGTCTGTGTGTGAGGAACTGGAAAGGGGCTAAGGAATGCAAGGCCATCTAAACCGACCGACAGACAAAAAGATCAGTGGCGGCCAGCAAGGGGAAGCAGCTGTGCTGTGCAGCAGCCCTGGATCCAGCTTCTGAGCTGGGAGCAAGAGCTTCCCATCCAGCCACAAAAAGTAGGCCCATGGGTCAGTGCAGCTGGAGGTCTGTCCTTTCTGTAGTCAGAGAATCCAAGGCCAGGGGTCTCTATCCACAAGGGGCTCCATCAACGAAGACCGAAGCCTTAGTTGGCATATACTTCTTGAACAAGAGACCCGTTCTACCCACAAAGGAGGATGTGTGTGTGCGTATGTGCATGTGTGTGAACTAGCAGCCATTTAGAGAGGTTATATCTAGAAGAAATGTTATATGTTTTTTCTCATATTTCTCTATTAATGTTCCTTTAGTTACATTAATCATGAATGAATGTATTAATTCTCTTGTAGAATTACCATTGTAAACTCTGTATAAATCTTTCTTACCAGTGCAGTCTGTTCAGAATTAGCATGATATTCTTTGTTACTACCCCTTACCCATTGTTATTACTAAAACCGTGGAAAGCTCTGTGCAGCAATGAATGCTTTATAGTGACAAGATTAGTACTGAAATGAAAAGGTCTGTGTCATGACAGTGGTTTCAGTTTAACTTGTTCATTTAGTTGGGAAAAAAAGACGTTGCATGACGTATGACATACTTCAATTCTATTAAACAAGGAGCGCAACATCCATCTTACTAACAAATTGATCAAACTGGGAGGGGCAGCTGCTGTCCCCTTAGCCAGTGTCAGTGCATGTGAAGGATCTGTCCCGGTCTATATAGTACAGAGTGCTCATTTTCCTCATGTTAATGGTCTTAAAAAAGCACTTACTTGCTGTCCATCTCAGACTAGGAGCAATTTTGGTTTCATTAAGTCTTGGATAGTGAATCTTAAAAAGATCCTCTGGAGATGTGTAAGGCCTTGGCCTCTAACATGGAGAAACATGATTGTGGGCATCGTAAAGTGCACCTTTTTTTTTGAATCACTAGAGTGCCACAAGCATGGGTGTACACATTTATCATTATTAAATCAAGACAGTATTTTCTGGTGATGATTGAAAAATCTCCAGCAATAGTCAATGGAAATTCGGTTGTGATTGACCTGTGGAAGAGGGGTGGCTTTCCACCATATATCTCTCAGTAATATTAGATTATCATGGCTTGAGGGACGGCTGTGTGTTTTAAGGCTCATCTATATGTAGCAGCCAGCGAAGTAGCGCTGTCGTCGCCGCTACTGATGTGATTTGCTAGCAGCCCATAACCGTTCAATTCAAAACGCCGTCCCCAGTGCTTTGCTCGCTGGGAATCATCAAGCTCTTTGAAACCCCCTCAAACGGAGGCAAGAAAATGAATAAATATTATGAGAGAGGCGAAAGCCTTGCTGCCACTAATGGCATCTGTTTGGCTTTAGAACATGGATCAAGCCAAAGGTAATTGAATTGTCTCCACCCGTGATGCTAGCACATTATAGCTCCACTGGCCGCTGTTCCAACCATTCAAAGCTGACCACCCGCCTGTCTGCTTGCTGCATGCACACACACGGGGGGCATGTATGGTTTGAGACAGCCGCCCCTCGCACCAGGAAGGCCGCAGGAAAAAGGCTTCATTAATCTCCAGCGTGTGCCCAGCCGGTTTGGCGCGGCTTTGATTTTCGTACGGCTGGCTGTGCTTCGGTGTTGCCTCCCGAGTGGCGGCATTAGTCACCGCCGAAAAAAAAAACACCTACGGCACACGCTGCGTCTCCCGGACTTCGCGGGAACATGCGGAGGCTGTGGCGGACGGGAGCTAACGGGGCGGACGAGGGGTTCGGTGTTTTGTTAGAGGGAGAGTATGCACGGGGGGGCCATTGTCACAGGCCAACACAAAAGGATACAAAGTCAAATTGAAGCATTATGCTGAAAAATTAAATGAATTAGTACCATCTGCTAAAGATGTTGTATGATGAAAAATGCATTTTCTTTTTGTCAAAAAACAACCTCAAGCACAAATGCACACACTTACACACACACACACACATACACATATACACGTACACACACACATGAGGGAAAGACACACTCACGGAAGACAACAAGAAGGCACCAATATTTGTTCTGCCCCCCCCCCCCCCTTTCCTTTTATGTTGAAAAGCTCAGGAAAGGATTCTTGCCTAACCCTCTAAGGATCGGGGGAAAGAGTATAATCACCGTGGCTGAACAGAGGTAGAGAACGAAGAGTGAGAGGTATCATAAATAACGCAAGGAAACGAGAATGCATAATTAACCACGCTGGCAATCTGAGTCTCCATAATGTGATTATCATTTGTGTACTCCGGTTCCTGCGCTTTGAAGCTCTCCGGGCTGAATTGCAGAAGCGCTCCTCTACACCTAGTCTAACAATCTCATGCTAATTTGGCAAAATTAATACATTACCAAAGTGACATGGTACATGGCTGCAACCGAGTTTAAGACTGTAATTCAAAGACAATAGCTGTTTAATATGCCAAAGACAGGGGTAAAACCACAGGACTATAAACTGTTCTCATGTAGAATGTATAATTGCTATACCATAAACAATTAACACCTAAATTTTCTCATTTCTGCAAGTCTCAGCACAGGGAATACACTGGGATTGGTGGTAACATTCAAGGGGTTGTATGAGGATGAAATTGTAAATACACCGCATCTTCAGAAACTATATGGAAAAGCCATTTCAGTTACTATAGATATGTAATATTCATGTATTAATGTCTACGTCATAAAATATAGGCAAATCACTTTTGAATAGTGAATGCTACTGTTGCCTCTGAGTAATTGATATATATATTTTTAATTCGTCATAGCATCAGATGTGCTTTATCTTTCATTGCTATGACGCTGATCACCGATCAGCAGTGTCCATTCAGCTGATCCTGGTGGTTAGAGACTAACTTCGTCTGACCATTACAAAGGAACACAAAGAAAATGAGTAATGCCCTCTGTGCCACTCAGAATCCTCATATTACCGGCAGTACATTTGAAAAGAATGAAAAATTGCCACAGAAATTACCCTTGGCAGTGGGTATTGTGCTTTTAGCATGCATCGCACCGTAGGAGACAGCCAACCATTCTCAGAAGCATAGCTGTATTCTGGGGAGTCCTTTCTGCCTCTGTGTCCTTTGTTAAAGCAAAAATTAGAAATGTGACGATGTTTTGTTTTTTTTGTTTCGTTTTTCTTTCTTTTTTTTCCTCCAATCGGCATTGTTAGACTTTCCTTCGATGCTTAAGCACTCAATTAGTAAACATGGCTGGGGGAGAGGTGGCACCAGCTGACGAGGACGAACCAGCGGGATGGGGGTTTGCGATCGCTGCTCGCTGGCGCCTCTCCAAGACCGTGACGTGCACAGCGGGCACCAGGGCTCCGACAGTGCAGTAGCTACAGCCGCGCGAGAGCGGCTTCTTTCCCCCTCTCTGGCACAGCCACAAGGACCCCCGGCCTCACGTTCATGACACAAGTGACACAACACTGGCCTGTGTATTTATTTCCTTGTTTATTTGCTCGCTGTGTCGACTTCTTGGAAGGAGGGCACCTCGTCTCCGTTTGGAATAATCTGGCTTAATGTTTGGTAGCCCGGTATGCATGGCTTTAGATTTGTTTTTTTTGCTTTCTGTTTTTTCTTAAGAGTGAGGAAGTATGGTGCTATTGTTAGTGGAGATGGACGTGGACCCAGAAGGTTATGGGTTTGAGTCCTGGCGGTCACACTGCTGTTGTATCTCTGAGAATGATACATAACCTATTTGATGTCAAGCCAAATCCAGAGGAATGTCACATGGATAATATATACATATGGAAGGTGCCCTGAAAAAAGCTGTCAGCTAACTAAATAAAAATGTAATGCAAAGCAACAGTGTCACACATTTATGTGGCCTGCCCTGGCCTTATCGGCATCGATTAATGTGAACTTTTGATTCTGCATACGATCAAACCGCCAAAGGAGAAGGCTATAATCTTGTATGCATATGCACGCTGGCATGGGCCATATTGAACAAAAATCTGGAATTTACCCAGGATTCCAGACCCTGTCAAGGCCCATCCACCAAACATCTGTCTGTCAAGATGGGCGTGATGTGCACCGGCAATTGCTACACATCAGGGATCAAGTAGCAAACAAGTCCTCATAAAATTGGCATCTGTTCACCACTGTACTTTGCCTGACAAATGGACTCACTTGACAGTGGTAATGGTTGTCCATAAGGCAATGCAATGTGAAGTGCAGTGATATTCCCCAGTGCAAGTGTTATCCGTACTGGTAGTTTAAGGTAATTCCACATCTTTTTTTTTGTGGATGCAAACACCAGAGGATTTGATGAAATGTAGACACAGGTGAATGGCAATTGCAATTTTCAGCACTCAACACCTTTGTGCCCCAGTTAAACAAGTTTGCTCCTGACAAGTGTTGCGGCACAACAGGAGATGCCACAGATTTTAAAGAGCCAGATTGGTGAAGTGTTAACAAGGCCACACCTCAAAAGATGGTTTACATCCCATCCTGACAGGAACGGTGATGGAATGACAAATTGAAAATTGTCATCAACTACTGTCAGACTTTTCATTATTTTATTTAGTCTTGAAAATACCTAAAACCGGCTTTATCCCTGCAAATTGAGCTCATGCTGTTGGATTGATGAGTAATACCGATTTTAACCATCAGCTGTGATTTCAGTACTTTAATCATGTGTACTTACATCAAATTCAGTATCCTGTGTAATATTTCTAATAATTTCATCATCATACCTTGTAAAAAGTAGAAGTTCATTTTACTTAACATTATTATTTATGATTATGTGTAGTTAGTTTATATGTAGTTACCTGTCAAATAAAAATGTGAATAAGGCTTATGTTTAGTTATCATTTAGGTACAATGTCTCCATCTCCTTCCTAACCAGTTCCCCTAGTTACCAGAATAATGCTACAGACCGAAAAGGGAACATTTCCAGTACTGGAAAATCAAGTATGACACGCAGGAAATCATGTATAGTATCTTTTTTTGTGTCAGTACTGTTGTCATCCACAGACATTAGACAGTTATTTCAAGTGGAAAGTAGTTTAACTAGACTGCTCTGTGGGAAAAGAATACATGCGAGGTGTCATATGGCTGACCACGTAAGCCAAATGAATGAGTGAGAGCTGTTCGTGGGGCTGGCAAATTGCAACCGTCCTTATCCAAACGCTTTCCCAACACCCTGGGGGGATTCAATTAAAGTGTGCCTTTGTGCATGAAGCAAGTAGCATTCTGACACCCTGAAAAGAATTAAACACTTAACACAAATAGCTTCAGATCACCCCAAGCTCCATTGTATGCATTTTAATGCTTGTTATATTAGTTATGTTAATTGGTGCACTCGTTTTTTTTTTATCTGCTCAAACTGATGTCCGACAGAATAAGCGAGACCATTATGAGCAGACCGATATCTTTTTGGCAAAAGAGAGGAATCACTTCCCCTTTATTTGACATATCTCAGCTAATTTTCCAAGTGCAAATTTGAAATATGCTAATATGAGCAGAGGAAATGAAAGCAACACTTTCTAATTCCTTGTCTCTTGGTGGTCTCGCTCTGCCGTGCTAATATTGTAAAGTTTCTGGCAGTTAATTTCAAATTTTTAAATTTCCAGTCATATGTATAGTTTTTAATTTCCATCACAGTCATGACAAATGACTGTAACAGCACAGACAAAAGGATCTGGGCCTATGGCCTTCTTTTACTTGACCACAGACCACAGTATTAGCATCCTTACCATCCACATTTGGCACTCCCTGAACAAATGATTGACCTCGCTAATGAGTATTGAGAACAAATGAAAGTCTCCAACAAATAACCGAAACATGCTGAGGATAAAACCCGATGCTCGATGCAGGGAAGGAAACAGAAGCTCAGAAACAACAACCGGTGCAAGACACAAGTAGAAAGCGAGAACACGTAATGCCCACAGGCGTTTTAGCTCGGAATACAAACAAAGCTCTGATAATCCTCTGAATTAAAATATAATAAGAAATAAGATCCCCTGGGTTCCCAAAGCCTTTTATTTAATCATTCAGGGAGAGGAGGAAGGCTGGCCTTACATTCCAACAGTCCCCAACGCGTGGCAAAATACACGGTGCTTCTTTCACATTATACATTAATTACTATCAATTCAAAGGACCAAGCGATTGTTTTTTAAGAGTGGGGGGGGGGATGTACTGAAAGACTGGAGTAGTCTCTTCACAGGAGCTCTTTGGGTTGTAGTAAAAAAAAAAAAAAAAAAAGTTGATTTCGATTAAAATGTCAGTTTGTTGCGCCTTGTAGGAGTGCCTTCGGTTTCCAACAGTTCCAGGAACCGAAATCTTCAGAGACATTATCAAAGCTCTGCCTTGCTTTGTTCCGAGGGACTGGATTACCAGAAAGGATTTTCAAAGACTGAATTAATTTCCCAAGGATGTGTCACTCACATTTACAACATTTCAACCTGTGTTTTATTTTCCATATCATTTTCACGAGGCATATGAATCCATCTGAAAAAGCCATTATGTGTGTGTGTGTATATGCACACACACACATTTTTCAGTGCTTTTACCTACAGCCCTCCATTTTAGCAAGCAGGATAGCTTACATCTCACAATAGAAGTAATTTAGCCTTGGGATTAATGGAAAATGATTTCTTTTCCTTGCTTTTTTGATAAAAGATGTGTTTTTCTTCATGTAGGCAATGTCATTTCATAAAAACGTGAGGAATGTATTCAAGATTTTCAAATGTATATGCATATGTTCCTAAGTGAGTTTGTGAAGATACAGCGTGAATCTTAATTTCTCTCATTTCCATGTTTTAGATATTGAAATATATGACAGCATGCATACCAGGGTTATTGATCCCCATACATTGATCTTATGGCTCCAAGATGGAGCAAAGATGGTTGTCTTGGAAGGGGTTAGAGCAGCTAAAAGTTGGAAATAGAACAGATTCCAAATAATGAAACATTATTATAAGTAGATGTTTGCACTTATTTTTATTTATTTTTCATTGTTTTTGTTGCTATGCTATGTTTTTTTTCTTTACTGAGAAGTACTTAGTGCATAATCATTTTTATGCATAGGATTTCATCAAGTGTGTGTGTGTGTGTGTGTGTGTGTGTGTGTGTGTGTGTGTAAGCCAAGGTAAATATACACCTTTATTACATTATATAGAGAACATCTTCAAGACTACATTTTAATTTATTCATCATTTAAAATTACAGTGTGAATCCCACCACAGTTTAACATTTTTCATTTTGTCATACATCAAAGCCCTTATTATTCACCTCATAAACAATGACTGATAGTGACAGGCTTGTAATATAGGCATAAATGATTTAAAGGGGCTGTCATCTGGTTCTTCAAAATGCACAGAGATTTTTTCAGAGGCCATTGGCCTTATTATTTGTTGATGAAAGGGTGACTCAAAGCAAGAAAAACTTTGACCTCGACATTCAAAATCAATTTTAAACAAGTGTTACTTTTTTCTGCATTTGCTTTTTTAATCATGGTTTTAGATATGGTAGAAGTCATAGTTCGCAGGGGATAGAAGGCTGAAAGTCTCTGTGAATGTCCGCTCAGTTGTTCTGAAGATAGTTCCTGTGCTTATAATCGGTTTGTGGTGATTCTGTGCATATGCTTGAGTGTGTGAATATAAAGCAAATTGGCTGACATTTTGGATGAGTTCAACTTGATATTGAGGTGATGTGTTTTTACTGTAACCTTGAACTGAATTTCTGTGTGGGCTAAGACCCCGCTCTGAAATCTTTCTTTTTTCCCTGACAAAATAATTATATTTGAATATTACTTTATAATCTGAAATACACACAGCCCCTATGGCCATTACTGTTTATTTGCCGAGTAGAACATGTCAAATAGACATTGTATTCATTATACTGTATGCCTGATGAGGAGAATTTGAATAAGTAAAACTGTGTTTTGTAATAATTCAAAGGATGCCCAGACATGCTTACTGTTTTTACCTTTGTTGTTGTTGAAATATGGACGTTTGGTGGCAAATGAAGCCTGAATCTACAACTTGTGGCACTCTGCTGACATTTTTCCACCCCCCCCCCCCCCAACCCCCACCAAAATGGCTCCAACAAACCCCACTCTGGAGAGGAATATGGCTGCAGTTGTACAGTCTCACCACGAGATACATATTCTAGCAACTCAAAGAAGAATTACAAAGACATTGCATTTTGGTGCTAATTCAAAACACTGGGCAGCATGACCTCAATAATGAAATACAAAGATAAGAACATGCAAATACTTTTCTGGAGCATTGTAAATCATTTTATCAATGTTCATAAATAAAAACATTTGTCCATGACAGAAATCTGTTTTGTGTTCAGTTTGTCAGTAAAAGCTTATTTTATTTGTGCACAGCCCTACTGTGATGTGTGTGCCGTCAGATCTCCACAGCAGAAGGGGAACAGTTTCTAGAGTGAGTGACTTCACATCAGAATCTCAGTGAGATGCCAATCACCCGGGTGAAACCACCGTTACGCAGCGAAAACGACAAGCCCATTTTCTCCTGGTGGGCCTACAGGTTTTATGATTGAAAAATCTGAACGCAGGAATATTAATATACAATTTTTACTTGCCGGGAGGGCTCCTGCATTGGTGTTTTGATGTGGTATTTGTTATCGGTTTCATTTATTTATTCCATTCCTTTATATGTTTGCATACTTTGTGTGTTTATACCTTTCTGTCTGGTTGACACTTGGAAGTCCCTGCATGTTATCAAAGATTGGAATTTTAATATTTTAAAAGCAATGTGATCAACAAAGTGATGAGTTGCAGGGAGACACTTCCATCGGTGTGTTACTTGCATGTTTTCCATTCTAATTTCCCTCACAAAAGTAACGGCATATTCCAGTGGCCCACACCTCAACCACAACAGTTTGTCAAATGGTGCTTCACTTGTACACTGTACTCATATTTCCTGATAGTACTCCCTGCTGTCTCTGTATGTGCAAGGTTAATCACTCCAAGTCTGCATTGTACAAAGCGAGTGACAATGATACAGAATGGGTTTGATTAAATAACCTTTCTAATGGCAACATAGTGTCATGGTCCTTGTCTGTGTCCTATTGTTACCGAGGTGAATGGTGAATATTCATTCATATCATCACGCATGTTTGGGTTTACACAGCAAGACATTTCAGAGCCTGCTTTGTCTTAGCACCATCCATCTGCTCCTTTGGTTTTCATGGATGAGCTGTTGAATTTGAAAGAGCGGAGAATATTAAGTGTCTCTGTCTGCAGCATTTGTTGAAATGGAAATATTTTCAATGAAATATGTTCACTGCTTTTGCCTCTCTCAGTCTTTGTTTCTGTGTTTCTTTCTTTGCAACTCATGAGAAATAATATCCATAAACTTATGTAACAAAAACTCAGACTCTAATAAATCTGCTGATTCAAGTGCACTTGGATTGTACTGTTCATGCCCTCTGCTGAGTCACACTGTATTCATCAAATGGTCGCATTCCTTCATCCATTTGGGCTGTTTTTCAGCCTGTGAACGTTCAATACAGTTTAATAAATATGTGGTTTGTATCACTATTAATTAATGTTCTCTGACAAACTACCCTCTAACCTAGATTAGAGAGAGGAACTAACACTCCGAAGTTTATGTTGCTTTTTCTCCTAAATCATGCCCTTCCAGGTGTCTGTAGACCTTGACTATTTCACTCCGTCTCTGACAGAATAATCTGGTATGTAGCCTCTCTCTCTCTCTCTCTCTCTCTCTCTCTCTCTCTCTCTCTCTCTCTCTCACTCTCTCCCTCCATCTATCTCTCTGCTCGCTCTTGCTGTTATTGGAGCAGATTAAAGCACTCTCTGTTAATTTAAACCTCCGTTCCTAATTATTCTGAGAGTGCTGGCGTCGAGGTTTATGCATTTTTTTTTTTTAATGATTGCCTTTGTGAAGGTGCTCCGGGCTGATGTAAAGACCAGATGTTGGGTTTTAAACATCTTCTTCATTCATTTCTTCCTGCCTGGAAACGTTCATGAATACCAGGCAACAAATATGCGTGGTGAGAGTTGTCTGAGGTGCTGTAGAAAGGGGCAGGCCTTCAAACGCTTGTAGCACCAGAGGTGCGAGGATCAGGCAAACAAAGAATTTGGCAGTATTGTACTTTGCTTGTGAACCTGGCTACTCTAATAGTAAACATACATCATCATCATAATCCTCAGTATCCTCGTGTATATGTTAGGTAAAGCACAGGGTTACCTCAAGCACGTTGGCAGCCACTAAATTATCACTGTTGCAAAGCCCAGTGGGTAATTTCACTTGATAGTGCCCTCAATCACAATCTTTCAGCTCAAACAAACCAACAGTATTGTATAACGTATCATATTAAGGAATAGCTAATCATTGTTGGTTCTCGCCAAAGTATGTTGCTAACTGCAGTACCAAAGCCAGCCACTGCGACACTTTTGTGAGTTTTCCTGAGCCTACTCTCCATAAATCGGTAAACGCTGTAACGAAGATACGCAGAGAATTAACTGACACGCTTTCAAAAGCTAAACTCAGGCAAGCATTGCTTAACGAGATTGGTGATGTTGCATTCATAATGTGCAACACCTTTTACAAGCTCCTAAATCCCACATGAAATCAAAAAAAAAAAGAAAAAAGAGAGTGTTGGCCTCTTCAAGGATAAAAGAAAGGAAGAAGTGAAAGTTGCCCATAGACACGGAAACAGCACTTGGAATTGGGGTTTTACTCTCTCAGAAGCGTACAGAACATCCATTGCCCTTTAGGTAACAGACACACAGTAGGAAAGTTGGGATGAGAGAGGTGCGGGGGGTGGGGGGGCATTACGAGGAAGCTGGGAAATTTAGAGTCATTCATCTGGTGGACAAACCTCCCGAGGAACACAGAATTATGTCCTGCCAGACAGAGTCAATAAGATTATGTGAGATCATATTAATCCCAAATACGAGGTGCTTGAGAACGTATTTGTGTTTGAAGGTTAATGCAATAGAAATAACTTACTGGGGAGGGGGAAGTGGGGGGGGGGGGTGATATTTGCTCAGCAACAGGGCTCCGGCTGGCCACCAATTGGGTTCCCTGTGCTAACAATGAAGTGTATAATTAGACTTCCAAATCACATGATGAATTTGCACTATCTTGACATATACTGATGGTAGGTACACTTGAGTTTCCCCCAGTTCACTGAAGACAATTTGGAAAAGAAGAACAGAAATGGTGAAACATCAGATAACAGCAGCAAATTTCAAATTTACACAGCAAATCTATCCTGAAATAGAGTGATGCGCCGTAACGTAAGCGTGTGAAATTAAAGAATGAAAGGAAAGGTAAAGTCACTCGATGGTTTAAAAGTTCATATTCAGTGCCTCGCTCTGTCAGAGTGGACTTAGCTGTGGGCCTCAGGTTCAGAACTGGGTGGAATGCTAAAGGGTGCGAGAAAGCAGTACATGGTGTGGCGCTTGTATGTGTTTTGTGGCTTAACAAGAAGCTGAAAGGTGTGCGGAGATGATACTTCACTGAAGTACCAGCATGAAGTACTGCTGTTAGCCATACTGACCTCCATCATGAGGTGTCATAGTCTAATACTGTCATAAATCTTATACCACAATGAATTACGCTGACATACTTCAAACATTACGCATGGTTTTAAGGAACATGAGGTTAAGCAACAGGGTTAAACACCAATGAAAGGCCAACAAACACAGAAAAGCATGTGTGACAAGGTTGATAATAATCTGCCTTTCTGATGTTGAACCATTTTTTTTTTCATTGAGGGATTAAAAAACATATTGTAAAGATTTACATACACCACACCCACCAGCAGAGTGACTGAGTGAAAAAGGGACAGTGTGTACCAGAGTCTCATCAAATATCTGCTGTAACTCAGGCAACGCTTAAGATAGTGGGATTTGGAAAGTGTGGTCGTTTCTCTTTCTTATTTCATTGCTTATTTCGTTTCATTGCTTTTTTACTGCTTATAAGATGATTAGAAATATTCCATGAATACCAATTTGAAGGGAAAATGCATTTAAATAGTTGATATTTGTCTCCAACATGAAGTGACACTAAGACACACTTGGAACGCCACGACAGTGGAGAGCCGACCATCAGATGTGTTTGGAGAGTCTGTTTTTGAAATGACTTGAAGAACAGGCATACCCCCCTGTGAGTTTAAAAAGAAAACATGATGATTTGAAGAGGCTATGCAGGCAAGGCAATGGTCAGAATATGCTAATGATTAAGCCAGCTAATGAATGGAGATGAATCACAGCCATGATGGAGCCATAAAAAGGGAGTCAAAGCACTGATACACATACCAAGGAATAAAATGAGATCTGTAAATTTTGAAGAGTATCTTTTTATTTTTCTTCAAAGACTCAGCCCCCAGGCTTTTAATTTCATCATCTCTTGTGGCCGACAGAAAAAAAAAACAGTGACGCATTCTTTAAGAAGTTTCTTCCTCCCATTTCAAGTGGCTTTTCCCTCTAATCAGGAATAGTCTTGAATATTAAACCGGCGATGTGATGTTAATAATATAAAACAGTTTCTCTCTGTTCATCTGCACCAATAATTAAATCCCCGGAGTGGGACGGGGGTTACCTTGTGAGTAGCAGCGGATCTGACAGAGGTCTGCCAGTTTCTTAGACATATTCCTAATGAGAGCACACCTTTAACGTTCTACTTTTCATCGCTGTTTCCTTCTCTGCCTCCAAGACACGCAACCAACATGCTTAAAAATCATATATGTTGAAATTACAGCAAGTTCATTTTCTATCCGTTGGCATGTGGAAGTTACGTAATGGAACAAGGAGTCCACATGCAAAATTACGCAGGGCAACTGTGCACGACTTCGCTGAGCTTTTTGAAGCGATCTGCTCACTTTCAAATGAAAACTCTTTTGTATTAACCTTTTTCAAAGCTTTCTTGTGCAAGAGAAGGTTTTTCAAAGCGTGTATAAGACACTTGCTTCTCTGCAGGACCCATTCTTCGCCAATGCCAAGGAACGAATTTGTTTGCCATCAAACAATTGGGCTCCAAGGCTCCGCAGAATGGTTGCGAGTGTGACGGCTAAAAGGAAAAATTGCATTTTGTTGACTTGACTCGGGCAGACAACAAAAGTGTGCACGCTCTTTAATGAGGAGCGAGCTTACCTAGTGCGTCCTTATTCAATATTATTCAGGGGGAAAAAACATCAGTCACACGTCTGGTTAGGTGTGGAGGTGGGGTGTGTCGGCTCAGAGACGAATTTCATAGGATGGCCGTTTAAGACAGAAATCTGGCCAGAGCGATGCATTTCCAATGGCATTTTCATACTGTCAAATGATATGAAAAAAAAAAGATGAAAAAAAAACATTTAAAAATTCCAGTCTGCTGGTGATGTTTATAGTGCAAATGATCTCACGCAGCTCGTATGCATTCAATAGACATGGTGTTTGTTTTTTCCCTGTTGTGTGAGATCCCTGGGAGTTCTGGCAGTTTCCTCGCAGGCTGCAATTATGACTGCTCCCGGGTTACAAGGCCATAAAGAGTTGCACTTTAAGCACCTTTTAAATTACATTTGGCCTTCTCTCTCCACAACGGGATCCTCAAAGGAAGGTAAGAAAAAAAAGATCCTTTAATGATGAGAAACAAAACGCTCGTTTAACGCGGCCGAGCTGTCTTGCCGTCACACGTCCTGCAGCAGGTGGCTCTGCCAAAGCTGATGTCCTTGTCCGGAGTCTCTGCGTTTGCGTGCCGCCCTGGAGGCCGCCGAACAGCGGAACACAAAACTTCTAATGGAACCCAGCTGCATTTGCTCAGTCCGGCCCGCTGTGTGCTTTGTCCTTATCTTTGAGTACCCGACTTATACAAGAGAAGAGGAGGCTCAGGTGCACTTCTCGGTCCTGGATAGAGTGCTCTGTTCAATTCACAAAGCTTGCCAATATTAGTTCCACACAACTTTGTGAAAGCCAGAGTACAAGATAGAGCAGCACTCTCAATATTGTCTTTAAAGAAAGTTCTATTTGTGTGTATGTGTTACATGTAACCCTCATTAAACACATAAGTACTGTTCTGTCAAGTACTGTTCTTTCTGTCCCTACTTAACTAAACTTAATGAGAAACGTGCAAGAAGAAAACATAAATCATGTCTAGATCAAAATTAAGGACAAAGAATACTGTGGTTGGATTGAACTGATAGACGCTAGTGTCAGAGCTAGTCAGGTAACTGATTTGTTAATAAGGATACTAGTTATCCAGGCTGACATGCCTGTTTATACATATAACAAAGTGTCATGCTGAGTGATGATCAGCCAGTCACCATGCCGAGGTTCATTACAGGGACTTGCTTCGTGAGGCACCGTGTGATCAGATTTGCACTTTCCAAAGAACCCAAGCCACCCAGCCAGGCAGCACAGCAGCCATCTCTGATTGTAACCCAATAAATAATGACTGAAGCGGGGCATCTTTGAAGACCTTTCCTCGCCCAGTAAGGCAAAATAAACAGATAAATAAAAGTGCCCAAAGACATGAAAATGTCGGAGGCTCCTGTGTACATCCCGCATTCAGAAGGAGAACGAGACCTCTGGCTCAGCGTCTCTGCTGGTTGCTCGGCATATCAAACACAGCCCCAAACTGGAAAACAACCTGGGTGCATGCCTCCGGCCTCCTCGCGTCACCGCGGCCAGTGTGTGTCACAGCTGGTCACAGAGCGAGGTTGCTGCGATCTCGGGGGTGCCGGGGCACCAGGGCCAATTTGATTTGTTTTCCTCCCTCCTCCGCCGCTGAGGTGGCGTTCATCAAAAGAGCGTGGGATAACAAGGCCCCCGGTAGAAGCTGTCGGCGTCCGTACCTGGCGGGGTGTCGCTTGATCGGGAAGGGGAATAGCACGTCGTGCCCACCGCAGTCTGCCCGAGAGGGGGAGGAGCGGCTTGCGTTGCGAAGGAAGGCGGCAGCGGCACTTTGTTTTCCGGCGCCTGGGCGCAGCAGACGCCTGCTCGTTACGCCCCCACACCCAGTCCCTCCAAACGGGTGCCATAGGTGAACACTGGCAGCGCGGCCCCACTGGCTAATGGGCCCTGGAAAATGGGGCAAGGCTTTCCTCACGCTGGGCAAGGGCGCCGTCACCCGCTTCACGGCCAAACGGTTGCAGCGTGAGGCCGTACGAGAGCACAGGGCTTCCTCCCTGCTCTGGCCTCCGTTGAAGAGAACTGCCATGTAAACGCTGCGACTTTTACAAGCGCGCTTCTGCTGAGACCGGAATCCAATATCCCGGAAGCTCGCTGTGGTCACTGACGTGCACCGCGAATTATTCATTAGTCCCGATTCCAGAGGGACTGGAATCTTTAGTTCATTACTGAGGCAATTCTGGCAAAGTACTCTGCTCAAGGGCACCATGGAAGTGTCCCGCTTGGGATTTGATCCTGCAACCTCCCCTGTTTCACACATGGAGCCCTGAGCACTGCTCCACACCGCCGCTGAACCGAGAGTAATTTAATGAACGCCCGGCGTTTTCCACCGCGCCTTCCCCCTACAGAATAAAAGTGAAAGATAATAACGGCTAACAAGGATGGATGTGGCCGGCGGTGTTCTCCGTCGAGCGCCAGCCTCTGCCACTTTCCTGTGTACCGCGATGCGGATAAGACTCGCGTCAGAAACCCACCTCGGACCGCCACCAAGGAGCTGTCCCCCTACAGTACTGGGAGAAGGGGGCTGGTGAGGTGTCAGGATTAACAGACGGTTTGTCACACACGCTTTACAGAGATGGGATGCCGTGTCTCTGCTCTCTTCTGGAGCCCGACCAGAGAGGGATCTGGTCTCCTGGCAATCCTTTTAGGTGGCGTAACTTGCCGTCCACACGCTGCCCGGGATGGTGCAAGAGCCTTTCTGATCTTTCTCTTCATCATTTTATCGTTTATTCCTAATGAAATCCATGCTTCATTTTTGTAAAAAAAAAAAAAAAGGAAATGAGTTTAGAGCCCATCTTTTACTGTTGTTTTTTTGTTGTTGTTGTTGTTGTTTTGGAAACCTGAGCCTTCATTTCTAACATATCATTTGATTTCATCACAGCTGTAGGCCAGCTATAAGCAGTGCGAGTGAAGAGTTACAGTGCCATCTACTGGCGGGGCCTGGTATCAGGTGACTGCCCTGATAAGTCCCGGCAGCAACTTTGATGTGTTCATAGAGGTTAAGCTGATATTAATTCAAGGGTTTTAATCTGAAAGCACCCATATTTCCACCCATGCGTTTACAGAAGCCGTGGTGCTAGATTGACATTTAGGAAGAAAAAAAACAACTTCAAATACAAACACCAAGGTCTGGAGTGTAAAAGACAATAGTGCATTGTTCCACCTGCTGGGTAGTGGCTCTAATCTCAGCTTTAGTCTGTGAGCTCACTGCATTCACAATACCTGGACATAGTGTGTGTGTGTGTGTGTACTGCAATTTTTTGTAATATGAGCCAAATGTGGATTCTAAAGGAACTGTAGGAATACATTAGAGGATACTCAATTGTGTGTTTGTGTGTGTGTGTGTGTGTGTGTGTGTGTGTTTGAATCATCTATTGAATATCATCTGTGAGATTCTCTGGTCTGAAGTGACTCAACTGTATTATGTTTTACATGAACATGGCATCAAACATGCATTTTGTGACCAGGGCCTTACTCATTTCTTAATCAGTGCCATAAACTCATCAAGTTCATTCAAACACTAATGCGAGGGGCTGCCTTCAGTTGGCATGGATCAAAAAGCGTCACCCAAAGCGCAGGCGTGAGTGACACAAGTCAATCCAGTCTCAATGCTGCTCAGTCAGAACCAAGCACATGTTCTGTCGGTGTGCCATCTGAAAAATAAAAGCCAAAACCTAGAGTCTACAAATATTTTTGTCCAAATAACATGCATGGATAAACAACCCAGAACAGCTGATGAATGCCATACGATTATCATATTTAACAGCACCTGGCTTCTGCACAGCCGGTCCCAGCATGCCGCTGCTTACTCTGAATGGAATTTTTATGCTGTGAACAACCAAAAGTGTCAGGGTCTTAGTGTAGCCTGATGCACAGCTGTGTGGCTTTTTTGTGGGTGTTTTTTTTTTTTTTTGCCTTTTTTGTTCCATCCGCTGCGGTACAGGAGTGGAACGTTCGCAGCGGGGAGAACGGCGTGCTGCATTCACCGCGGGAGAATGGGGGGGGGAGCTGGTTGCCGACGGAGACGCCACGTGCCAGGTTTTCGTCCGTGAGTCATGGGCCGAGCGGCGCCTCGCCGTGTGTGTGCACCCGCCGTTGTGTAAGACCGTGCCCACTCGACGGGCACGTCAGGCCGCCCGCGTGGGGCCGGAACGGCGCGCCCCGCCGCGGCTCTCTCCCGCCCCCTGGCGTTAACCCCTTGCTCTCCTGTTCCTCGGCTTTGCCTGTTTCTTCCCGACTCCGCTCCCCTGTGGCTCTCTCCTCATACCTCCAACACCATCACGACCGCATTATTTTTGGTCATACTGAGAAGAACACCATGTTTTCATCCTGTTCTTTTCTTTTTCTCTTTCTCTGCAGTTTTTTTTGTTTGTTTTCACTCTCATTAGTTAGTGTAAGTAAATCAGAAATGATCCACTGTGGTTTAAAATGACTACACATCCCAGTCCTTACCTTACTCAGAGTCTCAGAGTTTATGTCTCATTTGACTTGGTCATTATGTCTCACTTGCCTCAGTCTGCCTCTCACTTGTTTCAGCCATTACGCGTCAGTCATCTCAGCCATAATGTCTCATTCCCAAATTACAGCAGAGAGTAATCTAAGAGTATGAGTTTTGTAGTCAGAAAGCTATTGATGTCTAAATATGAATGGTTATGTCCAGCAATTAGGATAATCTCTGCTTTGACTCATCTGGGCTCAAAACAACAAGGGTGTTTAATGTATCAAATCTGAAAAAAAAAATCACACAAAAGGCAAAGGCGTGTGTGTGTGTGTGTGTGTGTGGGTTTATCCTTAATATAACTGTCTTTGTTGCCCACAATCTGAATGTTGGAATGGCAAAAAATACAATTATCTATAAGAGAAAGTCATGAAAAAAAACATTTAAAAGAAAAAAAAAACATGACCACGAAAACAGGTAGTCCTGCCTCCTTCATGTAGCTGTCTATCATCATGCAATTATCTGTCAGTGGTTCCTTTGCGGAGCTAAAAATAAAGCACCTTTTGGGTCAGCAAAATCACCGAAAGGCTGCTCTCCACTGCAGCAAGAACCAGCAATCCTGTGCTTAGCTCCACTGCACATGTGACAATTAAGCCTGCTCAGGAGTGACTTACTGTTATTAATTACCTCCATGTGAATCTGCATACAGGTCATTCCAGACTTGAGGAGCTCCCCCAACCCCCTCCCCTCCTTCTTTCTCCCTCTCTCTCTCTATCCCTCTCTCTCTCTCTTTCTCTCTCCCTCTGTCTCTCTTCCCACCTCTCCTTTCCATTTTAAAATTGTAATTGCCTGTTCGCTGTGATTGCTACAGCAAGGGGGTAATCTACCATAGGAAGCAAAATTCAAGCCAAGGCTGTGCAGCTGTGAAAGCACTTTACATCAAATGCATTGAACAATATAGAAAGTTCTAACGCAGTCAGAATTGCCCCGCACCACCCCAACCATCAGGACATACTCAGGTGAACGTACAGTAAGTGCACAGAATACAGTAACACTGCATGCGTTTGTGGTCAACAGATCTGCACTGGTTAATAAATGGGGTCTGTAAAATGTGTAGCACAGTTTTAAGAGACAATTCTTGGTGTTGGCCATAATTCTCTGCTGGCTATGTTTATGGTGCATTTGACATTAACAGCTTGCCAGGGAGAAAGCAGCCATGCAGCCGGCAGTCTCTGAATCCAGTGACCTTGCAACGTCTAGAAATTACTGGGGTGGAGAAAAAAAACTTTTCAGATTTCTTGCTGACGGTAACATCTGTGGGGGGAAAAATTGTCACTGCGATGCAAGAATATTTGATGAACAAGCAGACCTTGATAGGGTACCTAAGAAGTGGGTTTCCTTCCCACTATTTGAAGACTTCAAACTCCAAGCTTTGACGTGTCTAGAGTGTTT
The DNA here is from genome assembly GCF_013368585.1 of Megalops cyprinoides. Taxonomy (NCBI): domain Eukaryota; kingdom Metazoa; phylum Chordata; class Actinopteri; order Elopiformes; family Megalopidae; genus Megalops; species Megalops cyprinoides. Next base: position 13,379,689 of record NC_050604.1, read on the forward strand.
TTTTTTTGTTAGCACACGGGGTATTCTGAGTCAACTAGGATGATAGGATGGGATATCCTATTCAACTGTCCACCTAAACACAACCTTAGGTTGTTTTCCAAGCATCTGTTGACTCTTTTTGCTGGGGATCAAATGTCAAATCAAATGTATGTGTTGTGTGATGACTGTAACTGATCATTTATCAGTTATCAACCTCAGGTGCCTCAGAATGGTGTCAGCAGTGGCCAAAATCCCAGCCCAGCATGCCCTGGCCACACCCGCCGTAAAGGCGGAAACATCAGTTAAGGTTTGCTCATTCGCGCGGCGGCAGCGGTGGCTTTAGCGGTGATGGTCACAGGGCTTAAAAGCAGAGCGGAGTTTATACTGGCAGCCCGAAAACAGAGTGACACTGGCAGCTTCGCCTGACTGGGCCGGCTACAGCAGTCACACCCGAGCGGCACTGTAACCGTATCCCCCCCCAACCTCCCCGTCTCCCCGCCCCTCCCTCTGAGAGCATCCCTCTGACCGGTCCACTGGGCACCAGAGGCCGTCTCGCACTCACGCTGACCGGAGTCACCGTCCCGCCGGGGGACGCTCCGTTTAGACGCTGGCTGCATGAGCCACCTGTTATCTCCACTGTCTCTCTGTCTCTCTCTCCCCCTCTCTCTCTCTCTCTCCCCCTCTCTCTCTCTCTCTCTCTCTCTCTCTCTCTCTGTCTCTCTCCCGGTGTCGCGGGGACGAGTACTCGGCCCCTGCGAGATCTCCACGAGAAACAAATAGATGACTGATTCCCCTCGCTCCGGCGGGGATTGACGGTGCGCGCCGGCACCGGACGCACGGCGATAATCCGAGCCTGACGGCAGCGTAAGCGCTTTAAGAACCCAGGTATTACTGTTTTTTTTTTCCTCGCTCGGCCAGGGCTGCGACGGGAGGCCCTCCTCTGTCAGGCCTGACGGTGCATTCAAGCCGCGGGCCGTGGAAAGGCTCTGCTCTGTATGTTAATGCTGTCACGCCCGTTTGAGGACTGTCACAGTCCTCTGCTCGCTCCTGCCAGTCTCCCCCGCTCTCCCTCTGATCCTCCTCTATTTACCGCATTAGCGCCGTCTCCAAGGCAAATTCCCCCGCCGACGCCCCCAAAGCCTTCTATACACCGCAGCTCATGGCAGCGCTGTGTAATTACTCCTCGCTCGGCGCTCGAGTGTACACAACACTTAATTGCGCGCAGGTTTTTAGCAATCCAAATTGAATTGCACACGAAAATCTCCCTCTGCCCCCCACGCAACCCCCCCCCACCTCTCACCCCGCACCCGTCGCTCCGGCGGAAATCTCACCACCCTGGTAGCCCGCGGAGCTGCCCAACTTTCTGAAACGCGAATCACTTTTCGCCCGGTAATTAATCACAATGTGCGAAAGAACAACATCCAGCAGTTGATTGAGTGGTTTATTACAAAGCACTCACTTGCCTGCTTAGTCCTGTGTATTACATCTTAAAATGTGGCCGGATTGGAGTGCAGTCCATTCAGGCCCCGCATGCTAGGGATTCAAAAACAGAAAGTTCCATATTTACTTATTTCCAAACCCCTGCAGCAGCCACCAAACCGCGAGCTGCGCAAGGCCTTACTCATTATTACCAAGTTACCATTTGACATTTTGCACATGACTGTTGCTATTATTGCTTTTGGTGTTCACACGCCTGCTTAAAATAAAATATGAACCATTTTTGAGCGTGCGGCTATGACATTTAACGGGATGACTTCACAGGCGAGAACGCGCCCCTTACATTCTCCCATCTGTATTCCGAGTGGATATCACAGCAGAGCTTACGGGCAGAAAGTGGCACTGGCTTCTGTTTGCTCTAAAGGGAGCCCTGTCGTGGTTGCCAGAGCAGCGCTGTCCCCGATTCATCATATGTACCCGTCAGGTGAGTCACTCTTGTATGTTCGAGAGGGAGAGCAGCCCCGGTTAAAGTCCCGCTGCTTTATTATAATCTGTTGTTCTCCTCTAATGTAATTAAATGAACCTCGGGCCCGGCGAGCTATGAAGAGCCACAGTGCCATCTATTGGTCTCAGGGTGGATTTCGAAGAAGAGAGGGTCCTCTTCCCTTTACTGATAGAGGCATCATTTTCCTCTTTATGCAGATGATGTATTTTATGTATATGTCTTTGAAGGGGTTATGATGACGTAAGTATTCAGATTGGTGGGATGCGCGTGTAATAAAGGGAATCTGTCTTCTAGCTCTAGATATACTGTAGTGGATAATTCTAAAGGAGAAGGAAACATGGCTATGTCTCTAAATTAGCCAAAAAATTTGCTCCTGTCCTGTTGGCAGCTCTTCGGTGGCATTATCGCTTGGTGTCCTTGGCCTGGATTCTGACCGTCACATCTTGTGCCAGAAGAAAGAGCGAGAGACAAGAAGGGGTAGAGAGAGAAAGAGTGAGAGGGAGCACAGGGCCCCAGCAAGACCAACATCACAGGAAGTGGATTACATCCCTCTGGGAGACAGGGTATTAGAGAGAGGATAGACCGTAGGTCATTAGCCTTTGTGCATCCTAAATTTCGGTGACCCTAGTAAACTGGGGCAGAAGACACTTGACAGGAAGCGTGATCACTGCCACCCTGGCCACCTCGCCACCACACATACAGACCGCTGAATTTGTCTCAGCCACTGGCGTCTGCTTTGCAGGTGATCACTGCAACCCATTGAACGAATACAGTGGTGCTTTCTAACTTCACAGAAAGTGCAAGGACCCCAATTCCGTGCAGTTATGCAGAGACTTTTTCTCCTGCTTCACATTTTCCCACTTGCACCATGGTTGTTTTGTGATGCATCCACCCTTTCGGTCAGCTAGCCATGCCCCGAATTGAGCCCATGCACAAGACAGGAGGCACCCTGTACGCGCTGATGTCACCCAAATCTTCTCTGATGGTAGGCGTGCGTTCATTAAAAAAGCCCACCTTCAGAGATCACCAATCCATCTGGGCGAAAGCTAAAAGAAAAAGTGAAGACAGCTACAGCTTCTTAACCTGCATCATCCCGAGAGCTGCGCTTTCATCTCAGTGAGGATCACTGGGTTTTATCAGACAGGCAGAGCAATTGGCTCGTAAATGAAAAAAGGGGGTGTTGTCTCAAAGCTCATTACCCACCAGGCACGGGTGTCAGATGTGTCCTTTTCGCAATCATGCATGTGCAAAACGTGTGCATGCATTAGAAGCTCGCTGAAAGAGCCGGCCGACAGCAGCGGGGACAGATGAAGCTTCCGTTTGTCGATACTTTCCCGCTCTGGGACCGTGTAAAGGAGAAAAAAATTCCGCTGGCTCCCTGATGAGATGGCTTTGAAAAGGAGAGGAGGTGGGAGGGTTTGGTGAATGAAGCACTCAACCTAGACAGGTCATCCTCAGAAAGGCTAGTAGTGCTGGCTGAAATACAGGGCTGGTATCTCTGTGGAGATTTTTTTGGTGGAGGTCTCTTTGTGGACAGGTATTGAAGGGCCTGTGTGAGTCTGACCTGCGCCCGACCTTCTGCGTTGGCTACTTTTTATAACCCAGGGACATGTGTCTGAGCAGATGGAGCGCAGCGTGATCATCTGATCGCATCGGGCGCGGCGGAGACGCCAAACGGCTGCCCGCCATCACGGCGCGGGAGGCTCTCGTCGTCCCCGTTCCTCGTCGCCGGGCCTCTTCGAAGCCGTGCGCGTGCCGCGGGTGATTCCGGCTCTGCGCGGAGGCAAGTGGGAACAGGAAGCACGCAGGGAGCCGTCTGCTGGAGGTTCCGCCCACCCAGAGCGGCGCTGAGCAACAGGGCTGCGGCGAGCGGTCAGGATTGGCGACTGCTGTCTGTTACCATGGCGGTGGTACGAGGGACTGATTGGGGTCATTGCTAAATGGCTGCACCCTTGGCTTCTGTCTGCCCCTTCAAAGCAGGAAAAAACAGACCTCATAGAGTGCAGGCAGGACAAGCCTTTCCTGCAGTTTACTGTCAAATTCACTCATATGTGACATATTTCTATATCCTTCCTGTTTTATTGCTATGTAGTATTTGGCCATATGGCTGTGAAAAAAAGCATTGCATAGAACAGAGAGAGATCAATGAGAAATGACAGAGAATTAGCCAAGAATATAAGAAACATTATCTGCAGATGAGAACAGTACCAGAGAAGGTTAATGTCTTCTCTTGAAGACATTGTGGTAGATTCTTAATCTTATTATTACTGTTATTATTTATTCATACTATTACTGTTAATATGTTGCATATTACCCATGAATGCAGCTGGATAAATATCAATTGATGCTGAAGTGTAACAGCAGTGCCTAATGGAGGATTCTTACAATATTATTATTTTATTATACAATATTATAATATGTCCAGTTCCCTTCAGGTGATGATGCAATGATCTGTCACCTATTCCCCTATGGCAAAGGAGTTCAGGGGATCAGTGGTGATCACGCAAAATTCTGTTAAAATGCTTTTTTCATGCCTGATGAAAAAATATGTATTACTGTATTAATTCAGACTGATTCCCAGGTCACTTTCTGGAAATATACTGATATTTCTAATTATATTTTTGGCTATCAGCACATACCAAGCAGTCCTTATATATTATTATGATAATTTGAAATGAAATATTTTCCCCACTTCCTATTCAGTGACATTCATTGACATTTTAAAGAGTTATATTGCTCAGAATTCAAGCTGATGTTCCGGAAAGCCACTTCAGAATTAACAAAAAGGAAATTAAAACGCTAACATTTTTTGCCACCTAATAAACTTTCATTTCCCTATCAGCGCATTTACAGCTTGGCAAGATTACTGCCGGGTTATCATTCAAGCCAGCCCAAAAGACAGAACCACACCCAGGCCCTTCTGATGATTTCATAATTCCCCCAAACCAAAGATCAAACATGGCTCTCTGAAGCAACAGCAGCAGGGTGACAAAGGTCAGGGGCAGTTCATTCTCACTGGCAAATTAGAGGTTATCAAAGCTAGTGAAGGCTGTCATTTTTTCCTATGATGCAGTCATCAAACCCTGAAATGAATACCCAGGTAGCCCTAGTTAGTGCACTGTGATGGCTTCTTTGTCTCAAATTACCACTGAAATTTGCTTTGGATCTTTCATCAAAGAGGTAATGGAATAAAAAAAACACGCCCCAAAAACACACAGGGATGCATTTGTTCATGTATAAAAAGAAATGTTATCTGTTCTTCTCATTTTGGTCAGGACTGGAGGAAGTGGCCCTGGAAACAGAAGTCTCCCTACTTCTTTCACCCATTGACTCACCTCCTGACTCATACATTGACTGGGTTGCTCCACTACAGGGTCAAGTAGTCCCAGCCATTGAATTGTGCCTGCTCTTGTTCTAATGCCTGTTAAAATCGTATTATGAAAAGATTTACAATCGCATGACTACTTCTTTGCAACAAAGCAATGGCTTCTATTAGATCTACCCATAATGTCCTTCATTTCATTCAGAATTTGAACAAGTATTACATTTCTTATCCTTACACATTTTCCAATGAATCTAACTTGTTAAACTCCTAATGCTGTTATGAACACTTAAATTCCATTTAAAATTTTTCAAAAGATAGTTTTGTTGTTTGATTGGGTAGAGGCCAAAGCGTGGTGGGTTTTTTTTTTCAGTTCTGTTCTACTATTAAAGGCTGACGATGGACATGTCCTCACAACATGTGAATCAAAAGTATAAAAGCTTTCGCTCGAGTTTGTTCCAATGTCTCAACTAATGCACCCTGACACCACAGCGACTACATTACAATGTCAAGCAGACCATTAAAGGAAAAGGGATATAACTGCAGGTATAATTGCGGGTCTCAGGTTGTCTGAGTCGAGCTGTCACACGGGCGCTTCGGCAGCAGTCCCATAAACATGGAATCAAGTTAAGCCTGTCAGGTTAATTTCTCCTTTTGTCTCTTTCGGAGAAAAGATGAAGAAGCAGAAGCTGTCAGGTCCCATTACCTCCGCTTTGGGGAAAAGTTGGCGTCTGTGCGGTCTACATGTTCGCAGCTTTCGCATCACAGACATGAGCGAGCCCCCCAGCGCAAGGCTCTTTCGCGGCAGCAGTCCACCCACACCCAGGGTTCATAGAATAAATAAATAGAGGAGTTTGTGGAGTGAGAAGAAAACAGGGACGAGGAAAATAAAACACTTCGGAGTTTCAGATATCCGGGCAGTGTTTTGTCAGATGAGATGCCAAACGTGTGAAATGGATTCTTATGTGAAGGTGGCTGAGGAGAGACCGTAATCTCCCCGTTAAGTAAGGAGGCACAGCGAGAGCCCTGACAATTCTCAAGAAAGGGCGAGGGATCATTGCAGATGTTATTTCACCCGTTCCAAATTTAAATGAGACATTTTATGACTTGCCTCATAACAGCACAGCAGATTAATAAGTATGGACAAAAAATGATTGGAGTTATCTTTGGAGGGATTTTGAAGTCAGATTCCTGAGTGTGTACCATCTCACATAAAGGCTGACAGTACAGCGGCTATATTGCTATAAAATTTCAGAGCAAAAGTGTCCATTTTACTGGCAGGCCAGTATGTCATTTCAGTCTTTTTCTGTGGGATCGGTTCATTTCCTGGCACTGTTCATATAAAATATTTGTGAGCCTTTGCATTCATGACCCATAACAGATTGCCCTGAGTCCCCGTGATCGGGCCAGGGAGCGTGCTCCACCAAGCCTCTGATAGCATTACATGGTTATATTACATGGTCTACATCATGCACTAGACATTCATTTAAAATGCAGGTAACCAGCTGCAACTTACCGATCATATTTCATTGTCACATCATATGCTATTACAAGGTATGGAACTTCATTGCTTGTGCTGTATGGTGCATGTCCAAAAAGTCACATATTGGTGTGAATTAAATTGATTCACCTGTCTGCTGAAATCATTTTCATAACATGGTGCTCTTATAGCTAGCTCTGGAGCTAACTCAGTAAATCAGTTTTGGCATAGCCCAAGAAAGATAATGACCTAAAATTCAGTCGGGTGACATACAAACCCTGTTAGGTTCTCGGAACAAATATTTATTTCTCTCTGTCTCTTTGTTCTCTTTCCTGTAATGTTGCTACTTACCTGGTACGTTGAAAACTGAAATCAAAAACAAGCTATAGTGCTGGCTGGTATCATGGTCAATAGAAAACTTCTAAAACAACATTAAAATCAAAAAGTTTATTATGTTGCTTTGTTTGAAACATAATAGTTGAAACATTAATAATTAACAAAAAGAATTTGACAGATATTATTGCATTTGAATCTGTGTGGCATACTACCATTACATCACATCACCATGACACATTATAACCTGCTTAAGTTGTTTGTTGGAATATAGATACATTTGTTTTTAAGAATCTGAATTTCCTTTGTGCAATGCTACCAAATTGAAAAAATACAATTTTTTAAATCAGAAATTGTGATCAAATACGTTCTTTTCTTTTATAACATGCTTGTAAGGAGTATGAATGTATATGGACAGCTGCCTCTATATGTGACTAAATGCTTCCAAATGCCACTGACAACATCAGCGCACCCAAAAACTTTCTAATAGTTCACAATGATTGAAGAGTTGTAACCCAAAAAGTTGCAGCAGCACAAGCAGGGGAAACAGACTCAAAACGTGCTGGCACTTTGCTGGAACCTGCAGAGTGAATGTGATTTACTGGTGACATAAGCCCTGCATCCGTGCTTTACTTTGGAGAGGGGAACCAAGGTTTCTCCTCCCACAGCTGAGACATGATCTGTGTGTGTGAAGGTGAGAAATTCATTTTCGTGTTTCAGTGTGTATCATCTTGAATATGTATTTTTTTTTAAAACTCTCCCATTACATCTCCATCTGAGAGCGCAAGCTGTTCCCCGGTCTCTCTCACGACGGCACACCCACACGAGTCCGGGGAGAAGCAGGGCCCTCTAGCAGCTTCCCGCTGTCCAGGCACGATCGGGGGCCTGCTCGAGACGGAGCTCCAGGGTGCCACTCGGACCACGTCATCCCGCCCATACTACACACAGGCTGGCATGAGTGTGCGGATGACTGGACTCTAGGGCACATGAGGTACATGAGATACCAGTCAGAGAGTGTAAGCCAGCCTGTTCTGAACTAGCACAATGGTGACAAGAATGAGAGAAGCCTGCTTTTTCTCCTGTGTGTGTGTGTGTTTTTTTTAACTGTGTGTTTATCTCTACTTTCTGATCCTATCTCCTCCTCTCGTCATCCTCAGCGTATTTGAAAATATAATTCCCCTCTTTCTCCCGGGGGGCTCCGTTCCACCCTGAGAATTCAAGCTCTGTTAATCCTGCGTCTGAAGACTGTTAGTGGCACAGCACGAGGGTAACCTTTATCACAGTTTAGAAGCAAGCCAATACAATACAGTGTCCGCATTTCCAATTCCAGTTTCATGATTCAAGTGATTGCGTTCTTATTTCTGACTTACGCAGTGCTTCTAAGTCTACAATTACACCCACTTAGCTTTTGAAAATGAATGGAAACTAGGCCAGCTGTCTAGGTGTCCACAATGATGCGGCACAGGGTTATTACCATTTGAAGTAATAAAATGATAGCATAGCGCAGACCAGAACAGCAGGATTGCTTTGGGATTTGCATTTAAGGTAACGCCATAAAAGGTGCCTGAAGAATTGTAATATTACTCAGGACTCTGCAGGGTACGGTAAATAATATTACACATTGAAATGAGGGAAAATATCACATTAAGGTTATTGGTCAATGTCAATTATATGCACTACCAAAAACATCCATCAATAAATCCATGGTTACTTTCTCCTCAGCCCAGATACTAGTCTTGGACATAAAAAAGTGTACCTCTTCAAACCCTTCAACAGAAATCATTCCTCTCTTTCCCACATATTCAGTCCTGACATAACTCAGTACCGTAAAAAAAAGTGCGGGGTCACAGATTTCCACAGATGCATGCATTTTACAGTTAGCTGGAATGTAGCTAAACTGCTTAAAACATTACGGAATAAGATACAAAAAGTTCAAAGTCATTTCAGAAACCCATTTTCCATATAGCAGATAGAGACTGCATATCATTAAAGGTCACGCAATTCAATTTGATGTAATATATCTGTGGCTGTTTTCCATAATAGATAAAAGTGAACCTAGCCGGGATCATAAGTCCATATTTCTGTCAACTCAGACATCAATTAACCATGTAAAGTTTTCCAAAAGTAAGATGACTTTGCCATACTCTCTTTTGCCATGCAGCAGCAAGGGCAACCTCTCTTCATTGATTCCCAATAGTGAAATACCGAGTTGACAAAAGTTTTTGTTTTGCCAGCTTGCTTTGTTCCAGAGCATTACGACAAAATCATTAGCATTATCTACAGTGCATGGCAAATATTCTGGACGAATGGCATGTCATAGCAACGTCTTACTGAGTGGAAGATTCACACTGTGGAAACAAAATGAGATCCTCAGCCTGCCTCCTCTCTCATTTAGCACATGTTTTCCTGAAAAGAGGTTTAAAAATAAAACTGTTATATAAACATAATGTTTTATTCATACGTGTTTTTTTTTTTTTCAGAGAAGGTTATATGAATATAAAAAGTCCCAGCAGAAAGACCAATGGGTCTTGCATGTTAAGTTTTAAGTTTAAATGCTTTCATCTGAAGGCTCATTGCCCTGCAAAGTTGTTGGTTAAAATATTTACTTGAAGCGTGGTTCTGCCTTGCATTGTCTTTGCATTGTATCCAGCCCTGACTTGCTTTTTTTTTTTTTTTAATCTTACTTTCTGATTTCTTTAACTGTTGCTTAACCCTGTGGGCCATGCATTAAAATTGAAGTGAATACAGTTTAGGAACCCATTTATACATTTATCCACTGGGGACGTGTGGTTTTTCCTTTCCTTTATTTATACCATATATACATTATTTATGTACTTTAAAGTGTGAAGGCCTTAATTCACTCTGGAAAAAAAAAATGCCTTAAATGTGAATGATTAATCAAAGCCAATTTTGGTTTGTTTTTTTTTTTTTCCTGATTCTTACAAACGGTCACTGAGTGAATGACTGCTGAACACATGATGATGTGTAAGTATGAAGAAGGCATTACTCAGAGTCAGAACAAAGCCATTACCGCTGCATCTGGACCTTATGGAACAAGCTATACAGACCAGTAGACAGTTGAAGATGAATTTCACACCATATACTTTCTCTGATTAAATGTCTTCTCTATAACTTTCAGCCAGAAAATCCATATCACATTAAAAGATACTGTGCAAAAGAAAAAAAGTACAAGAAAGCAATTTAATAAAGGTTACTGGTAGATGTTAGAAGTAAATAAATACTGAGGGCTGTGTTCCACATCACCTGAAAGCAAACTTTATTATCTATGGAACTATTCAAGGGGAGAGCACTCAAATGTGAAATGCTTATTTTCATTTTTCTGCTGAATACTAATAGACTTAAATGGCTCTGATCTGTCGTCTACTACATGCAGAACAATTCCGATTGAAGCCGTCTCTTTAATATAAAGCGTTTTAATGAGCTGTTTGTTTTCTTGTTTGTAGCCAAGGTAGAAATAAACAGTACGCTTCATTCTTTTTAATAATGCAGAGTCCTGAGGGAGGTCTACCCTCAGGTAATACAATTTACTGCCTTTGAAGATGTGTGCCTTCTGGAGCTCCTGAGAAAGAATGGAATAAGGGGACGTACCATTGAGTCACTTCTCTGGTGTTGTGGGAGAGTATTGTTGGTTTCCAGCTTGAAGGTGGCATCAGTCTTGTTCGCCGGCAGAGTTAGACTACATTATTTTCATGTCCTTCAGGACAGTGCATGTGTCTGTGAATGTATATGTTTGTGAGTTTGCATCCATGACTGTGAGTGTGCATGCGTGTGTGCGTGCACGTAGCACCCGTGTGAAAATAACAAACCGGTCTTGATGGATTTAGTCACATTTTTATTGAACTCTTTAGTAGAGCAACTTACCTGAAGATGTGTTTTTGTATCATCACTAAAAGGACGGAGCATGTGAATACAAGGAATGAGTTCAATGTAAATAAGTAGATGTAGCCATTTGGGAACTGTCTCATTATTTCTCAAACTGCAATACAGTCGCCAAATAAAACCTTGACATGTGCTCACATTGGATGTCCATATTGATATATAATATCATATATCATACATATCATAATAATAATAAACTGTCAGCATGCCTTTTAGCCAGTGACCCTGATGAGATTTTAATTCAACTGAGCAACGCCTGTGTTGGATCAAATCCAATCTCATTCCTTTCACGCATACCCTTTCCATCTCCCAGAGAGAGCAAGAGGACAATGCAGAGATCACTTTGGGTGCTCATAAATCTTGAATGGATCAGTCTCTTCAAAGCTGATCTTGAGAGGAGAAAAAACTCCTTTACGGTAGCTCTGAACACCACCTATCTCTGAACACCACCTATCTACCAAAGAGAAATCTACCAATCAATTAGCACACATGATGAAGGTCCTCATTAATATTAGTGTAATTATTATTTATTAATGAAAAGAGTAGGTTCTCCCAGAACTGTCTTTCATCCAACTTTCATTCTCATTGCTACACATTCACCCACACTTTTATCGTGTTAGAGCAGAAATCCATTCAGCACTCATTGACAGACCCACACTGAGTTATTCGATTCTGGCAGGGACATGCAGTGCCCTGATCATGGCTGTCACAAAGGAGTTGTCACAGTCAAACTTCAGAGTGGGAGCTGAATTAGTAAGTTAGTAGTCATAACCGTCGCTGAGAGTCATCTCCGTCTTCTGCACCGCACTTCCAGCACCGAAAGGGCCTTCCAGCACCCCCCCTCCCACACACACGCACACCCATCCACCTGCCTATTAGCTGTCCGTTTTTGCACTGAGGAAGGGGACCATCAACAGCAGACCCCCGGGGGCCTCAGTGGCTGTGGCAGCCCTTTGATGTGGGCTGTGCACGATAATGCACCGGCAATTCGGCGCTTAAGAGCCCGCCTGGCATTCCGATAACAAAAGGGAAGAAGCGCGAATAGGATTTCATCAAACTCCCAGCGGTTGATGACTAACGCCAGTGTCCATTTTCAGAGCCCGCGGATCCCCTGCCCCGGACGGCGCAGGCCGCTGATTCCGGGCCATTTCTCGCCAACGTCCTTTAATAGAAAGCCGAGGGGGCGCTGAACCTCCCAGCTCTGCACATTATGCTTTCAAATGGACAGTGTCGTGCCATTATGTTAGACACAGCGCTACACCAAGCTGAAAAGAAATGGACCACGTATGCGAAATCACAGCCATTCATTAGCTGTAGCGGTGTGGTGCTGGGGGAATGTTGCGAGCCAGGTAATAGCAATAACTTACTGAAGCCAGAGGAGTGGTTAGAGGAACATTAAACCCATCATGGGAGAAGCAAAGCAGACCGATTTTTTTTTTTTGGTCTGTCTGATTTACTCCCTAATGAGCAACAGAGGCCAATCAGACTCAAGATCACTCCTTAAGGTTCCTTGTGGGGTGTATGCTATTAAGTTTCCCCCTGGACCTCCTTTACCTGGAAAAAAGTCTGAATTTTTTGGTTCCTGTCCTTTTTCTCCATTCAACAGTCATTTTTTTTACACAGACAAGAATAGCAGAGATCTTTAATTTCCAACATGGCATTGTTTAACAACAAGAGTGCCATAAAGTGCCGTAAGATGGCACTCCCAGCAGAATTAGCTTTGTTATTTGTTTTGTCCAGTGGGCATGCTCATGCATTAGGAGGAGTGACTTGTTTTTGTTGGTTCACTGACAATAACTCACATGCTACCCACTGTCTGGGTTCATCTCACCTGTTGTTAAACAATAATGCACAGCCTCAGCCCTGGCTGCATGTCAGACTTCTGTTGTCACGGAAAGCCCTTTGACCTGAACTGGGAGACAAGGTATTGATCATTGGTGTTTATCATCATGTTATCATGAGGCTGTGTCATAACATTATATTATACTGCCATAATGTATTATAGTAATGTATGTAGTAATTGTTTGTGATGTAACATTCCATGAATATTTGTGAATTATACTATCCAAAAGCAGGGCTTGCCTGTGAATAGAAGATTTTTCAGAAATGAGAATTAATGTTTATTATGAGTTGATTTTTATTTTAAGAGTAATTCATGTATAAATACGATAAAGTGTTAAACTCCAAAGATTTTAAATGCATATTTCAATGTAGGTAAAGATACACCACACATATCACAAAACATATAAGTTATTTAATGTGGCAAAAGGTAACTGAAATATTTAGTACATCCTTGAGTTGTCAAAAGGCTGTTGAATGCCTGGTTTTTCTATAATGGCACAAAATAAGAGTCTCAGAGCAGGTAATTTCATCTACTGAAGGAAAGGGAGGAGAGAGAGAGTGAGAGAGAGAGAGCGAGCGAGAGAGTGGCAGAAACCGGGACATTCTCTACTTCCACCAATAAAATGAAAATGAGATTTCTCCACCGGATAAGATTAGACAAATTACAGAAAAAAGCCTTGTCATGGTTTTCATTGTTTGTTACCCAAATAAACAAAATATGAATAAGTCAGCGGGGGATTGAAGAGGAGCAGGAGAGGAATGGATGTTCGCCTCTACGACAGGGCTGCTGACTGCTCCTTTCTGTGTACATTTACAAAGTGTGTTTATATGAAATATCTGTTAACCTCTCTTCTCTCTAGAGCAGGCACATACTATATTTTATTAATGGGGGCAGATGATATATTACTGTCTCCTCTCTGTGGGATTCCGTTAGGGCATTATCTGCAGTGATTTTTTTATTTTATTTTCCTTCCCTGGTTTTCTCCCCGATTCCTCCAGCATGCACAATTACACTCAGAGTGGAGGTAATAAAGGAAAAAGGACTGAGTTACCTTAAAAAACACATACACACATTATTTCCTGCCAAAAAGGCCCTCTCCGCTAACCATCCTCTGAATCTACTGTGTTGGCATGACACCAGGTCCTCTTGGCAACGCATCCCCACCTGCTGACAGCTCTCCAGGTGGTCTAGGGAAGATTAAATTCTACAGCAATGCGGTTCGGACCCACATTGCCATTAATGAAATAATGAACACTCTCAATTGGTTATCTCGGCGTCTCAAGAATTTTCAAGGAGAGGCCAATTTTCAACTATTATACACGCCATCTCAATGATGGTAGCTGATTGGCGTGTCCCCGCCACCGAATTCCACAAGTGATTGACAGGTCACAGCTGTGGTCCCATTTAGGGATGGCCTCACACATTTTACACACAAGTAGCTGAATCCAGGTAACGTTTGGCAACAGTCCTGTGGGGATCTTTGCGGAATGCAAATACAATAGTCGTTAATCAGTATTTATGATGTTCAGCATTGTTTCTTTGAATATTTTATTTACCCGCCTACCCCCATTGCTGCACTTTGCTGAATGAAATGAGAAAGAACCATGAAATTTCAGCCGATGATACAACAGAAGTCCAGTTACTCAGGTCCGGTTATCATCTGTGCGGTGACATTGAGCGCAGGAACATAACGCTTTGCTCTCACGTCCACGCTTCAAACTGGGACTCCATTTTCGCTCTGACAAAAGACAAATCCGTGTGATGTAACAGAGCAGGGAGAGAAAGCGGTTTACCTCTGCTCAGGGCCAGCTCCAGGACAAAGACAATAAAACACAAACTGACATCTAGAGATGCACCTCGCCGGCATGACAGTGCTGAAGCATGCTGTGGCTAAGTGAGGTCAATGAAAGCAGGGCAGCTGTAAGTGAATTCTGTGTAATCCTATTTTCAGTCATGGTGAGTACACCCACAGGTTAATATGCATATGGTAATGCTGACAGGAATCTAGTTTAAATTTCACCCGAACGAAGGAATTTCAAACGTCCAAGCCGAACAACCGCTGGATTTAATTGGATTGAAACTCACACCGACACTTTATCTGCATATTGCCGTTAACTTTGAGTGGCAGCAGGAAATAACATCAAGCAGATAAAACGCTCGAGGACAGTCTCATTTCTCCCCATATGAAAAAGTGTTATCTTCCCCTCACATCAAAGATTGACTCATATCAACGACGCCTGTGATTGGCTGGGAGCTGAGTAAACAGTGGCAGAGCAGAGCTGATTTAAGGAAAAAAAGGACTCCCTCAGGAGATGTGACTCAAGATCAAGTTTGTTTTATGAGGAGTTATTATTTTGTGGTATTAATTTATTTACTAATTCATTTGTGTACGTTATTTGTTTATGTAATTATTTATGTATTTGAGCCAGAGGTGGGGGGGGGGGTTGTTATTTAATCCCTATATGATTCAACCTCAAGGCACAAGCATTAACAAACCTGTTTGACAGATATTTGAAGAGTACATTGTTTTGACTATTACATTTTTTTTTGTTTAAACGCATGAGATGGGTTGCATTTAGACCAAGATCAATAATACAGTGGTAACTGATTTTAAACAGCTTTTAGGCATCATTTTAATGATTGTACAATTATGCACAGGGGATGCAGGGGAGAAAAAAGCTCTTACGTTTGGACCATCACTTAGTAATTTACTCTTAATTACAGGGCTTGATTAACTATTAATTGATTTTCCATTGAATACCCTCATCTCAATGGATTTCAGAAGACAGATGTTTAACACTCTGTAATTGGTAAATGGGGTAGTAAATGAGTAAATTAGCAAATGAGTAGCGGGACTAATTGAGCTCCATATACAGTACTTATCATCCAATAAAGGGGCTGCTTTTAATTTGAGATTTTTTGTTCTTTCCAACGAAGCAGTCACAGTGCATTGTTTTTTTTCGGTGAGTTCAGTAGTGTTAAATATCCCATGGTTCAACTGTACAAATCCTTGTGGACATTACAAATGTTATAATCTTTCAACTAGAGGCAGTGGTACGGTATGTTACCTCTTTCTATCTCGTCAATTCTGGTATTCAAGTCTGAGGACATGTGTTTGCAATTTCAGCATATTTACTGTTGGCATATTCAGTGTCAACAATGAGAATTATTCCATCACCTGGAATAATTCTACAATACAATCTTCATTTCCTGACAGATCCCATTTGCAAACTAAACACTGTAGCAAACAGTAAGTTCACATATCCCACAGTAATAATTTAAGGGCCAGAGTGAAACTCAGACTCATAATTCAGACTCATGATGGCTATCTATCACTTCGATTCAGTCTGTATTTTTCCTGACAAACTGAAAGAGTAGCAAAGGGAAGGAATCGAGCCCAAACACAGCTCCAATGCCAAAGTCCACCGGCAGCAATTCAGTTATCAAATCTGTGACGGCCGCATGATGTGTCCGTGCCAGAATCGCATATCGTACACATTCTTGGGGCAGGGTTGTGGGCTGGTCCACGATAATATTGATTGAGTCTTTCTTTAGTAGGGTAGATATCAAAAACCAATGTGACAGTCCCACCAAGCTGGGGAATTGCACAGAAGGGAAAAGTCACATGGTGACAGTGGGGGCAGTACAGAAGTCAACACTGACTATAATGAAATACAATCTTTCATTGCCTAACAGTAAAAATCGCCCATTGGTGTGGAAACCACGTATGCGTAAAAAATGCAGATAGCTCCAAGCCCTGCTCCTCTGATAATAGACACAAATTCAGCTAATTACAGCCTACAGCACCTTCCATCTAACACCTCAGTCACAGATATGGCTTTATGAAAGGAAAAGGTCACGCATTATGCATAAATGGCAGGAGTGCTGCTTGACCCACACCTTTAAATCCGGATGAGCCCGCAAACGACAATTAACAATCAGCTCAAGACGCGTTGTAGTGCCATGTACGGCAGAGCAACATATCAGGAAAGTCTTAAGAGCATAAAAGATGGAAGGCTTACAAGATCGCCAGGCAGAGTCACCCCACTGAAGTCCAGTGCAGCTCCCATATCACCACTGCAAAGCACTTTGGCACAAACAACGACTTGGTAACGATAGACTAATGAAGATTTTCCTTCTCCTTTCTGAAATATCATTTTTTTACCCATTGGATCTGTCAGGAAAGCAGTTTCTGCTGGTCTTCCAGATCTAGCGTGGTAGCTTTTGCCTGTCACTGAGAGCTGTTTGGAGGTGGGTGTGAGTAAGGGTGGGGGGGGGGGGGGCAGTGGGGGGGCATTTGTACGTAATGGCGTTTCTGTTTGAGGAGATATTTGTCTCCCCGTTACCGCCGGCTTCCCTGCTTGTCGAGCTGGAAATCAGGAGAGCTGGCTGCACTGTTCTAGTGATTAGGGCCCTCTTGAAAAAAGAAACAGTCCTGAAGCAGAAAGCACTCGGCGCTCATCCTCTCAGCTTCTCGCAGCCAAGAGCTGACAGCATGCGCTAATCATGCACCTCACGTAATGAAGGAGCTGCACTGGAAACAGTCAGAAACAGACAGGCAGAAAGATTAGACTCAACACACTATGTGCATGCCGCGGGAGAATCTAGAAACACCTTGAGCATACTTTATACCTTCCAATCCTGGCTCCAAATATTAACAGCTTTTTAGCAACTAATTAATGAGGACTTAAAACCTGTAACAATTCCGTATTAACGATAGAGTGTTTTGTGTTTTTTCTTTCCTTTTTTCAAGAGCATGATTCATTCTAACATTGTTGGTGACCCTTTTTTTAGATGAAAATCTTATCATCTGTCCTATTCTGGCTATTCTTGCTCTGGTTTCATTCTCAGCACACTGGAAAGTGTGGACACAGAACACAGGTTTATGTTTCCTCTGATTGCTGTAGACGTGGGATGGTTGCTCATTTTTCTTTCAGTTATTGCCAAAGGACAAAGCATCCATTGGCTTATAGGCTTGTGCGTAAATGGCCGTTTGTCTGACTAAAGCAGCCCTTTCATGCTAGTGCTATTGTGCACAACACTGATTAAAACAGAAATGTATGAGATTTCATATGCAAATGAATAACGTGCAACCTTCACACCAGTCATCAACGGAACTGTTGCTGAGGTAACAAAGCCTAAGTTATGAGTAAGAGTTGCCGCGGTAATTTGAGAGTGTTTGTAGCTGATGCATAAACACAATTAAATTAGCGCGCTCTGGTACTGCTGTGAGGAAATAATCACTTGCACATAATCACACCTTCAAGGGAAGTCTGCTGCTTACACATTTTTGGCCTCTTTCTCCTGCTCTACATTGAAGTACTTGAGTGATTAATGCACTATTTGATATGAGGTTGAAACAATCAGAGCATTTGTGCTCAGTTCTGTCATAAAGCGTCACTTTCTTTAATCATAAATGTGCAAACAAATTAGAAAAAGAAAGGAAAAAACACCAATGCTTGGGCATTTTTTACATTAGAGACATTATGAAATGAATTAGAAAGTCATTTTGCAATTTATTTTTTTCATTTTTTAAACCAAGAAAAATATAATTGCTCTTCTTTTTTTTTTTTTACGAACAGTCTGTTAGGTTTGTTTTTGATGTTTACTCAGATGTTGAAATTCAGCTTTCTTGTTACACATTGCATGTGGCTTCTTAAATCATTTTTCATGGATTTAAATTTTTTTGATTGAATGACGTTTTTTATCATAAAATCAAAGGCTTATTAACATCAAAGCAATGCCAGTAGATTAGAGATTACTTTGGCTCAGTCACAATGAGGATTTATGCATTTTGTGAGCAAACATGTTGTGCTGACAGAAATATTGGCTGTGTGTATGTCTCTGAAACACCTTCTCAATTTTGTCTTGCACAGCAAGCATGAAATATTGCAGACAAGAGCCAGGTGAGCCCTCATTAGATGTGACTGACTGACATTTAATTCACTAAAGCATGAGAGTGTCAATAGCCCACAAGGCTTACAGCACAGCAACTTCCACACAAAAACATGATAGCCTGGCTATGCATTCACTTGTGTGGCCAACACAGCGCTCACTCATATTGCACACAGTGGACACAACACACAGACATTCCATAAATACACTATATGGACAGAAGTATATACTAAAGTATATTTCAGGTTCAGGTGCAACAATGATGGGATTTATATATTTGGTTTATTTGAAGTTGCTAAAAACTATTCAGTAACAACTGAACATATTTAAAAAGGAATGTTTTGCCAGATTAGGATCTGAGCTTCAAGCATACATGGAGTGTTCATGGCCAATCATAAAGCTCTGTAGCACTAGTAGCTTTAAAACGACAACGCAGGATAAATTCCAACAGGGACAGTGGGGCGCCAAGAAGGCGACGCAGGGCTCAGAACATTATCATTTTTATTGTTTTATGATTTGTCATTTAGCATCCACCCTATCCCAAGACAATTTATAACACGAGACAAATATTATCTGTAATTACCTATACAATATAGATAATATGCCAGATGTTTTATCTGCAAGCTGTCAAATTAATAGCAAGTTATGTATTGATAAATATTTTTCCTTTTCATTCAAGGCAAATATATTTAATTCTGGAAAGTTTCCTCCACTTGAAATGACCCAGTTGCTTGACATGGAAAGGGAAATCCAAAATCTGAAAAGCGTTACCATCATTCATTTTTATCTTCAGTATTGACCCTCTCTTTTAAAAAGAACATGAAATGGTGGATTTATTTTTTGTCAATCCCCTTTTTGCTGTATTTTTGTCAACAGAGCTCCTCGGGCATTGGTCAGGGTTTTGAATCATTCCTTTAATCTGACAAAATTGGAACAAATCAATAACCTCGCAGCAAAAAAATTGACAGGGGGTTTATGTTTATGGAGCCAAGCCAGACAAGAAGCCATAAAACATGTCAAGGGCAAAATACAAAATGTGATACTTTACAGACTGGAAATATCATTTGCCATCTTTGAATGTGATGTCCCCTCATCATTTGTTCTGATTTACCTCATCACTGACATACCTTCACTGTCAGATAAAAAAGTTAACTTTTCCATTCCCCTTTGCACTAACCCTCGCTCTGTAGCACAGTTTTTTTGGTCCTCTTCAAAAAATTATAAGGTTTGCTGAACAAAAAAAAAAAGAATGTGACTTTGAAAAGAAAGGAAAATACAATGGAAAGGTCTCTTACTTTTTCAGAGGCTTTGATTGAATGGTGGAGATACATGCTTGCGCGAGGTAAGTATCAATCTCAATTCTTGTAAATGATCTGAAATTGTACAGCTGTAGGTGCAGGCCCTCTTTAACAATAGCTAAGCACCAAAGATGAGCATGATATCTTCCACTTCTGCGATGTAGAGATTTTGATTGTATTACTTTTTTTTAACAAGTGAAAGCAAGATACGGGAGAGTTATAATCCCTCTGCTCTTGTTCGCAAAGGACCAGACAGGAGCAGGAGCGATAACGAGGAGCTTAAGTAAAAGAGCTCTGCGGGTCTAATCACTGTCTGATTTCAAACGTGGAGGACCAATTAAAATGGATTGGGCTCAATAAGAGATTACAACTTTAAGTAAAGACGGGTGCCTGGAACACGAAAATCAATCGCGTGTGTCTCAATACCAAAAGTTTTTTTTTTTTCAAATGCCAGAAGCCGGATAAATGCAGGGGTGTCCACAAGGCCAAGAAGTTTAAACACGTGAAATAAATCACGCGTAAAAATAGGACAGGGTGAAACCAGAGGTCCACTGTGAAGGAGCAAGTCCTTGTTAAGCGCACAGTAGGGCAGAGGTTATTTCCTACAGAGGATAAAAAAGTTTGAAGAGCCTCAAATAGTCAGAGCAACATCTGTAACTATCCACTGAATTCTTTGTGGGCTTTGACACATAAAAATAGAGGGCATCTATTGTAGCAATATTGATATATGGATACATCCCTGGGGCATAAGTTAACCAGTGCAATTTCATTTTTACTTTGAACTTGTCTTGCTTAGAGAATGTAGACTACAGCACCACTGACTCTGTGTCAAACATGGGCTAACTGGATGTGTGAAGATAGTATACTGGGATAGCCTTGCTGGAAGGGGTTATCTTTTAAATCAATGCAGAAAGTAACAAATTTCAGACAAAGCTACCATTTAAGGTTTCCCATTACGTAATGGCTTCAGTGCATTCTGAATGGCTGTGAAGACATCACTATCATTCTCACTGTCATGTTTGACATACTGTGTGTTACAGCAATAAATTTTACTGGTTCTTTACTTGATGGAACTGACAGAAATGGTGACCGCTTCACAACATGAAAGAATCACAGAAACAGTTACATTGAAAAACAAACAATGTTTAAGAATAGCTTAACAGGTAGATAGGACAAGCTGGTATGAGGATAGTAGTGTAGTGAGAATTCCAGTAATGTATTCAAGGTAAGAGACTGATACCTGGTTACCCCTTAGCAAAGCACTTAACAGCTTCAAGTTTACTTCAGGTGACAGGTTTTTGATATGTCCCAAACCAAATGGAAGATCTATGAAGTCTGTAAATTGACCGGAACATTATTGGGAGCAGTGAATTTGGCAATTGCTTGGCGAGATCACAGGAAATATTGCTCAATTTCCAAATTATAACATAAATCTCAACAGCTACTTCATCATATCTCTTTATACAGCAGTATTTTAAACTCGACTGTAATAAAGTAAGCAGCATCTGAGTGCCAAGCTCAATTACAGAGCTAGACAATTTCCATATGACACCTCTAGGGGGCAGAAAATCTGCCAAGATCACTCTGCAAACTTAGCATTCTTTTGCACAACACAGCCAACGGCATTCACTGCAAATAAAGTCCAATGATATAATTGATTTCATATGTTTTTGCTTTCAACATTATATGAGTACAGTCACAACTATATGTTCACAGCCTATGATGCTTGGTCTCCCATATGCAAAATCTGGCACGCCTGGCCCGGTTTTGTTTGAACTTTTTACAGTATATCCTATTTTTAGTGTGTCTTAACATAGATATGAAACTCTCTTCCTCTCTCACACACCAAAATGTTCATTTTTATAACTGTATAGAGATGGGAACTATGTTTAATTGTCAAACATAAATAAATAAATAAACAAACCCATTCAACAAACTGTATCACTGACAGTCAAGAATGAAGAATTTCAGGACATCTATGGATCGGCACAAGTTTATTGAAGTCACTGAAGACATACAAATTATAGCACAATATGCGTCTACAGAGATTCATCTTATCTGAGTCATAGAAGTACAATTGAATTACTATTCATATATGTAAAATCAAATAGAAAGCACATTTGTTGCATTGTTTCTGTCAGATCAACCATCATAATTTAATTAAAGAAATCAGAATTTGCCTTTAGGTGAATGGTAAAGCTAGTACACCAGTTATAATCATCAGATTATAAGTCTCAAAGTGATACAGAACTGTGGCTGTAATTATTTTTTGGTCCCTTTTAGTGCCTTTGGCCCTGCTGTCATCTTTTGTACTGATTGTCACTTTGTCTTCCAAAGGTCCGATTCTGGCTGCACCCAGTCCTCTCCCATGATTGCTTGCAGTCTGAAGTCTTGGAAGTACTCTAGGAGATGGCTAATGAGAAGAAAAACCCAATCATTTGACATTCACATGACATATCAGCCCATTAAAAAATACTCACAGGAATATACAATAATAGCTAATACATCTTTAGAATTTCAGATACAACAATGCTGTTTTCAGTTACTGCTCTGGTTTGATGACGTTAACCTTCATCATAATTACTTGTTTTTTCCTCAGAAAAGCATGTCACTATTGCATTTCTGTAAATATGCTTAATACAGATGTTCGGTAAATTCAAGTTCAGGTGTTTCCATGGCATTCACAGCATGGGAAAAGGTGAGTTCTTCTGCAAAGGGTTAACTTGCCTGAGTGTATGAAATACAGTGGGCTGGGTATCCTGAGCCAGCACAGTCCTAACCATCCTAACCTTATTCCACAGAAACATTGGCACTTGGACACATGTAAGATTCAAATATCAAATGTAAGGTACTCACAAGTTTGGTTTTTGTCCCTCTGCTATTTGCTCTCTTGGAATGGGATAGAGGGCCTCGTAAGTTCTTCCTATTCCAGAGCCATGAATGGCGTAAGAATTCATCTTATTCACTCCTGGGGGGAAATATTTCCAGGGAAGGAGCGCTGTCCCCTTCCATTTACCCCCATCCACAGTTGCTTGGAATGACAAAGGCAGCCCTTGCTTTAAAAAAAAGTAAAGGGAAATGACAAAATGGTCACCCTTTGAGAGAATTTCACTTTAAGAGAGGAAGTGAAGCCTGTGCTGAATATAGAAATGTATACGTGTGCAAATCAGCTTTCATTACCTGAAAGGCATTTCCTCGGCCAGACAGTAATAATACTAAGTGCTGCCCATGACTGCAAGAAAACAGATGCCCACAGTGATTGGCTATCTTTTCACAGGACATTCCAAAGCAAAAATGTATAAAGTCTCTGTTTCTGTTTTGTCAATTACTGTACATGCCCACAGGCTACCTCCTCCCAGTTATGGAAACAATAGATTAATGAATGAATTAATTAACTCACGGACAAACTTCCACCTCCAGATACTTTTCTGTGGCACTGTTCAAGAAGAAGGATTCCACAACTGGGGAAAATTTGTAGAATAACATGGTATGAGTCATATGAGGAAATTGGCTGTATTTTTTTCTGCATAATGACACTTTGTCTGTGACACTGGCCATGATTTCACAATTTTGACCCATCCAATAATATCTGAGCACAGACCTGGTGAAATTCCAACATATCACATCGACCAACAAACATAGACAGACATAGACAGATCGGCTACAGATATAAATATTTAATTATTATTCTGATTCTGTCTGGTGACTACTTGGATGGAAAGTAGTCTTGTCCATGAAAAAAGCCATAAAGCCAGTGGCAGTGTCAACTAAAGCATCTGAAACCTACAATCCTTCTCTACACACCTTCATAGTCCCACAGTCCCGGGAAAGGCTGGCCAGGGGGCCCTGCTGGAGCTTTTGGATCGTCAAAGAATGGGGCAGACACTTCCATTAACAGCCCACCATCTCCTGGTGAAAACTTCACATTTACAGGGTCGTGCATGACAGGCCAGCTGTCCCACGTGTGCTCAATGACGAAGTTCATCTGAAAAGACACTTCTTTCAAACTGATGTGGCATTATTCTCTGCCTTAGCCCTATACCAATCAACAGCCGTTCCAACGGAAAGTAGGTAGAAGACCTTACTTTGCTAATACCAAGTGACCCGTGGTTAGAATAGCATTCGTCATTTGCGTCAAGTGCGTCTACATGAAATGATCAAAAAACAATCCCATAATGTAGCACAGAAACACCCATCACACGAGAAAGCGAGCAAATGCTGTAATCCATATTGACTATCCACAGATAGCTCTTGACGTGATAGGTAACTGGAAATAGATACTCCAATTTAACATCTAGCTAGGCACGAACCAAGCTCTTACCGTGACAACCGTGCAGATCTCGAGTTATGGTGTCAATGTGAAATCAAACATGCACATGCTCTATTAAATGCTTTTAATGATACTATAAAACCATAAAACACGATTACTGTAATTAACTAGCAAATTTAGCTATTCAAGTACTTTGGAACATCAGGGCTGCCAGCCAACTCTGTCTAGCTCTAGCCAGATACAAAAATGAATCCCTGGTCTCAGGTCCGGGAATAGGCTACAAAATCTTTTTATGAAATTTAAATGTACAATTCAGGAGCTAGCTAATACTGTGAACGACTGAGTTGTTACATGCATATTAAAGCCATTGCCAACTTTTGCCTAGCAATAACTATGAGCAACCGAGAGTCTCATGACCAAGGAAGTGCAATACCAGGAATCTGTTTCCTTTGGGAACAAATATGGGGACGTACAGCGTCGCTGAAGACGCTTTTGATTGGCTTAGCATATTTACTTCAAAAAGGACGGCGGAAGAAGTCGCCGTGATTGTAACAGTTTTTTGAATGTGCTAAGATTATTTGGGTATGTTGAACAATGGGATGGAAAAACTAAATATTTATACAATTTAAAGCATGTGTAATACGTCATTTTCTTGCTAGTTTGCTAACTACCTTAAAATATAGACGCTAGCTAGGTTAGCTAGCTAGCTAAATCAGTGCGTATGTCTAACTCAATAGTATCTTGAAGCCAGCGAGTCCGCTAGCAAGTCTGTGTAACGTTAAAGCTAATTTAGCTTCATTCTGTGGTAGCTAGCAGGTTAACTGCTAATGCCGTTATATCAGATTAAGACTGTGGACGCTGGTAGCAAGCCGACGAAAACACGCAAAGGCGTTGGTTTGTACAACTAGCCAGCGCCCTTGAATAATAACGTCTGCCGGCTGGTTGGTTACCTAGTGCTACGATGATTACCAGCAGTTACCTAACGGTAACGTTATGGCAGCGATTTAGGCCCCTGTTGTGGCTTCCTGCTGGAAATAACTACAGTGACCATTATGTCTGAACATAATAAACACAAGTGCGAGTGCCTGCTTGTTATCTAGCTAAGGCTGTTGTGTGCGTATGAATACCTGGTTGGCAAGCTCTATGGATGTGTCGTCTAGTAGCTAAGACTAACGTTCGTTCGTCTAGCTTGTTGGTGGTGGCATAACACCGCGACTAACGTTAGCTGGAGTGTTAACCCTACGTGCAATTGTTTTCATCTACCATAGTGTCCGACATGTCAGCAGAAATTGAAAGTCTGCGAGATGAAGGTAAGAAACCAAAGCAATTGTCTAACGTTAACCTGGACGATATTGTAGCCATTTCATGAAGTCATTATGTAGCTATCAGACGAGTATATGTTTCTGCAACTTGACTTGTTCAGTAAATGACTTGGCTATCGCCACAGTTGCGGCATTGAAATTGGTAAGTCAGTCGATAAGCAGTCTCGCTTGCTACCAGTTTCAGTTGTCAGTTTTTGTTGTTTGGTAAGGTCGGGTTACTATGGCGAGCAAGCTAGTTACATGTTCAGTTGGCTGTTGACCATGTATTAACTTCTGTATTGTAAATGTTGAAGTCCACAGGCTGAAGTCCGCTCTCAGTCAATATCAGGATGGACATCAGGCTCCAGCCGCATCTGCACTGGTATTATTGTTACAGTTGTTGAATTTTTGGTTGATCAGTTGGACCTTACCTTATTGGTATTGGCAAATTCGGTTGTGTGTACCCAGCAAAATCTCACATTGCGTCAGCAAAACTCCATATAACCATCACAGTCCAAAGTAGAGAGTACAGTATGTTTATTTATCCTTAATTGCATACTGATAAATGTGATAAAGCCTGAAACAGCAGTACATTGATCTAGATCCAATTGGTGTTTAGGTGTTCCAAAACATCTGTTTAATAACAAACCAAAAGAAGCAAGCAAATACAAAAATAATAATAAATGCACACACTTTATTGGAGTGGGGGAGTGAATTTTTAGTTGCATGTACTCATGTCTTTTTTTCTAAGTATACTGAGGGATGGGAACAATTGTGCTTTCTACAGAAAGGTGTTTTGTTAACCACTTAAATCAGTGTGTTAAGCACTTTTCACATATTTGATGAATTGCACTGTACAGATCATCACAATGAAAGTCATTGTTTTTGTATTTATTACTGTTATCATTATCAGTTGTCTTTGCACCAATCTCTGTACTGAAAACAATTGACTGTTTTGAATTTTTTACTGTCTCTTCAAGGGGGAAACCTCCAGAGGCTCTGACTCCCCTGCCTTCTGGCTCTCAGACAAAAAGTAAGCATGCGTGACAGCATATACCTGCATTACAGATTTACGCAATGCATCTCTGTCACTCTTCCCTGCGTAAGAGTCAGCTACGTTGTGTGCTAGGTTCCAGTTTTGACAACCGTTTTTTTTTTTTGTTTGTTTTGTTGACTCTAATATGTAATGATGATCATGCGTTTCGAGACGATTATTAATTTTGTAGCTGCTGATGCTGTTGTTTTGCAGCATCATGGCTCCACTTGTAGCAGAGTATGACAGACATGTGGAAGACATGAAGGAGCAACTGCAGCGCTATCAGGTGACTGATTGTTTAAGTTATTTCATCTTGGCTGTAATGATCAGCTAAACAAGCTCTTAAATGGAAGGTTAGGTGACATAAAGAATCATCAGTTAGAGGGACGTTCTCAATATGTGAAATTTCTGAGCTCTAAGGATTTTTCGTTTTCCCTCAATGTGCTCTTGATTTTATCTTAAAATGTCATGATTTACTGTATTTGACATTACCGTTATGCTCCACATACATATTGATGGAGATGCTTGCAGTCTGTACCCCCTGTGGAAAAATAGATCAATGTACTTGTTTACCTCCAAACCAACAGATGCAGATGACTGAGCTCAAAGTGAAGCTTGAGGAAGTTGTAGATGAAAATGAACGGTATCATTTTTATTACTTGTATTTCATTTATTTTGAAAGCAGTCAATTTATTCATTTTCTACGCAAGTGTTTATGTAGCAGAAACATGATTGTGTTTATTGATTTTATACCACTTCCTGTTGCAAACCCAACCTTGCAATTCATCTGAAAGTGAGTACACTGGTGTCACAGTATATATCATTGTTAATATCCGTCTTAATGTAACTGTGGAACTTGAAGGGTCTCTATATGACCGAAGGAGTGTGAAATAGTGGTGAAGTTGCAGGTTCGCGAACCCTTTTTTTACATTTATGCAAAGAACTCAATCAGAAAGTTGTATTGTTGAATCCTGGGTGGAAGCATTGCTGGTGTGTACTGGAACTATGTAGTCATCCTGAATTGCTTCAGAATATACCCAGCTGCATAAATGGACTGCAGGTAACATGCAGCCTGGGTGAGTTTAGGGGGTCTGCTAAGCAAATGGGTAATGTGTTATTGTTCCTACTCTCTAAGGCTGCATTCTGAATTGAGGGAGTCCATAGAGAGGCAGCTCCACACGCTCCCCATTGGGTCTGGGTTAGAGGTGGACTCTAACGAAGAGGGAATCATGAGGAACTTACAGGAGCAGATCCAGCTGTCTGTCCAGGTACGACTCCTCCTTCACTGACCACATGGCCTTTGAACCATTTTTATGGACCGTTTTTAATCCCAGGAGGAGGAAAGAATTACTTTGGCTCAGATTCTTGAAGGCCTAAATTCAACATGCTGGCCATGCCTTAAGTGTTTTTCCCAAGATGTTGATGTATAGTAAATGTGGTTATAAAAAAAAAAAGTTCAATACATGTCACCTGCCAGTGTGCATGGGTTAAATTATGCTGTGGAATTACAAGGGCTAAATTCCTGTGTGGTACAGACCATCGTGAAGTACTAACAAATCTAAATTTGCTATGTTTTGGAGCAAAAGTGTTGATTAACAGCCCAAGGGCAGAATAATTTGAAAAGCAGAAACAGATAACTGCAGAAAAACGACAAGCAATTCAGAGTGTTTTATGAGTCCTCTGCTTTTACCAGTTCTCCTGAGCACTCAATGCTGTGTCTGTCAAACAATATCTCAGTTGTGAAGCTGCCCTGCCTGTGTGTTTGACTTCAGGAGAAGGATCGGGCGATGGAGATGTGGCGTTCAGCTGCAGACGAGCTGTACCGATTGCAGGAGACCTATCAGAAGACGTCATCCGATGTGCAGGTCCACATGGCAGAGAGACAGCACATGAAGGTTCGTGCTCGGGTGCATGCGTCTTTTATTGAGTCTCATGTAATTGCTTTCAGAATTCTCTAATGTGTGTGTTCTCCACTAGAGGGCATTGTAGTCCTGGGTTTCTCCACCTGCCCCTGGGAAATATTTCTCTTCTTCAAAAATTTTACTCATTTATTGGGTATGAATGGAGACTTTACTGAGGAGCACACGTAATTTTCTCCTTGATTACTGAAAGATTCTGTAATGTGTTGTGCGTAGGTTCAGAGAGAGCCAACTGTCTGAAGTAATCTGCATAATATTTTCATTTCAGAACCAGTTGACCAACGTCCAGCAAGCTGCACAGCAGCTCCAGGTGGCCAATCAGAACCTGGAGTCAGTAAGTGCAACAAAAGAAGGAAGTGGGGCTGATTGGACCATATAATAAACATGGGTTTATGGGTTACCTTCATTGATACCCCCTTCATTTGACTCACCTTGATGTTGTTACATCACACACAGTTTGACTCTTCAGCTCTGTTAAAAATATACATTGAACAAAGCATGGTCACACTCCTATGATAGGAGCCTCACATATATCTTGTAATGTAATGTTCTCAGCAACCTAACAATCCACATACTGTCTCTTTTCTAATTTCCAACTGAAGTGCTGTTTGCTGTTTATTTTTCCTTCTGCACAGAGGAAAATCAGGTTTTAGAAACAGATAATTGTTCATTTTTATCCGCTTGTTTTCAGTGCTTCACTCCGGGGTGTAAGTAGTGCCAGCAGCGGTGCTGAAAGAGTAATGTAATATCTCGCTCATGCATGTTTAATGAGGAGAAAGGCGTGTCTTTTCTCCCTCGCCCTCTCGGCCGCGCGTTGCTCCCCTCACTGTTTGAAACGTGCCCTCTGAGAGCATGCCTCAAAGGCGCACCTGTCTGTCATGCCACACACAGACCAACCAGGAGTTCCTGAAGACGGTGACGGAGCAGAACGCGGAGATGGAGGAGCTCCGCACCCAGCTGAGGTGAGGCCCCCCCCCCCCGTCGACCTCCCTCTCCCCCCTGCCGCAGACCCCTCCCCATCATCCGCTCTCTTTCCTGGCAGAAGTCCTGTCAGCCTCAGCCTCTACCAGCACAAGTGTGTCCTCAACCGGTAGATCAGACAGGTAGCTGGATGCCAGCCCGTATAGTTTCTTTTATGTGAGCAGAGCTATTTTAAAATCAATCCTAAATTTGACTGGGAGCCAGCGAAACTTTCTAAGTGATGAAGTGATGTGCTGCCAAGATTGGGAATTGTTCAGAATCCCTGCCGCAGAATTCTGGGTGTATTGTCAATTAACAATGCATTTGTTTGTAACGCTACAGAGCACAGAATTATGTAGTCCACCCTGGATAGGTTCAGGTATATTGTAGATGAAAAAAATGAGACCTTTGACTCATTCTTTACATGGATGTTTAAAACTAGGGTCAAAAACAACACAAAAATTTCTCCTGTGAGAGGAGGCAGATATAGTAACACTGTTGATGTTTACTGTAGCCAGTTAACACAACATCCGACTTGTTGCAGTTTCCAACTCTCATAAAAAAAAGTTGCATCCAGGAATTACTATTTTAGCAGAAATCAGCTCCTGAGAGGGATGCCATGACAGTCCGATATTGTGGCCTTGTTCATTTTTAACTGTCTCCTTTTATGCTGCGATAGCCATTGGCTCCCCCTCAGGCCCACAAGCAGCTGTCTTTCCCTGCACATCAGCCCCCCTGCCAGTCTGTCCTCGCCACCGTGCCCCAGCCACACCGTTTCCTGATAGACTCTGTCAGACTCTTGCTGCGTTACAGTCCGCCAGCGCTGTGTAAACCCCCCAGCAGCTTCCTCCTGTAAGGCCTCCCCATCAATCATTCTCTCACCCCTGGCCCTGTTCACCATCTGTCCTCCATCATTGCGTCTGGTAACCCACTGCTACAGACGAAAAGGCCTTTCATTTGTTTCTTGTAGACAGGCAAAGCTGGACTTGAGAACGGCTACAGCAAAAGTGGAAGAAATGACGAAGCTCATGCAGAACGTTCAAGACCAAATGCAGAGAAGGGTGAGCGTATTCAGTCGAGATTTATTTTGCTACATGTCGTTGAGATGTCATGTTTTTATCTGTGATGGAACATTTTTTATGATATGAACTGTTCTTTGTGGATACATCTTTTAAAATCAGCATGGAGTTGCACATGGAGTACGGCACCATAGACAATGACACATTGGATTTGGCAGCAGTGTAGCATAGTGGTAAGGAGCAGAGCTTGCAACCGAAAGGTTGCTGGTTCCGTTCCCCACTGGGGCACTGCTGTTATACTCTTGCCCAAGGTACCTTACCCACAACTGTCTTAGTAAAAATCCAGCCGTATAAGTGGATAACATGTAAA